>NW_012118488.1:675464-695421 GCF_000951035.1 Colobus angolensis palliatus
CACTTTGGGAGGCTAAGGCGGTCGGATCACTTGAGGTCAGGAGTTCAAGACCAGCCTGGACAACATGATGAAACATCGGCTCTACTAAAAATACAAAAAAATTAGCCAGCCATGGTAGTGGCCTCCTGTAATCCCAGCTATTTGGGAAGCTGAGGGAGGAGAATCGCTTGAACCCAGGAGGCGGAGGTTGCAGTGAGCTGAGACTGCACCATTGCACTCCAGCCTGGTCAACAAGAGTAAACTCTGTCTCAAAAAATAAAAATTAAAAAAAAAAAAAAGGATATGATACAGAAGAGGCCCTGTGTCCCAGGAGAGGGGTTATCTGTGAGGACCTCTGGGTGGCCTTCCTGCTCGATGGGACTACAGAGGCAAGGATTCTGGGCTCACAGGTGACAGGGACAGCTTGTTGGCCACCAGCCTCATTCCCCAGTCCTACCATCAGCCACACTTCCAGGGTCAGAAGAAGAACAGGATAGCCAACCCGAAAGCCCAGCGACCTTTCTACACAGAGCCTTGCTCCTTCCAGGCTTGGACCCCTTCAAAAACCACAGCTTTGTGTTCAAGGAAGAACAAAAATACATGAACAAAAGCAACAAGGAGCTTTTGGTTTTACCAAAAGGAAAAAAAAAACAGCCCCCACATCCTGCCTCTAGAAAGAGCTGCTGATTCCAAAAGCCCCTGCTGGGAAGGCTGCCCACAGGCGGGAAGGGAGGGCTCCCTGCTAACCCAGTTTCTCACCCATCCGTCCCCTCAGGCCTAAGGGGCTGAAGTGGTGGGATAGGAAGCAACAAGGAGGCATTGTTCAACCAGAGGGAAAAAAAGAGCAGTCAAAACCATCAAGGCTAGACTTGAGGAAGAACTTACCAGCTGTCAGACTGCTGTCAGATTGCACACAAAATGAAAAGAAAAAAAAAAAGCCTGCCCCTGTCGGTAATAGAGAAAGAGAAACAATTCTGCCAAGTTGAGTGAGGCACGGAAACGCAGGCCTGTTTCCTTATCTGTAAAACGTGGGTGTTAGGAAGCAAAGTGATCCCTGAGGCTCCAGGAGGCCTGGAGGACAGAGATTTGGGGGTAAGCGAGGTGGGAGGGCTACCTGGGGGCCATATTTGGCCACTTGGGCTGGCCATTTGTACTTGCCCTCCCCCACACTGTCATCCCTAGTCCCAATTTTTCCAGTCAGAGGCAGAGAATTTTGGGGAGGAGGGAAAGCCCTAGGCCCCAGTACAGGGTTTGCCTACTCCTGCCCCACCCACTTTTATTTTTATTTTCATTTTTACATTTTTTAGAGACAGAGTGTCCCTCTGTTACCCAGGCTGGAGTGCAGTGGTGCAATCAGGGCTATTTGCAGCCTCAACCTCCCAGACTCAAGCAATCCTCCTGCCTCAGCCTCCCAAGTAGCTGGGACCACAGGCATGCGCCACCACACTTGGCGAATTTATTTTAGTTTTTGCAGAGATGAGGCTGGTCTTGAACTCCTGGCCTCAAGCGATCCGCCCTCCTCAGTCTCCCAAAGTGCTGGGATTACAGGCATAAACCACTGCGCCGCCCAACCCTGCCCACCTTTTTAAAGCAGCTGGGATTAAAGACAGTTTGCTGGGATCCAGAGACACATAAGCACCCAGCCTTGTCTGGCACAGACCACACCCTACTCCCATCTGATGCCTAGGGGAAGGGGCAGAAACATAGTCGCTGGCTCCCCAGAATCAGGGACATGTTCACCCTCCTTGGTCCTCACTCCACAGCTCAAGGAAACTGGAGAATGGACCCCAGATGTGTGCAGTCAGAGAAGAGGGGAAAGGCGCAACCAAGTCCCCCACTTTTCCTTGCCCAGCCCATGCCCACCTCCCACTTGACACTTCACAAGCTGGTTCCCCTGGCTGGCAACCCCGCCTCCTGTCAGTAGGGCCCCAAAGAGGAGGGAACAGGCAGTTATCTAGACTATCTGCAGGGACTGTCTCCAGTCCTCTAGACTATCTGCAGGGAGACAACGATGCAAGTTGATGCTAAGCCAGGGCGTGTGGACTGATCTGCCCCACTTTTGGAAAATCCAGTTTACAAAACAAGTAACAGAGGGCATAACTATCTCTCTCACCAAGAGCGGGCTCACCCTACCCACCCAAAAGCTTCAATAAAGAATTCCGGCCGGGCAGTGGCTCACGCCTATAATCCCAGCACTTTGGGAGGCTGAGGCAGGTGGATCACCTGCAGTCAAGAGTTCCGGACCAGTCTCACCAACATGGAGAAACCCCGTCTCTACTAAAAATACAAAAATTAGCCAGGCATGGTGGAGGGTGCCTGTAGTCCCAGCTACTCGGGAGGCTGAGGCAGGAGAATCGCTTGAACCAGGGAGGCAGAGGTTGCAGTGAGTGACGTGAGAACGCGCCACTGCACTCCAGCCTGGGTGACAGAGACTCTGTCTCAAAAAAAGGAAACAAAAATAATTCGATTAGTGGTTCTTCCTCCACCACTGGCTATTGTGCAAAAGCTGGGAGTGCACCCTCAACCTTGCCACAGCATTGGCTGCATGGCTGCAGCCCTGAATGTGGAAACACAAACACAGCCCATTCAGCCCAGCTCCCAAGTCCTCCTCCCCTGCCCCAGCACCGGTGTAGATGGCTGCCTACACATCAGGCATGTGTGTAACTGCATGCACGTGGGGATCCGCCACACCAGGCGGGCTGGCTGTGAGCTCTGGCCTGTGTTTTTTCCCCGGCCTCTCCCCCAAACAAGTCTGATGCAAGGACAGAAACAGAAGAGGCCTTTTCACTGCCTACTTTACAGTCACTTTCTAGAACTTAAATCTGAATCTTGAGAAACCACAAGGAAAGATAGCTTTCTTCTCTCTTGACCAGCCCCCTGCAAGATCCTAGCTCCCCTCAGGGCTCAGAGACTAGCCAGAGATAGGCAGAACATAGAGGCCTCCCTGTACACCAAACTCACATACTCACTGGGTGGGCCCAACTCCCTGGGAAAATGCCAGAAGAAACCACGTGCCCCTTTGGGTCCTGCACTGGGTTTGGTCCAGCATGGAGCACGTGATGCTTCAGAGAAGGAAGCCAGGCCTGTGGTCCACAAAGCAAAACCAGAACAGAAATGGGAGAAAACTGTGCCCTGGTAAACCCAGGATTCAGGAACCTGAATGTCACTCAAGGATAAGACCAGAGGCAGGAAGAAAACGGGAGGAGGCAGGGCTAAGGCGGGTGGATCACCTGAGGCAAAGAGTTTGAGACCAACCTGGGCAACATGACAAGACCTCCTCTCTACAAAAAACTTAAAAATTAGCATGGTGCCGCACGCCTGTGGTACCAGCTACTAGAGAGGCTGAGGCAGGAGGATTACTTAAACCCAGGAGGTCGAGGCTGCAGTGAGCCATGATCACTCCACTGCACTCCAGCCTGGGTGACAAAAAAAGTAAGTACAAACAAAAAAAGTAAGCAAGCAGGAGGGAATGACAGCAAACACTCAGCCTAGGGCCTGGCACATAGCAAGTACCCAATAAATTCTCTTTGGTCTAGGGTCCAACATCCCTGGGCAGGAATTTTTTTTTTTTTGTCTTTTTTGTTTGTTTGTTTTGAGATGGAGTCTCGCTCTGTCACCCAGGCTGGAGTGCAGAGGCAATCTCGGCTCACTGCAGCCCTGGCCTCCCAGGTTCAAGCAATTCTCCTGTCTCAGCCTCCTGAGTAGCTGGGATTATAGGTGCCAGCCACATCTGGCTAATGTTTGTATTTTTAGTAGAGATGGAGTTTCACCACGTTGGCCAGGATGGTCTAGTATAACTCCTGACTTTAAGCAATCCACCCGCCTCAGCCTCCCAAAGTGCTGGGATTACAGGTCTGAGACACTGTGCGGGCCTCCTGGGCAGGAATTTTTAACCATGGGGAAACCAAGGCTCAGACAGGTCCAGAGAGCACTCCTTGCAAGCGGGCCCCACACCTGGTTCATCCCAGAATCCCCATGGGTAACATCTTGGCCCAGCGGACGCAGGGGAGGGAGAATGCCTGCCTTGGGCGAGGTGCTACCACAGCTAAAGTGAAACACAGCTGGGTCGCAAATCCCCCAGGTCTCTCACTAGGCTCCTTCCCAGGAAACAGCCCAACTGGGCCAAAGGTCAACGAGGCATGGCAGAGGCTAGGGTTATAAAAGCTGGAGGAAACATGGAGGGGCCAACCTGCTTCTTTTGGCTGCAGACCAGGAGGGAGACAGAGGAACCTCTGCCTCTGCAAGTTGGAAGCAGCATCCAGAGAAGAAGCCTTCATCTTCGCCTCTCCAGGATCCCCCAGCCCCCGCAAGAGCCCTCCACCCCACCTTGCGGCAGCTTCCCAAGAAGACAGTAAAAACAATAAGCTGGAACTTTGGATGAGGCTGATAAAAATGCAAAGAAAACAAGGGCAAGCCTCTGATTTTTCTCCAGCTCCCAATGCTCACTGAATGCTAGGCTACTGGAGTCACTGGGCTCCAAGGCTCAGCGTGCTGGGGCGGAAGCTCAGAATCAAGGCTGAGGTGGTCCAGCAACCGAGGGGTTAACTGCCCTGGCTTCTCTGAACCCCACCCCACTCCCCAATGGAAGGAGGAAGTGGCAGAGAACCAGGGCTTGTGTGAGCCCTTAAGAATTTGAAGAATGTCCCATTTCCCTTGTGGGGGTGGGAGGGGTTGGTAGAGGGAAGAGGAACAGTAGAAATTAATAGAAGAGAAGGGGCAGCTGAAGGAGGGGCCAGGACAGAACTGCAACCCTTCCTCTACCCAGATAACCTGCCCAGTGCCCTCCTTCTTCCAGAAGAGACGACTTCATATTGCTTCTTGGGCTCGAGATTTTTATCAGGAATCTGTTTTCCCAGCACCTGGCAGAGGTTAGTATGCATTATAGCAGCAGGCAGGCAATAAATGTCTGCTGAATGAGCAAGCGCCTAGAAAGATGAAAGAGTGGTCTTAGCCAGGGAACGGGAGGGGGTCAGGGAGCAGGGAAGGTTTAGGGTAAGGTTAGGGGTAAGGCTGGAGGTTTAAGCCCCCTTTTTAGACAAGTCCCAAATGCAGGTGAACTTCAGCTGCAAAGAGCCTACTGACTGAGAATTAAAAAAAAAACAAACAAAAAACTGGACTCAAGTCAGATCCTAAATTCATGTGAACACGGAAATTACCATTACTTGAGTTGGTTGAAGTTAAAAAAAAAAAAGTAAAAATACATTTTAAATTTTAAAAAAAAGTCAAATTAAGGCTGGCAAGGTGGCTTATACCTGTAATCCCAGCACTTTGGGAGGCTGAGGCGGGTGCATCACTTGAGGTCAGGAGTTCGAGACCAGCCTGGCCAACACAGAGAAACCCCCGGTCTCTACTAAAAATACAAAAATTAGCTGGGCATGGTAGCGTGCATCTGTAATACCAATTACTCAGGAGGCTTAGGCACAAGAATCACTTGAAGCCAGGAGATGGAGGTTGCAGTGAGCCAACTGCACTCCAGCCTGGGTAATGGAGTCTGTCTCCAAAACAAAAAAAGGCAAATTAAAAGAAAAAGAAATTATCATTACTTATAAGTGACTTGACCTTCCAAAGCCTCCACCTCGCAGGTGGCAGCAGCTGTGAGGCCCCAATACTGAGTTTGTACTTACTACTCACAAGGTCAACTTGAAGATGGAAAGTTGCTGTACTTCCTGGGACTGCATGGGACGGGATGGGAGAGGAGGGTAGGTGTTCCTCCAGGCTCTGGGATGGGGGACCCCACCCCTATACTCCCTCCCTACTGTCGGCTGCTGCAGATCCCAGTGCAGAAGGAACACAGTCCAAGACGACTATACTCAAAAAAACACAGTCTCCACAGCCTCCCTCACCAGGCAGGGAAGAGATCTATCTGGCCCAGGCAACACCCTTTATACACCCCCTGCCCCTTCTCAAAAAATGAACACCAAAAGGGCGGACACGAGGCTTCCAGAGAGTTTTCTTGAAAGAACCACTGGAGGAAGGAGCCCCCAAAGCCTGGGAAGTACCAGGTGAGAGAAGGAAACCATCGATTTTGGGGAGAGAAACAAGGGAAGGTAAACAGGAGAACAAAGCCCCCAAACCCAAATACAACAGACAGGTCACTCATTCTTGAAAGACCACGTGGAAAGCCCCCTCTTTTGTAGCAGGAGGCAGTGGAAAGACATGTGCTCGCCTTACTGCCCAGAGACTGGGTTAGAGCCAGTCTCTCCCCAGCCATCCCATCTTGAGACTCTCTTCCCTTCCCTAAGCCCCAGTTTCCTCATCTGTACTTTAAATGCACTTTAAATGGGGGATAAAAGCACTTTAAATGGGGATAAAAAGTGCTTGCTTCATCCAGCTGTCGTGAGGATGAAATGTGATGTTCAGGCAGGGGGTGGAAGTGTTGGCCAGTGTCAACTTGCGGTTATTGGAAGGGAAGGAAGAACTCACTAGGGGAGGGAGCCAAAGCACCCACCCAGTCCCCTGCCCAGAACAGGACTCACGCGTTGCAGTAGGGCTTCTTCTCGTAGCCCTTGTAGTTCTTCATGTTCAGTGTCATCTTGCAGGTCTCGCAATGGAAGCATGCTTTATGCCAGAACTGGGGATGGAGACAGAAGGAGGACATACATCAGATACCAGGACTTCTGAAAAAGGGGCTCAGGCCCTGGGAAGGGGCACTCTGGAGCTGCTGGGACTGTCCTAGGCCCATGGCTACGGGGAGAACATGGAATTATCCCAGGTGAGCTGGGGGCATCTCAGGTCACAGTCTTTGGCACTCACCTCCCCTCTCTCCTTCCTCATCTTCCACCAACGTGCCATTTGAACCCAGGAGGAAGAGAAGGGCAGGCATGAAGGACGGGGGGAAGAGCCCAGTTATAGTGGCAGCAGCAGCCCCCAGGTCAGCTCCACCCTCCCCAGGGAACCCCTCCTGCCCAGAGCTGGAGAGGCCTCATTGCTTATGCAAAGCTGCGCTGGGTTGCTAGGGAGCAGCCGCTGAACATGAAGGAGCAGCTCCTCTGGCCGCACGGAGGCCTCAGAAGAGGAAGGCCCAGCCTCCACACACCCAAGCACGCAACCCAGGTGCTCCTAGCTCCTGTACCAGAGCCCAGCACACCCACTAGACCCACATAAGCCCCAGGTGGTGCTACAGCTCCAATATCTCCCACTTCCTGTGGGATGCCCAGCCAGAGGAGTGGGCTGGGTGTCCCAGGCTCTGTCAACACACCACATCCTTTCTACCCTTCCTTCATCCCCCCCACCCCAGTGGGAGGGCAGGAGAGCGCCCAGCAGCGGGTCCCCCACTGAGGCACTGAAGGGCTCTACTTCAAAGCCTTGAAGGTAGACACCTCCATAGTGGACATCAAAGCTCTACCCCACTAATTGTATGGCCTTGGGTGGGGCCGGGCGGGGCCCTGCACCTCGGGGGAGCCCACTTCCTGGTGCGTAGAATGGATGTAATAACACCTGGCCCTCCTGGGACTGTCCAGGGCTCAGGAGAAATCACCTTCAAAGCCCTCAGCACAGCATTTGGCACCTCTGAGCACTCAGATGTCAGGTGCTGGGCACCACAAATGTGAACCTCAGCTGAGGGAGTCAGGGCTCATACTGGAGATTGTGTTGGGGTGCAGAGGGGCTTCACTGTGCCAACCACAGCTCCAATCCATTCATGCATGTGAGAATGTGGCACAACAGGGCCCATCCAGGGTGGCTGATGGAGGGAAAAGAGTGATGACAGAAAGAGAACTGATCTAGGCCAGGAGCGGTGGCTCACACCTATAATCCCAGCACTTTGGGAGGCTGAGGCAGGCAGATTACCTGAGGTTGGGAGTTCAAGACCAGCCTGGTCAACATGGTGAAACTCCCTATCTACTAAAAAATACAAAAAAATTAACCAGGTACAGTGACGCATGCCTGTAATCCCAGCTACTCGGGAAGCTGAGGCAGAAGAATCACTTAAACCCAGGAGGCGGAGGTTGCAGTGAGCCAAGATTGTGCCACTGCACTCCAGCCTGGGTGACAGAGCAAGACTCTGCCTAAAAAAAAAATAAATAAATAAGCCAGGTATGGTAGTACATGCCTGTAATCCCAGCTACTTGGGAGGCTGAGGCAGAAGAATCACTTAAACCCAGGAGGTGGAGGTTGCAGTGAGCCAAGATTGTGCCACTGCACTCCAGCCTGGGTGACAGAGCAAGACTCTGCCTAAAAAAAAAAAAAAAGAGAGACAGAAACGATCTAACAGGCTCCGTGTGGCAGCCTGGAGGGGTCTTTGTGGAACCGCTGAGAAGTATTGATGCTTAGGCAAACCCGTGACAACAGGATCTAAATTCACCCCCAGAAGCCCAGGATGATGCCCTGGATCACCACCAAACAGGGGTCCACTGCCAGGACCCCAGAATAATCCAGGCCACCTGAGTGACCTGGCTGGCCTGTCCCTGCCCCATTTCCCAGCAGTCAAGGGAGACATTCCCCACTCTGAAAGAAGGAGGCCAGGAGGCAGGCCCCAGGGACTTTTGAAGGAGCCCAGCCAGAGCTGGTTCTTGGCCATTTGTCGAGGAATTCCCCCAAGGCGATGCTTTTCAAAATGTGGTCTCCAAACCACGGAGAGGTGCTTCTGAGACACTGGGAGGAGGGGACAGCAGAAAGAAGGCTGAGAATCTGGGATTCAACCTCCCCTACCATGGCCCACTTCAACCAGAGACCCCCAGGGTAATTTCAGGGGGAAATCGCCTTCTAATAGGGTACTGGTTCCCTATCAAGAAGACCCAAAGGAAAAACCTAATGATGGAATATTAAACAGAGTGCTAGGAAAACCACTCTTGAGGAAGGCCAGCCAGAAGTCTGGAGGCAAAGAAGTGGTGGGTCTAAGCTTGGCCCCCTCCCCAACCTGGGCCTACCCCAGTGACCCAGGTCCCCTAAACTCCCATGTGGCAACTTACAGACTCCTTCTGGTGCATAACCCCAACACACAGAACCCACTGGGGACACTAAGACAGGGTGGTCCCTGCCCCCACAGGCCCCTGAAGTGACAGCCCCACTCCCTCCCCCAGTGACTGGGAGGCATTGGCAGGGTGCCCCAGCCTTGTCACTACCCAGTCTGCTGGCCTCTACCTACTTAGCTGCACATGCCCCTGCCTGGGCCCCCGCCTCCCGCTACCCCCACAGGGGCCTGCCAGCAAAAACATTCTCCAGAATCCAGACCATGACCCACTTTCTCTCTCCCTCTCTCTCTCTCTCTCTCTCACACACACACACACACGCACACACACACACACACACACACACGAAGGGCTACACACTACCCTAGGACAGGGGACCTCCAAGTCTGCCTCCTGATTGAGGTTGGGGAGACAAAGGGAGAGAGACGCCTACTCCAGATGGCCAGGCCTCCACCTGGAGCCAAGCCCCTTGGAGGAGGAGGGTGGGGTGTACTGAGCAGGCAGGGGGCACAGGGCCAACACTGGACCCAGGGGCTCCAAAGACCCCTCCAGGCTGCCACGTGGAGGAAGCAGAGCCCCTCTTCAAGGGGATGGCGCCTATTCCTATCAGTTCCTTCCCACCTCCCTCACAGGCCCCACACTCTCATCCAGACACACGAGGGTGGGGCAGAGGAGGGTGGTCACCTGTCCCCCTGCAGGGGGCTCCCGGCAGAAAAATGGAAACCAGTTACTATGAAGCACAAGTGTCAAGTGGAGCTGCAGCTACTGTATCTCCTGGAGTGCTGGAGAGCCAGGAGAGGAGGCCGCTCCACCCCTAATGCCTGGCACCTCCAGCGGCTTCAGGCGACTCCCCTCCCCTCTGGAGGAAGGCCCCAAGGTTCAAGAAAACCCACCAGCTCCTTACACTGTGTCCTTTTTGGGGTAGGAAAATTGTGGGGAGGGGAGGCAGAAAATGGCCAGTCCCTCTACAACCGCTGTGAGCCTAGCCTGGACCCTAAGATGAAAGAAACCCTGTCTTGTCTCATTGGGGTCTGGGGAAGGACACTGTCAGGGAAATATGTCCAGAGGATCCCACAGTAACCCCGTCTGCCTCTGCCCTGCCCCATGGGCTCTGTCCTAGAGCAAGAGCCCCCCCTCTTTTAAAGACCCCAGGCAAGATGATTTCAGCGAAGCATTCCTGGGCCTCAGGACTCGGGAGGAAAGTGCACCTCGAGGCATGCACCTCTGTCCCTTCCTGCTGCCTGCAAAGTCCATGGTTTCCCTGTTCACAGAAACCAGACCCTACCCCTGCTGCCCATTAGAGGCCTCTCAGCCTGGATCCAAGGCTCCAAAGCAGGGTCACCTTGATCTTCCCTTGCCTACCTGCAACCCACTCTACGGAAAGGTAAACAGGCTGGTAGGGGCAGAAGCCTGCAAGGATACTCTTCACTTGGGATAGCCTGTCCCTCCGTGGCTCTGAGTTGGGGGGGATGTGGCAAGCTTCATGTCACTGTGCCTGCAGCCTGGCACCTTGGCCTCTGAACCCAGGCTACCTGGGGTAGTCATGACTCAGGGATGGAGTATGAGGCCGTCTCTTCCCTTCCTGTTGCCCAGGGTTACAGTTTCTCCCTCCTGCAGAGGCAATGCCAACCCCACCCTGGCCGGGTCACCAGCCTAGCTCAGTTGGCCACCTGACCCGCTGGCTTAAAGGCATAGATCTTTGCTGCACCTCCACAAATTTCGAGGAGGACAGGACGATTCCCAGTGGCCCCGCTCCCCCATACAAGACCCCAGGCCCAGAGCATTCCTCCAGATAGGGTCAGGAAGGGATGGGACCTACTTTTGGCACAAATGAGACAGAAATAAAATATAAATATGTATAAATAAAAGTACTTTATACTGGCAGAAGAGCTGAGCAGAAAGAACTGTGGATATGAATTTCAGCTCTAAGAGAGGGAGATGAGCCACACAGGCTACCTGAGCCTCCGTTTATGGGGTACATCATTTACAAGAGCAAACACACCTACTTTGTGAGGCTGCTGTGAAGACTGAGCCCAGCATATTGCGATAACTAGTAGCTATTATGAAGGGATGGTCCCAAGATGATGGTGGGGTACTCTAAGCTTCAGCTAGCAAAACGGGGTACCACAGCTGTGAGGACTTCACCCCCTTCGAATGGGGAGGGAGCGCTCAGACAAGCAGAGGCAGAGGGCCCGCCCTAACGGGGGATTCCAGGGGACCTGGCAGCAGTCCAATCCTCTACCTCCACCTGTTTTCAGAAACCTGGGGAAGCAAGCCAGGAAAGAGGGACATGGCAAGATTCTTGACAACACAGCTCCCTAGATACAAAGCAGTTGCACAAAGTAGGTGCTCAATAAATATTTGTTGAATGAGCAAATGAGGTCACCCTGTTTCTCCCCCAGCTCTAATCCCAGAAGTCCTCTGGAGAAGCAAATCTCGACCTCCTTCCTCAAACACTGTCATCAGCAATACATATTTATCCAGTTTGCAAAGCATGCTGGGTACTGCAGGTTGGGGGCAGGGTGGCCTTCAGAGGTGACAAGGTTTTTACCCACCTATGCCTTTGGGAGATAAGGCTCAGAGAGGAGAAAAGGCTGAAACCAAGGACACAGTCTGTGCTTTGGGCCACGTAGGGGGCTGAGTGCCATGGGGGATTGTAGAGAAAAGGGTGAGTCTAATTTGACTCTTTTGCAGTAAATGGCAGGCCTTGGGAAGTTAGTTAGCAACTATGGGAATGAAGTTGCCTATGGGACTGAAGGTTCCCCCTCCTCCCTGGTCTCAGCCCAGCATCCTCCAGGCACTGGCTCACCATTCCTGGTGCCTATCCTTACTGCCTGGAGCAGGTGGGGAGGAATACATCTGATACATGGATATTTCAGGTCTCCTGCTCAGTACAGGGGGCAAGGTCTCTCCAGGGCCACTTCCTATAGGGAGAATTCTAAAAAGAGGAAGGAATCACCAACTCCCACTTCCCTGGGCAACCCCTACTTGAACGTCCTCTTCCAGCTAGGGTAAGAGAACTAGAGAGGGCACCCTGCAGCATCCCTGCTCCCCTCCCCTCGGATACACGGCACTGAAGGGCTTTCCAAGGGGAGTGGTATGGAGCTGAACAGAGCATCCCAGAGAGGTAGGGAGGGCATAATCTATACAGCACCCTCTTTAGCACTCAGGGACTTCAGTGCACTGCCCCACCTTCAAGGAAATGACATCATCATACCCATCTGACAGATGGTGAAAACTGAGGCCTAAAGATATTCAAAAAACTGTTGGGAGCAGACCTGGAACAAGGACCCAGTCTCCCAACTCCTGGGGTGGCAATCCTGCCTTCATGTTTTGCCTTTTCCTTATACAGGTGAAGTGCCCTCTGCCTCTTCCCAATTCATGACTGTGGAAAAGGGGACCGCAGGGAACTCAAGATGCAGAGGCCAAAATCTCTGCCACGAGGGGAGGGCAAAATCCCAGTATGCAAGGACAGGTACATTCTCAAGGGGAGACTTCATCATCTGATAGCTCTAAGCTCAAGTCCTGCCCAACAGCGGCTGGCATGGTCACGGGCAGATCAACACCTTTCCTTTTGCCCACAATATACCCCCTCCTCTCCTCCTACCCAATCAAGCCTAGGACCAGGAGGGACAGTGACACAGCAGCAGCCCCATATGCTCACACTCCCCAAAAGCAAGTTCAAATGTGTTTCAGAACCTCCAACCCCACCTCCTCACCCTGACTCAGAGGCCAAAGGTCACTGAGGAAGCTCACACCCTAAGGGGGAGGGGAGAGACAAGGTGTCCAATGAACTATCCTCTCCTGAACAAAACCTGGCTCCAGGTCAGTAATGAACTTGGCCCCAGGGCCTCTGTAGCCTCTTTCATCCAGTGTTCCCACCCTTGCACCCCTCCTCCATCCAGTCCCCCCAGCCCTCCCAGTTCAGATGGAAAGGTCAGAATACCTGGACTTGGAGCCAGCTTTGGGTGATGGACGAAAGACGCGGTGAGGAAGGGCATAAAATCACAGAGGCCTCCCCTCCAGACTGGGGAGGAGAGGGGATGCAGAGGGGCAGGTTTTACCTTAGGATCTCACGGAGCTTACAAGAGGACAGGATCCTACACCAAACTGTACGGGAAACGCCCAGTTCTACTCTCCAACCCCCCCTCCAAAAGTCTAATGGCAACCAGATGAACAAGTCCAGCATTAGGGAGACAGGGCCCCCAGGGGGCAGTGAATCTCCACAAGGCCACCATCCCCCCCTCCCTCCATACCTCCCCCTTTCCTCGGCTTCCCCAGAACTCAGCCAACCCCACCCTCCATTGGAGAAACCTGCTTTGAAAAGTTAGCTCTTTGTTCTTCCACAGGATCTCCTGGCTCTGAGCACAATTTGAGGAGATCTCAGCGAACCACCCCCCACCCACCCTACTCCGGCACCCGACCCCACCCGGCTCAGGCTGGGCGGCCCAGCACCAGGAGTTGGCTTTTAATTGGAGGTGGGGGTTGGGAAGCTATGGAGGAGGTCTGCGAGTCCTTTAACCACTCAATCACCAAGGGGGCCTCAGGTCGTTCAAAATCGGGGGTCTTGCGGCGGAGCCCGGGTCCTTACCCGAAACCCCCCGCATCAGATGCCACACTCGCAGGCTGATAGCACCCGCCCCGCCAGGCCAGGAAGCGAGGCCATCCCCCGCCGGAACGGACGGTTTCGCAGGCCCCCCAGCCTCTGCCCCGCCCCCTCCACCCCCTCCACCAGCGCCCCGCGCTTCCGCCTACTTGGCGCTCGGCGCGGAGCGGAGAGGGAGCGGCCGTCTCTTCTCACTCTCCAGGCCCTAGGGGGCGGGACTGCACCCCTAACCTTCCCCCAGCACACCCCGGGGCCTGGCTTCCCTGCTTCTCTCACGTCCTCCCAACCCCAAGGCACAGAGCCCACCCCTCTCCAGCACCGGCTGCCCGCTACGCGTGGACTCCCCGCCTCGCCCCAGATCTCCTAGTTTCCAGATTGGGATGTGTCCCCACACCCCATGACACCGCCCGCCCGCTCTCCCTCCATTCTCCTTGGATCGCGGGGATAAGGCAGCAAAGACCCGGCCCTTCTCTCCTCCCTGGATTCAGAGCACTGCCAGGGATTGCAAAGACGCGTCTCCCGGTCCCGGGCTCACCTTATCCAGACAGTTCACCTTCTCCGTGGGATACACGATCTTGCCGCACCGGGCACAGTTGGGGTTCATGGTTCCGAGAAAGGCTGGGGCGGGGACGTCGGAGCTCTCGCGCGTCCTCTTTCCCAAGGCGAGCTGGCGGGAGGCGGCCGCGGCTGCAACTACACAGGCGGCAGCGACGGCGGCTGGAGCTGGGGAACTGGCCTCCGCCTCCGCCCTCCTTCCCCTAATAAACACAGCGGGGAGGAGGGGCTGCACCGGGGCGGGCACGCGCCTCGGGCGCGGGCGAGGGCACGCGCAGCGAGGCGCGCTCCCCGGGCGACGTGGGGCTACGCGGGGGCGGGTTCCTCGGGGGAACTGCGGGGCCAGCGGTGCTGGCGCCCCGGCGCTCCCAGTCTGACTGCGCCCGGTGCCCAGGACCCTTCCCGAGCCGGAGGCGGCGCAGAGCCAGGCAGGCTGCACATCTGGGGCGCCCGGGCTGCAGGAGGCGGGCTAACGCCTTAAGCCCGTCGAGGGTGGGGTTGGAGCCCTCCTGAACGCTGGAACTGATTCACCGCATTTGGAGACTTTCCTTTCTACCGGTTGCTACCGGGCATGAATCTACAGACCGAACGGGGACCCCCTGCCCTGCCCCGCTTAACTCTCCTCCGGCCCACACCCTTTCCCACATTTGTGGGGCGGAACCCGTCCCTCCCAATTGGACCCTGCGCGCTGCCGGGCCCGGGCTAGTGCTTCCCTCCCCGAGCCCCTGCAGTGCACCTTCCCAGGGTTCCCCGGATGCGGGCACCGTCTGCGTTCAGCATGACCCCTTTTCTTCTGCATTCCTTTCTCTTTATGTTACACCTTACTCACAGAGTAGCAGCTGCAACAGTGCTTAGCACCGAAAGAGCCGCCTCCAGGCGCTGCAGCGGCGCGGGGGTATAGCTCAGTGGTAGAGCATTTGACTGCAGATCAAGAGGTCCCTGGTTCAAATCCGGGTGCCCCCTCGCTGGCTTTTCCTTTCACTTGTTAACCAACCATCTGTTTTTCATTCTTGATTCATATTTTAACATTGGGTCCTGACTACAAAGAAAAAAAAGGTGAAAAAAGTATCTTCCTCATTTTTCAGCCTTAGCAGAAAGCTTTCGGTTTTACTTTGTGCTCAGCGGGTGGAGGAGCGGGTGGGTATAAAAGCTGCGCGAATGCATTACTCGCACCAGAGGTGTAGGGATTTCTGTGGTCAGGGCTGCCAGCCTCAGATGAATCAGACAGTTCGAGGTGCCGGGTTTGAGGGACAGAATGTTTCCAATGGGGGTAGGGAGACAGGAGAACGCCTCAAGTTGGCATTCCTTTGGGGGTGGAAGTTGGGTCAAGCGAGGGAAACCCATAGACGCAGCCCTTCTCCAACTTCAACTTTCTGTATTAATAGTGACATGGACGTGCTGTGTTCATCCTTGACTATTAACGTACAAAAGTAAAGTTATATCCCAATGCAAACTGAGATAAACGAATACAGTGTTTCTCAAATTTGAACGTGCATCAGAATTACCTGCAGGGCTTGTTTAAATCCTCCTAGTTTCTGATTCTGTAAGGGGGCCCGGAGAATTTGCATGTCTACCAAGTTTCCAGGTGCCGCTGGTGCTGCTGGTGTGGGGACCACATTTTAAAAACCACTGAAGTGAAAATAAAAGGCCGTGGAGTTTCATAACCTAAAGATGGGGACAAATATCTGCTGCTGCGTGCCTGACAGTGTCACTGTTGGGCCGGAGGAAAATGGTAAGTGTGACGGGAGACAAGGGCGTCCCCCTCAACTAGGTTTTGCCCAAAAAAAGGAAAAATAAGGAGAAAGGAAGAGGCGTGCTGCCTGGGTCAAAGGGCAGCTGCTATATTTTAAACCCGGAATGTGGTTGTGTCATGCCTCGGACCCCGGGAAAACGCGCATTTTTTTTTTCCCTGACTCCCATTACTGTGAGCTGCATCGCGAGGCTGAACAGAGAGATCACAGATCAGCAGACCTGCGGTTCCGTGCAAAACCCAGAAGGAACCAGTTTTACCTCTCCTTTAGGCCTTGGACTTTACATCTATAGCTTATCAAGCCAAATCCCTGCCTATGAGCTAAGTAAAGAAGGAAGAGGGAAAACTGCTCGTTGTTTACCTTCTACCTTCTGTGCCCTGTCCTGTTCGAGTTCGCGAGTATATGAAGACCTCTGAAACTGGATTCTTTCTCCTAGTTTTCATAGTCAAGTACGAACTACTGCCCGTCCAAGACACATTTTTTAACCCCAAAACAAATTATAATTATCGTTAAACCAATGGGCATCGGAGATGGGAATCGATCAACGCCTTTGTTCTACAACTGAGACTACTGGTGCGCTTCTCGCCACTTGGGGTATGAGGACTCAGATCCACCTTAAAGGCAGCCTCTGGTTGTTGCTCTCTCCCTCTAGGGTATGGGAATCCTTTCAAGGTGAAAATTAGGTAGGTGGAAGATACAAATGACACTTCCGGTGACTTTTGGATTCGGAACTCGCTAACTCGGGTTATTCCTGCATGACTGTGGAAAAACGTAAATCAACGCGAGGGGGCACCCGGATTTGAACCGGGGACCTCTTGATCTGCAGTCAAATGCTCTACCACTGAGCTATACCCCCTCCGCTGGTCACTCTTTGGGAAATTCTTTTTACAGCGATCGATCCCAAAATTTTCATACTTTCATCATTTGTTCAAAATCAGCGTCTCTTTGCCAAATTATACTGAACTTGCCAATGAGGAAGGGGAAATTAAAAAACTAGGCCAAAATAGGCCGGGCACAGTGGCTCACGCCTGTAATCCCAGCACTTTGAGAAACTGAACCGGGCGGATCACGAGGTCAGGAGTTCGAGACCAGACTGACCAAGATGGTGCTAAACCCCGTCTCTACTAAAAATACAAAAATTAGCCGGGTGCGGTGGCGGCCACCTGTAATCCCAGCTACTCGGAAGGCTGAGGCAGGAGAATCGCTTGAACCCGGGCGGCGGAGGTTGCAGTGAGCCGACATCGCGCCACTGCACTCCAGCAGGGGCAACAGAGTGAGACTCCGTCTCAAAAAAAAAAAAAAAAATGGCTAGGCCAAGACGTGGTGGCAGTTTGAAAAGTATGTGAATTTAGGTGCCAATCTGCTTTTTCTAGATTCATTACTTTTTTTTTCTTTTTCCCCAGACGGAGCCTTCCTCTGTAACCCAGGCTGGAGTGAGTGCAGTGTGGCGCAATCTCGGCTCACTGCAACCTCCGCCTCCCGGATTCAAGCGATTCTCCTGCCTCAGCCTCCTGAATAGCTGGGAATCCAGGCGCCCGCCGCCGCTCCCGGCTACTTTTTGTATTTTTAGTAGAGATGGGGGATTCGCCATGTTGACTAGGCTGGTCTCCAACATCTGATTTCGTTATCTGCCTGCCTCGGCCTCCCAAAGTGCTGGGATTACAGGCGTGAGCCACCGTGCCCGGCTTGGTCCAGTTTGTTTGTTTGTTTGTTTGTTTGTTTTCCATTTTGTGGAGAAGGGAGCAGGTGGTGGGTGAAGGAGGCCGTCTCTCAATGTTGCCCAGAGACGGAATTTCGCTCTTGTTCATCAGTCTGGAGTGCAATGGCGCGATCTCGGCTCACCGCAACCTCTCCCTCCCAGGTTCAAGCGATTCTCCCGCCTCAGCCTCCTGAGTAGCTGGGATTACACGCCTGGCCGGCTCAATTTTTTATCCAAAATCACACTCATCTCTCCCCACTAACAAGTTAGAGAACAACCTCCTGCAAAACTGGATAGAGAAAGTTTTTCCTTGGTCTCTCCAAAAATAATACGAACACCAGCCCAGCGCTGTGGCTCACGCCTGTAATCCCAGCACTTTGGGAGGCTGAGGCGGGCGGATCACGAAGTCAGGAAATCGAGACCATCCTGGCCAACATGGCGAAACCCAGTCTTTACTAAAAATACAAAAATTGCCCGAGCGTGGTGGCGCCTGCCTGTAATCCTAGCTATTTAGGATGCTGAGGCAGGAGAATTGCTTGAATGCGGGAGGTGGAGATTGCGGTGAGCCGAGGTCAGGCCATTGCACTCCAGCCTGGGCAACAAGTTTCACTCTCAACAAGAGCGAAACTCCGTTGCAAAAAAAAAGTAAAAAAGAAATCCTGCAATATGCAACAGTGTGGATGAACCTTGAGGATATTATGCTAAGTGAAACAGGCCAGTCACAGAAGACCAAATACTGCATGATTCCACTTATATGAGGTATCTAATATAGTCAAACTCACAGAAGTAGAGAGTAGAACGATGGTTGCCAGGGGCTACGGGGAGTTTCTGATCAATAGGTCTAAAACGTCAATTCTGCAAGATGAAAAAACTCTAGAAATCGGCTGTACAACATTGTGCCTTTAATTAACAATACTGTATTGTATAGTTGAAAATCTAAGAGGGTCCGCCAGACATGGTGGCTCATGCCCGTAATCCCAGCACTTTTGGAGGCCAGGGCAAGAGGATCACTTGAGCCCAGGAATTTGAAACCAGTCTGAGCAACACAGTGAGACTCCCATCTCTACAAAAAAATTTAAAAATTAGCCAGGTGTGGTGGTATGTACCTGTAGTCCCAGCCACTTGGGAGGCTGAGGCAGGAGGATTGCTTGTGCCCAAGGGGTCAAGGCTTCAGTGAGCCTGGGTGACAGAGCAAGACTCTGTCTCAAGAAAAAAAGAGAGAGAAGCCAGTTGGGAATCTATTGTAATAATATAGGTCAGAGATGGTGGTGATGGCTTAGACTATAGTGTTGTATTAGTTTTACATTACTGATGGAACAATTTACAGTCTATTTGCATAAAATAACAGAAATGTATTATCTTCACAGTTCTGGAGGTCAGAATCCCAAAATCAATTTCACTGGGCTGGCCTGGCGAGGTGGCTCACTCCTGTAATCCCACCACTTTGGGAGGCTGAGGCAGGCAGATCACGAGGTCAAGAGTTCAAGACCAGCCTGGCCAATATGGTGACATCCCTTCTCTACCAAAAATACAAAAATTAGCCAGGTGTGGTGGCTCACGCCTGTAGTCCCAGCTACTTGGGAGGCTGAGGCAGAAGAATTGCTTGAACCCAGGGGGCAGAGGTTGCAGTGAGCTGAGATGGTGCCACTGCACTCCAGTTGGGTGACAGAGCAAGACTTCATCTAAAAAAAAAAAAAGTTCACAGGGCTAAAATTAAAATGTTAGTATGGCTGCATTCCTTCTGTAGGCTTCAGGGGAGAATCCGTTTCTTTGACTTTCCCAGCACATAGAGGCCGCTACATTGCTGCCTCATTGCCTCTTCCCCAATTGTCAAAGCTGGCAGCATATCATCCTGCCTCCCTCTAGCCTCAGCTTCCATGCTTCCATGTTACCATCTCCTCTCTCTATGACTCTTATCCTCCTGCCTCCCTCTTATAAGGACCTGTGGCATTACACTGAGCTCACCTGGATAATCCAGGATAATCTTCTCACATCTCAATATATTTAATTTAATCATATCTGCAAAGTTCTTTTTATCATGAGAGGTAACATAGTCACAAATAGATTCACAAGGAGACTGATATGTAGACAGGTTTGGAGGATCATTATTTTGTCTATTACGAGTAGGAACAAGTAGAAACAGCTGAGCTGGAGAAGAATGCAGGCAACCAGCACAATGGCTCACACCTGTAATTCCACCACTTTGGGAGGCCAAGGCGGGCAGATCATCTGAGGTCAGGAGTTTGAGACCAGCCTGGCCAACGTGGTGAAACTCTATCTCTATGAAAAATACAAAAATTAGCTGGGTGTGGTGGTGGATGACTGTAATCCCAGCTATCTGGGAGGCTGAAGCAGGAGAATCGCTTGAACCCAGGGGTCAGAGGTTGCAGTGAGCCAAGATCGTACTCCTGCACTCCAGCCTGGGTGACAGAATGAGACTCCATCTTAAAAAAAAAAA
>NW_012118488.1:697073-698302 GCF_000951035.1 Colobus angolensis palliatus
GTCTCGAACTCCTGACCTCGTAATCGGCCCGTCTCGGCCTCCCATAGTGCTGGGATTACAGGCGTGAGCCACCGCGCCCAGCCGAGAATTATTTAAGCCAGTTGACTTTCTTTAGGTAGCTGGAAATGGTCAAGTGGGTGTATTCGCAACAGCCACCCCGGCAAACGCGCCACACATCAGGTCACCCCCAAAGTCGGTTGCTAGCCATTCACCAGCACACCACTACATCTGACTGATTCTGTTTTCTCCAAAAAGGAAGAGGCGCCGGGCGCTGTGGCTCAAGCCTGTAATCCCAGCACTTTTGGAGGCCGAGGCAGGCGGATCACGAGACCAAGAAATCGAGATCAACCTGGCTAACACGGTGAAACCCCGTCTCTACTAAAAATACAAAAAATTAGCCGGGCGTGGTGGCGGGTGCCTGCAATCCCAGCTACCCAGGAGGCTGAGGCAGAAGAATGACGTGAACCCGGGAGGCGGAGCTTGCAGTCAACCCAGATCGCGCCACTGCACTCCAGCCTGGGCAACAGAGCGAGACACCCTCTCAAAAAAATAAAAAGGAAGAGGCAAGCTCTTCATCTGACAGCAAGAGGAGAAAGAAGGTGTGGAAAGTTTAAGATAGGAGAGAGTGTGTGAAATAGTCATTTTGGAGCATGAGAAAGCAAACATATTTGGGCAATAGTGAAGGAATGCCAGAGAGAAAGCATGTTTTACATTGGTGGAGTCGCGCAAACTTGTGCACCTTTTTTCTTCAGCAACATTCAGCTGCTTGGGTGCAGGTTTGGTGGAATCCCATCGGTGTTTAATTAGGTTGTAGTTTGGTGATTACGACCAGGGCTTGTCATGAACCAGGCACTGTGTCGACTACTTTGGGGAATGCAAAAAAAGAATGCAACGTGATCCCTACTCTCAAAAAATGCATTGGCCGGGTGTGGTGGCTCACGCCTGTACTCCCAGCATTTTGGGAGGCGGAGGCGGGCGGATCCCGAGGTCAGGAGTTTGAGACCAGCCTGACCAACATGGTGAAACCCCCGTCTCTAAATATTAGCCTGGCGTGGCGGCGCACGCCTGTAATCACAGCTACTGGCTGAGGCAGGAGAATCGCTTGAACTTGGGATGTAGAGGTTGCAGTGAGCCGAGATCACGCTACTGCACTCCCGACTGGGCGACAGAGTGAGACTCCGTCTCAAAAAAATAAAAATAAATATTAAAATAAAAGAAAAGAATTCCCA
>NW_012118488.1:701662-703874 GCF_000951035.1 Colobus angolensis palliatus
ATCACAAGGTCAGGAGATGGAGACCTTCCTGGCTAACACGGTGAAACCCTGTCTCTAACTAAAAATACAAAAAATAGCCAGGCATGGTGGCAGGCGCTTGTAGTCCCAGCTACTCGGGAAGCTGAGGCAGGAGAATGGTGTGAGCCCAGGAAGTGGAGCTTGCAGTGAACTGAGATCAGTGCCACTGCACTCCAGCCTGGGTGACAGAGTGAGACTCCATCTCAAAAAAAAAAAAAAAAAGAAGTGGCTCAGGGTGGCCCGGTGCGGTGTCTCACGCCTGTAATCACAGCACTTTGGGAGGCCGAGGTGAGTGGATCACAAGGTCAGGAGATCGAGACCATCCTGGCCAACATGGTGCAACCCCATCTCTACCAAAAATACAAAAATTAGCTGGGCGTGGTGGCTTGTGCCTGTAATCCCAGGTACTCGAGAGCCTGAGGCAGGAGAACCGCTTGAACCAGGGAGTTGGATTTTGCAGTGAGCTGAGATGGCGCCACTGTGCTCCAACCTGGCGACAGAGCAAGATGACACCTCAAAAAAAAAGTAGCTCAGGGAATAAACTGCTGGGGTTGTGAAGTGGCTCAGAGAAGAAATATCTGAGCAGAGTTTTAAAAACAGGTTGGACGGGCACGGTGGCTCACACCTGTAATCCCAGCACTTTGGGAGGCTGAGGCAGATGGATTACTTGAGGTCAAGAGTTTGAGACTAGCCTGACCAACATGATGAAATCCCCATCTCTACTAAAAATAAAAAAAAAATAAAAAATAAAAAAAAAATTAGCTGGCCATGGTGGTATACATCTGTAATCCCAGCTACTTGGGAGGCTGAAGCAGGAGAATCACTTTGAACCCTTGAGGCGGAGGTTGCAGTGTTGCAGTGAGCCGACATGGTGCCATTATACTCTGGCCTGAGCAACAAGAGCAAAACTCTGTCTCAAAGTAAATAAATAAATAAATAACACATAGTGGCTAAAGCAGGTGAGTGCATAAATACAAGAAAGTGTGAATCTAAGCCATCTGCCCAGAAATCCTAAGTGATTTGGTGTTTCTGGTGTGTGAAATGTAAGAGGCAAGGTGGCAGAAGATGTAGCCAGGGAAGAGGCAGGCCATTTCAAGTGACTTTGATGCTGTGCTAAACAACTTGGACTTTATTCTGTAAGTACTAGAGGGTCAGCACATGTTTTTTGTTTGTTAGTTTGTGTTTTGTTTTGTTTTGTTTTTGAGATGGAGTCTTGTCTCACTCTATGCCCAGGCTGGAGTGCAGTGGGGCAAGCTCAGCTCACTGCAACCTCTGCCTCCTGGGTTCAAGCGATTTTCCTGCTCAGCCTCCTGAATAGCTGGGATCACAGGTGCGTGCCATCACTCCTGGCTAATTTTTGTATTTTTATTAGAGACAGTTTCACCATGTTGGCCAGGCTGGTCTTGAACTCCTGACCTCAGGTTTTCTGCCTGCCTCAGTCTCCCAAAGTGCTGGGATTACAGGCGTGAGCCACCATGCCTGCCCAGCACATGATTTTAAGCAGTGGGAAATTATGGTCTGACCATATAGAGGCTGATGCAATAGCTTTGAACCAAAGGCAGAACTTAGAAGGCATGGGCAGAAAAATTTAGGAAATAGAGTCAAGTTGATGGACCTTGGTGACTGGATCTAGGAACCTGGGAGAAGAGAATTAATTGTGTCCCATTTTCTTGTTGAGACAGTGGTGGTAGTTCCAAACAAGAACACTGTTCCTCCTATAACCATAGCCTTCTCCATCTTGGTTGACGGCAATGATATCTTCCAATTGCTCAGGCCTAAAGCCTTGGAGACATTTTGATTCCTATCTTTCATACCTCACATTTTATTGTCGCTACCTCCAAAACACATCCAGAATCTGACCACATATCACCTCAGCTCCTACCATTCTAGTGCAAACCACCATCATTTCTCCCATGGTTACTGCAACAGCTTCCTAACGGCTCTTCTTACTTCCATCCCTGTATTCTCTCCCACAGTCTAGTCTCAACAACTCAACCACAGTGATCCTTCTGACACATTAGTCAAATCATGTCCTTCCTCTGCTTAAAATCAAACAATGGTTCCTTATTTCACTCAGCCAATGCCAAAGTCCACAGTGGTTTCATTCTATTACTTCCTTTTTTTGAAACAGAGCTCTTGCTCTGTCACCCAGGCTGGAGTGCAATGGTATGATCTTGGCTCACTTCAACCTCCG
>NW_012118488.1:704949-715578 GCF_000951035.1 Colobus angolensis palliatus
CTCCCGAGTAGCTGGGACTACAGGCGCCCGCCACCTCGCCCGGCTAGTTTTTTGTATTTTTTAGTAGAGACGGGGTTTCACCGTGTTAGCCAGGAGGAGTTTCACTCTTTATTGCCTAGGCTGGAGTGCAATGGCATGATCTTGGCTCACCACAAACCCTGCTCCCCGGCTTCAAGCCATTCTCCTGCCTCAGCCTCCCAAGTAGCTGGGATTATAGGAATGTGCCACCATGCCCAGCTAATTTTTGTATTTTTAGTAGAGATAGGGTTTTGCCATGTTGACCAGGCTGGTCTCGAACTCCTGACCTCAGTTTATCCGCCACCTTGGCCTCCCGAAGTGCTGGGATTACAGGCATGAGCCACAACGGCTGGCTGTATTTGTTGTATATAGAAAAATGGGGTATTTCTGTGTTGTCCAGACTGGAGTGCAGTGGCTATTCACAGGTGTGATCAGGCCAGGCACAGTGGCTCATGCCTGTAATCCCAGCACTTTGGGAGGCTGTGATGGGAGGGTCCCTTGAGTTCGAGAGGTTGAGGCTGCAATCAGCCAGTCTGAAGTCTGGGCAACAGAGTGAGACCCTATCTAAAAAATAAAAATAAAAAAGGTGTGATCCTAGCTCTCTGAAGCCTCCAACTCATGGCCTCAAGTGTTCCTCCTCCACTGAAGCCTCTAACTCCTTCTCTCTGTCTCCTTTCTCTTTTTCTTTTCTTTTCTTTCTTTTTTTTTTTTTTTTTTTAGTGATGTGGTCTCGCTTTTTCACCCAGGCTGGAGTGCAGTGGTGGGATCTTGGCTCACTGCAACCTCTGCCTTCCGGGCTCAAGAGATCCTCCCACCTCAGCCTCCAGAACAGCCAGGGGTATAGGCGTGTGCCACCAAGGCCGGCTAATTTTAGTTAGTTTTTGTTTTTTGGAGACAGAGTCTTGCTCTGTTGCCCAGGCTGGAGTGCAGAGGCGCAATCCTGGCTCACTGCAACCTCCACCTCCTAGGTTCCAATGATTCTCGTGCCTCAGCCTCCCGAGTAGCTGGGGACCGCAGGCACGTACCATGCCTGGCTAATTTTTTGTATTTTTAGTAGAGACAGAGTTTTGCCATGTTGCTTGGGCTGGGTCTTCAGCTTCTGAGCTCAGGCACTCTACCAGCCTCAGCCTCCCAAAGTGCTAGAATTATAGGCATGAGCCACCGTGCCTGGCTAATTTCTGTATTTTTAGTAGAGACAGAGTTTTGCTATTTAGGGCAAGCTGGTCTCGAACTCCTGACCTCAAGTAATAAAACCACCTTGGCCTCCCAAAGTGATGGAATTACAGGCGTGATCCACCGCCCCGGCCCCATTTTTGTTTATCTATTTTTTTTGAGACAGAGTTTCAAACTCTCCTGTTGCCCAGGCTGGAGTGCAATGGTGCAATCTCGGCTCACCGCAACCTCTGCCTCCCAGGTTTCAAGCGATTCTCCTGCCTCAGACTCCTGATAGCTGGGATTACAGGCATGCGCCACCACACCAGGCTAATTTTATATTTTTAGTAGAGATGGGGTTTCTCCAAGTTGGTCAGGCTGGTCTCAAACTCCCAACCTCAGGTAATCAGACCGCCTTGGCCTCCCAAAGTTCTGGGATTACAGGCGTGAGCCACTGTGCCCGGCCTTATTTATATATTTTTTGAGATAGACCCTGGCTGTATACCCCAGGCTGGAGTGCAGTAGCAGGACTTTGGCTCACTGCAACCTCCACCTCCTGGGTTCAAACGATTCTCCTGCCTCGGCCTCCCGAGTAACTGGGATTGCAGGCACCTGCCACCATGCCCGGCTAATGTTTGTTTGTTTGTTTGCTTGTTTTTGTTTTGTTTTTTTGAGACAGAGTCTCACTCTGTCTCCCAGGCTGGAGTGCAGTGGTGAGATCTGGGCTCATTGCAAGCTCCGCCTCCCGGGTTCACGCCGTTCTCCTGCCTCAGCCTCCCGAGTAGCTGAGACTAGAGGTGCCCGCCACCACGCCCAGCTAATTTTTTGTATTTTCTGTGGAGACAGCGGTTCACTGTGTTAGCCAGGATGATCTGGATCTCCTGACCTAATGTTTGTATTTTTGTAGAAACCAGGTTTCGCCATTTTGGCCATGTTGGTCTTGAATTCCTGACCTCAGGTGATCTGCCTGCCTTGGTCTCCCAAAGTGTCGGGATTACAGGCGTCAGCCAGCGCGCCCGGCCGATTACCAGCTGATTTATATATATATCGGCCGTGGAGGTTGCGGTGAGCCAAGACCGCGCCACTGCCCTCCAGCCTGGGCAACAAGAGCGAAACTCTGTCTCAAAAGAAAAAAAAAAGAAAACAAAAAACCTGGTAGTCAATTTACTAAAATAGTTGACCTAAGCGTCTGCAGTGGCGACTTCCACCTCAACTCCTGGCTCAATACTGATGGAAGTAACCTGCTTAACAATCTCAGAAGGACTGCGCAAGTCAATGAGTCACTTGTGGATTCTCATGTTGAAACGATCCCATGTCTTAGAACCTTCACCACAAAGAGTTTTTCTTGTAGTGATTCTCAAAGGCTTGGCAGACATTCGAACTGGTCCTTTCACTTTGAGATTCTTTTCCTTTGCTCCTCTGATCAAATCAGCACACACCTACTCCAGGGATTTTATGGTGCGGCTCATTAGAGTGACTCGAATTCGTGAACTGCCACCTCCGCCTCCATGAGCGTTTTTCCGGTATCCTTAAAAGCCATGGCTACTGCGCGGCTTCCTGACCGACTGGTTCCTGGGCGAGAGCTAACAGCGGTGAGTCGGGAGCAGGAGCGTGAGGATTGGCGATCCGCAACACCTACGACGGCGTCTTCCTCAAAGAGCTATTTATATATATATATATTTTGAGACGGAGTCTAGCTCTGTCGCCCAGGTTGGAGTGCAGTAGCGCGATCTCGGCTCCCTGCCACCTCCGCCTCCCGGGTTCAAGCGATTCTCCTGTCTCAGCCTCCTGAGTAGCTGTAGCTGGGATTACAGGCGCGTGCCACCATGCCCAGCTAACTTTTGTATTTTTAGTAGAGACGGGGTTTCACTGTGTTGGCCAGGCTTGTCTCGATCTCCTGACCTCGTGATCCACCCGCCCCAGCCTCCCAAAGTGCTGGGATTACAAGCGTGAGCCACCAGGTCCGGCCACTATTTGTATTTTACACTTGATTTTGGCCAAAAGGCCAAGAAGCGATACTATTTATATTTTTATAATACTTATCCCCATCTAACATACTACATACTGCAATTATTTATTATATCTTTTGTTTAGTGTCTAATATCCTCCTCCACCTGCACCCCAGCAGAATGTAAACTCCATAAGGACAACAATGTTGATCTATTTTGTTGTCCGATGTAATCTGCTGTACGCCCTGGACAGAACCTGCTACAAAGTAGGAGCTCAATAAGTATTTGAATGAATGTATCCTGGGACTGGAAGAACCCAGGAGAAAGGGGCGGCTGAAGCTGTGAAAGGAGCAAGTGGCCTGGCGCGGGGACTCACGCCTGCAATCCCAGCACTTTGAGAGGCCAAGGCGGGCAGATCACTTGAGGTCAGAAATTCGAGACCAGCCTGGCCAACATGGCGAAACCCAGCCTCTACTAAAAATACAAAAATTAGCCCAGCGTTGTGGTGGGCGCCTGTGGTCTCAGCTACTCTGAGGCTGAGACAGAGAATTGCTTGAACCCGGGAGACGGAGGTTGCAGCGAGCTGAGAGCGCGCCACTATACTCTAGCCTGGGCAAGAGCGAGACTCCGTCTCAAAAAAAGAAAAAACAAATGTGTATGTGTGTGTGTGTGGGGGGGCGGGTCAATAAATAGAGCAATACTGTATATGTAAAATACAGAATGGTATGGTACCAAGAACACATAGATGGAATGATCTGTAGCACTTCTCAATTGTTATTACATTCAACGAAACCGTTTAGAGCTGGTTCTCCCCCCTCCCCCACTGTCTTTGTTTCTTTGGGAACCCCCACATGGCACAAACTGTTTTAATTCCTATTCTCTAGTGTGCAGATAAGGGCCTGGCACGTATTAAGTTGTCAAAAGAGGTCGTGAGCAAGTTAACAAATCACTGCTTCCATGTCCCTAACTACTTTTAACCTCACGGAGAAGAGATTTCCTATCTCTTGCGCTTGCTACTTCAACGCCCACTTTAGAGAGGGCTCAAAAGCGAAGGCGTGAACTTAATACGCAATAAGGCAGCGCCCAGAGGCGGAAGAGGCAGAGTTTTAAGCACCGGCCACGTGACGAAGGTGGGCGGGGCGTCAAAGTTCATATCCCAGCGTCCTTTGACTCAACTTCCTTTTTTCCTCTTTCCGGCGTTCAAGATGTCGAAGCGAGGTGAGGTTTTGCTTCTGGAGGATCCTCCACCATCTGTCGTGCAGTGGCTGGCGGATTCGTCAGGAGCGGTGGCCCTAGGCAGCTGGGGCGCTTTGCTCTCCTTCAGGCCGGAGAGGGAGAGTCAGGCCATCGCAAGAGCACTGCCAGGGCCCTCGAAAGTGGCAGTGGGGTGCTGGAGAGTTGACATAGCAGGATCCCGACATGAATATAGTCTGGATCCCGCGAGATCGCTCTGCGAATAGGGCTATCGTATTGGGGTTGAAGTTAGACTGGGTGAGGCCCTGGTTTGCGCGACCTCTGCGGTCTTATGCTTTGCAGGAGCAATTGCGTTTTGCGAAAGTTGGAACAAGGACTGAGTCTAGGTTCCTTAATTTCAATGTCAGAGTGGTAATAGTGAGAAATAGGCTATTTTCTGTGAGAATCGGGTGGCACACGGGGACGGCATAAGTAAAATCCGAGCGAGCTAATCTATAGCGTACAGTCTGTCAAAGTATGTGCGGTGAATTACAGTTTAAGAGTATGAGGGGGAACTGCGAACCATGTCTAGATAGTGATCTCTTTATCCTGTTTACCTTCCCTTTATATCCACAGGACGTGGTGGGTCCTCTGGTGCGAAATTCCGGATTTCCTTGGGTCTTCCGGTAGGAGCTGTGATCAATTGTGCTGACAACACAGGTGAGGTCTTTGACTGCACGTTGCTATACTCCCCCTTTTAAAAGCACTCAGTGGGCCTGTGCCTAATGACCTATTGAGCCGTCAAGAAAGGGGAGAGTGAAAACATCGCTTTTGGGTGAAGTGACAACATGTTGTGTTGTTTGCTTCAATCGGTGGTGTGACAAGGAGTTCTTGAGGACTAACTGCTTGGGCAGTCAGTGGAGGGAGGGACTTCGGAAGTATTTGGGAAATGTTACACTGATGGAACGGCCTGATCGGCCCTCAACATTTTTCATTTTTATTTACATTCTTTTGTAGGAGCCAAAAACCTGTATATCATCTCCGTGAAGGGGATCAAGGGACGGCTGAACAGACTTCCCGCTGCTGGTGTGGGTGACATGGTGATGGCCACAGTCAAGAAAGGCAAACCAGAGCTCAGAAAAAAGGGTGAGTAAACACTGAGCCCACCTTAATACTGATAAGTAGTGGGGGGACTCTTTCCTTTAATGGAAAATGGATCAGTTTTTCAAGGCCTCAAGGTTGTTTTCCATTGAGAGGCAGTGTGAGATAAGTATCTTAAGTTTTTGTTCATATTATGTTGGAGGGGGGACCATCATCTTGTCATTTCCATACTTTAGATTGATTGATTGATTTTTTTGAGATGGGGTCTCCCTCTGTCGCTTAGCCCATACTGGAGTGCAATGGCACGATCTTGGCTCACTGCAACCTCTGCCTCCTGGGTTCTCAAAAAAAAAAAAAAATTACAAAATGAAAACGAGAAGCTGCTCATTATTTTATTTTTATTTATTTATTTTTGAGACGTAGTCTCACTCTGTTGCCCAGGCTGGAGTGCAGTGGCACCTATCTTTCTGTTCACTGCAACCTCCACCTCCCAGGCTCAAGTGATTGTCCTGCCTCAGCCTCCTGAGTAGCTGGGATCATAGGTGTGCGCCACCACACCCAGCTAATTGCTCATTACTTAATCTCAGACTGCCCCCTCAAAAGTTTTCCTGTCAATTGTATGATTTAAAGGGGGAGGCCTCAAAATACTTGCTGTATGTGTCCTGTCTGGCTTTAGAACTTCTGGTATTTGGCCGGGCATGGTGGCTCAAGCCTGTAATCCCAGCACTTTGGGAGGCCGAGACGGTTGGATCACGAGGTCAGCAGATCGAGACCATCCTGGCTAACACGGTGAAACCCCGTCTCTACTAAAAAATACAAAAAACTAGCCGGGCGTGGTGGTGGGCGCCTGTAGTCCCAGCTACTCGGGAAGCTGAGGCAGGAGAATGGCGTAAACCCGGGAGGCGGAGCTTGCAGTGAGCTGAGATCCGGCCACTGCACTCCAGCCTGGGCGAGAGAGTGAGACTCCGTCTCAAAAAAAAAGAACTTCTGGTATTTGATGCATTTTAACTTCAGCTCTTGCACTTTTTTCTATGCCTGCCTAGTCTGTCTCTACCCTGGGATGTCTTGCTCTTCTAAAGAGTTCGTGGCCATCCCTTGATTTACAAATGTGATGTTGATTTGTTAGCCATGTATTACAGTTACTCCTATTCCTGTATCCACCCCACGATGCTCTCCAGTAGATTTTTAACCTTTGGGTTAGAAATCTTTTTTTGTTCACCATTAATGTCCACTTGAGGGCTTGGTACCCACTTGAGGGCTTGGTAGCACTGTGCTTGTGATTCAGCAATTGCATGGGCTTTTTCCTCTTCTCAGAACACTTCCTGGGTCTGATTGGTGGCCCAGGGAGCTGTCAGAGAAGAGCAGAGCAAATGGCCATCATTTTGTAGATGAGATGGCAGGAGAGTGGATTGTTGGTCTCAGTCAGTGGTGGGACAGACCAGAGCTCAGAACACTTCAGTTTTAAAACGAGCTGTGCATATCCAATTTTGTTAATGTCTTTTTTGGTCCTTGTTTCTGCTAAATGAATACATCCCCTCCCCTTGGAACTTAATGAATAACAAGCACAGAAATGTGCAAAAGGGCCAGGTCTATTTGTCTACTTGATGAATTTGTGAGCATTTAATGGTTTATAAGTAGAGGAGGGTCAGTAAGTATTGGCTACCTCATGTGTGTCCCATTGCTAACTTGATTAGACTTATCTATTTTTTGTATAGTCTTCCTGTCGTTATAAAAATTCTGTGTAAGGACCCCACGCTAGTATCAGTGAAGATTTGAATCCAGGTGTGTCTGACTCTACAATAGTTCTTCACAAGCATTATATTTCACTGTGTAGTGATACTTGATTTTGAAAGTTGGGAAAAGCATCTTTTTCACTTTAGTACAGATGGGTGTAAAAGTTACTTATGACACTGGAAAGTAAAACATTAAAAGTAAAACATAAAGCCTGGTGTTTGGGCCCAGGAATTTGAACTGTTTTCCAGTGTAAATCTGAATAGCTTGGTCTCTGCTCATTGCCAGGACTGGGAGCAGTTGGGGGTCCCAGGTCCCATTTCTACATCCCAATTCAGTGATACTGGGATCTTAATAACCCACCTGTGAGGTGAAGTTAGAAAAGGCATAGGCAAGGATAATTGTCCTCCTGAGAGTTCTACACTTGCGAGAAAATACTGGCAGCTTTGATTTTAAGATGTGAATAGATGGTTGTGGTTCATGCCTATACCCCCAGCACTTTGGGAGTAAAAAAAAGTCTGGGCATGGTGGTGAGTCCAAGCTGTAGTCCAAGATACTGGAGAGGCTGAGGTGGGAGGATCACCTTGAAGATTGATTGATATTTACACTGTCTGAAACACTGAGTGTACATTCTGTCTAGCTGGAAACTGCTTTTGTGGTGGCGTTGCGACTTGACAGGTTAATGACTGCTGTCCTTTTTTCTTCTCTCAGTACATCCAGCAGTGGTCATTCGACAACGAAAGTCATACCGTAGAAAAGATGGCGTGTTTCTTTATTTTGAAGATAATGCAGGGGTCATAGTGAACAATAAAGGCGAGATGAAAGGTAGGAACTCAGTCTGGCTTGTTCCTTAGGTCTCTGAGGTTGGGTGGGTTGTCTAGAAGTACAGGCCAAGGATCCTCTGTTTGATGATGTCTTAACCTGTCCCCCACATGTTTTTTTTTTGTTTTTTTGTTTTTTAATGCAGGTTCTGCCATTACAGGACCAGTAGCAAAGGAGTGTGCAGACTTGTGGCCCCGGATTGCATCCAATGCTGGCAGCATTGCATGATTCTCCAGTATATTTGTAAAAATAAAAATTTTAAACCCATTAAAAAGTATTTGTTTGCAGTGCTTGCCTCCCTGTTCACTTCTACACTTTTTTTTTTTTTCCCCAGATGGAGTCTCACTCTGTTACCGAGGCTGGAGTGCAGTGGGGAGATCTTGGCTCACTGCAACCTCCACCTCCAGGGTTCAAGTAATTCTCCTGCCTTAGCCTCCCAAGTAGCTGGGATTACAGGCACCTGCCATCATGCCTGGCTAATTTTTCTATTTTTGGTGGAGACGGGGTTTCAACGTGTTGGCCAAACTGGACTCAAACTCCTGATCTCAAGTGATCTGCCCATCCCGGCCTCTATAATCTTTTTGACATGACCTGACCCCTGACCATTGCTTTTGTGAAATGGAAACACTGGGCTTTTTTTTAAACAATCCTTGCTTTTTTGTGAGTTTGCAGACTTTCGGCATTTTCCAATTGCTGTATTTAATTTTGGCTTCAAAAAGTATTTGGGTTTTGAGTCCCAAAAATAATAGTAGATACTGCTTGATGACTGGCTATACAAGATAGCTTCTCCTGCAGTGAGAAAGGCATTGAAATGGCTGCGCTGTGGCTCGCGCCTGTAATCCCAACGCTTTGGGAGGCCAAAGTAGGCGGATCATGAGGTCAGGAATTCGAGACCAGGCTGACCAACATGGTGAAACCTCTTCTCTACTAAAAATACAAGTTAGCTGGGCATGGTGGTGCACGCCTGTAATCTCAGCTGACAGAATTGCTGGAACCTGGGAGGTGGAGATTGCAGCGAGTCAAGGTCGTGCCATTGCACTCCAGCCTGAGCAACAGGGCAAGATTCTGTTCCCCACCCCCCACAAAAAAAAAGGCATTGAAGTTAAGATAGACGGTATAGTTAGATCCTGGACACACAGGGATTTTGAGGATTGATGTTAATGGGAGCCTGTCTATATGTACATTTTAGCAGTTAACAGGTTTGGAGTAAACTGAATATTTGTAGAACAGTAATTGCCATGTAGGTTTACTGTCATAGTGGAAGATGATTAAGTTGATGGTACGTACAGGTATTTTGCTATGAAAATGTTTTGACAAACAGGATGATCGTGTAATTTATGTTCCAAGCTCTAGTTTGAGAATGAATGAATGTGATAAAATTTTGCCAACTGAACAGGCATAAAGCCCTGTTAATAAAGGCACTTGGTCTTAAGGTAGGAGGTTGTTAGCATTTGTTCATAAACTCTGTAAGAGTTGATTTAGGTGATACCCAGTGTCTGGGAAAAATGGATACTCGTTTAGAACAATACTTGGGGGGGAAGTGGACTAAAGAGGGTTTTTATATTAAAGTTTGTGTTGATATATCTGTATCTGCAAATACTCAGCCATAAATATCTCTGCCTGTAAGTTAGGTATAATACAAGCTCCATTTGGTATCAAAAAGAACTACCCTTAATGTCTTATGACTAGTTTATGGAATGTACCAGACCTAGAGAGGAGTTGTTCTAACCTGGGGCTTTTGAAAATGTGTCTGGTTCATACCCTAGACCAATTATGTCAGACTGCAGAATAGGACTCAGACATCAGAATTGTGAAGCTCCCAGGAGATTTCAAGGTACACCCAAGATTGAGAACCAGTACCCTGTCTAGACTGAACCAGTCTTGGTTTTAGAAGAATTAAATCTTGGCTGGGCACGGTAGTTCACGCCTATAATCTTAGCACTTTGGGAGGCTGAGGTGGGTGGATCATCTGAGGTCAGGAGATCGAGACCAGCCTGTCCAACATGTTGAAACCCCATCTCTACTAAATACAAAATTAGCCGGGTGTAGTGGTGCATGCTGTAATCCCAGCTACTTGGGAGGCTGAGGCAGGAGAATCTCTTGAACCCTGGAGGTGGAGGTTGCAGTGAGCCGAGATCCTGCGATTGCACTCCAGCCTGGGCAACAAGCGAAACTCCGTCTCGGGGGAAAGGAAAAAAAAGTATTAAATCTCTAGTTTGAGAGTTAGACCGTAACGTCCCTGAGTATGGTCAATTTCGAGTCAGCTTTAGTGTGACAAGCCCCTAGGCCCACCTTTTATATTTTTATATATTATGGCAATATATGATCCTTATGTATTACCCTTAATCACTGCTATTTTTGAATTTTATCTTTTCTGAGACAGTATTGCTCTGTCACCTAGGCTGGAGTGCAGTGACACCATAGAAGCTCACTATAACCTTGAACTGCTGGACTTGGAATCCTGCTGTGGCCTTCAAAGGGCTGCAATTACAAGTGTGAGGCACTGCATCCCACCTCATTTTATGCTTTGGAGTTTTTTTTGACTTGGTTTAAAAGCTTGATATTTACATTTCACTAAATGTTTTCCTTTGTCAGCTGGGCATGGTGGCTCACACCTGTAATCCCAGCACTTTGGAAGGCCGAGATGGGCTGATCACCTGAGATGAGGAGTTCAAGAGCAGCC
>NW_012118488.1:716493-719324 GCF_000951035.1 Colobus angolensis palliatus
AAAAAAAAAAAACTTTTAATAGAATGGATTCAAGATATCAGATCTGATTTATAGGAGCTTGCAACTTGAACAGTAAAACATGTACTTTCATAATAAAAATAGTAGTAAATATACAAAATAGTAAATTCACTACAAGACCTAGTGGAGCATGCCCATTATCCCAGCTACTCTGGAGGCTGAGATGAGTAATCAAGTCTAGCTACAGGCACACAAAAAATTGGCTGGGTGTGGTGATGTGCACCTTTAGTCTCAGCTACTCTAGAGGCTGAGGTGGGAGGATCACTTGAGCCTAGGAGGTTAAGGCTGCAGTGAGCAATGATCACACCACTGCACTCCAGCCTGGGCAAGACTGTCTCTATGAAAAAAAAACAGGCCAGGCCCAGTGGCTCACGCCTGTAACCCCAGCACTTTGGGAGGCCAAGGTGGGCAGATCACGAGGTCAGGAGATAAGACCATCCTGGCTAACATGGTGAAACCCCATCTCTACTAAAAATACATAAAAAAATTTAGCCGGGCTTGGCGGCGGGCCCCTGTAGTCCCAGCTGCTCGGGAGGCTGAGGCAGGAGAATGGCATGAATCCAGGAGGCAGACCTTGCAGTGAGCCAAGATTGCACCGCTGCACTCCAGCCTGGACGACAGAGCGAGACACCGTCCCAAAAAAAAAAACACAAAAAAAACTCCATCTCGGCGGGGCGCAGAAGCTCATGCCTGTAATCCCAACAATTTGAGAGGCCAAGGCAGGTGGATCACCTGAGGTCAGGAGTTCCATATCAGCCTGGCCAACATGGTGAAACACCCATCTCTACTAAAAATACAAAAATTAGCTGGGTGTGGTGATGGGTGCCTGTAATACCAGTTACTCAGGAGGCTGAGGCAGGAGAATCGCTTGAACCCAGGAGGGGGAGGTTGCAGTGAGCCGAGATCGCACCATTGCACTCCAGCCTTGGCTACAAGAGTGAAACTCCATCTCAAAGAAAAAACAAAAACAAAACAAAACAAAAAAACAAGGCCTAGCATGGTGGCTCACGCCTGTAATCCCAGCACTTTGGGAGGCTGAGATGGGCAGATCACGAGGTCAGGAGTTCAAGACCAGCCCGGCCAGAATGGTGAAACTCCATCTCTACTAAAAATACAAAAATTAGCTGGGCATGGTGGCAGGCGCCTGTAACCCCAGCTACTTGGGAGACTGAGACAGAAGAATCACTTGAACCCAGGAGGCAGAAGTTGCAGTGAGCCAAGATCACGCAATTGTACTCCAGCTTGGGCGACAGAATGAGACTCTGTCTCAAAACAAAAACAAAAACAAAATAAAACAAACAACACCTCCATCTCTACAAAAAAATTAGCTGGGTGTGGTTGTGTGTATCTGTACTCCCAGCTACTCTGGGGGCTGAGGCAGGAGAATCGCTTGAACCCAGGAGGCGGTGGCTGCAGTTAGCCTAGATGGCTCCACTGCACTGCAGCCTAGGCGACAGAGTGAGACTCTGTCTCAGAAATAAATGAAATAATAAGATATATAATTTATATAATTAGCTAGATCCATTGCTGTATGTGGAAACTAAAGGAAAATGAAAAAGAAAATTAGCTGGAGGAAAAATATGGTAATGTTTCCCCCCACTGTTTTGTTACTTTAAAGAACAGATAAAGCCAGTCCTGGTGGCTCATGGCTGTAATCTTCCCAGCTTGGGAGGCCAAAGTGGGCTGACGACTTGAGCTCAGGAGTTCAAGACCAGTCTGGCTAACATAGCGAAACCCTGTCTCTATAAAAAATAGAAAAATTAGCCGGGCCTGGTGGCATGTGCTTGTAATCCCAGCTAATTGGAAGCTGAGGCAGAAGAATCGCTCGAGCCCGGGAGGCAGAGGTTGCAGTGAGTCAAGATCACAACACTGCATGCCAGCCTGGGAAACTGGAGTGAAACCATGTCTTGAGGGGAAAAAAAGAAGCATAAATAATAGCGGATGAAAATAATTGGGATGGGGCCGGGCATGGTGGCTCACACCTGTAATCCCAGCACTTTGGGAGGCCAAGGCGGGAGGATCACTAGAGGTCAGGATTTTGAAACCAGCCTGGCCAACATGGTAAAACCGTTTCTACTAAAAATACAAAAATTACTCACGCCTGTAATCCCAGCACTTTTGGAGACCGAGGCAGGCAACTCACATGAGGTCAGCAGTTCAAGACCAGCCTGGTGAAACCCTGTCTCTAGAAAAAATATAAAAATTAGCTGGGCGTGGTGGCGTGCACCTGTAAAACCAGGAGACAGAGGTTGCAGTGAGCCAAGATCACGCCACTGCACTCCAGCCTGGGCAACAGAGCAAGACTCCATCTCAAAAAAATAAAAAAAAATAATAATAAAAATACAAAAATTAATGGCCGGGCGCGGTGGCTCATGCTTGTAATCCCAGCACTTTGCGAGGCTGAGGCAGTCGGATCACCTGAGGTTGGGAATTTGAGACCAGCCTGACCAACATGGAGAAAGCCTGTCTCTACTAAAAATACAAAATTAGCCAGGTGTGGTGGCAAATGCCTGTAATCCCAGCTACTAGGGAGGCTGAGGCAGGAGAATCACTTGAACCTGGGAGGTGGAGGTTGCAGTGAGCTGAGATGGCACCATTGCACTCCAGCCTGGGCAAGAAGAGTGAAAGTCCATCTCAAAAAAAATATATATATATATACAAAAATTAGCTAGGTGGTGAGGCATGAGGCTCACGCCAGTAATCCCAGCACTTTGGGAGGCCAAGGTGGGTGGATCACCTGAGGTCAGGAGTTCAAGACCAGTCTGGCCAACATGGTGAAGCCCCAGCTCTACTGAAAATATAAAAATTAGCCA
>NW_012118488.1:720525-724072 GCF_000951035.1 Colobus angolensis palliatus
CCCTGCTAATTTTGTGTAGTTTTAGTAGAGACGGGGTTTCACCGTGTTAGCCAGGATGGTCTCGATCTCCTGACCTCGTGATCTGCCCACCTCGGCCTCCCAAAGTGCTGGGACTACAAGCGTGAGCCGCCGCACCCGGCCTTTTTTTTCTTTTTTCGGTCTTTTGAGACAGGGTCTCCTCTCATCCAGGCTTCAGTGTGGCACAATCATGGCTCACTGCAGCCTCCACCTCCATGGCTCAGCCTGCAGTGCAGCTGGGTCCACAGGTGCGTGCCACCACACTCGGCTAAGTATTCATTTATTCAGTAGAGATGGGGTTTCGCTGTATTGCCCACGCTGGTCTTAAATTCCTGGGCTCAAGCGATCCCCCCGCCTCGTTCTCCCAAAATGCTGGGGTTCCTGGCATGAGCCAACGCTCCCGGCCAAAGGAACCTTTCTAAGCTTCAACCTCTAGCTCTGTAAAATGAGAATTGGAAGTAGGTGCGATCTGAACTTTCTGATCAATTCCGGGTACAAGCTTTTCAACAAAACTGAGCTGAGGAAATAGCATGTAATACCGTGGGGGAACACCTTAAGGAAAGTTTTCACCTTAAAGGAAAACTGGGGGAACGGGGCCTAATTGCACACAAATTGCCCACAATCAGTTATCCAGTCTCCTCCCCTTCACTTTCCAACTCCTCTTGCATAGCCAGTCTCTGGTCAACTTACTCTGGGACCAAGCAAGCAAACTTCCCCCACTGCCTTAAGGACCCACCGGTCAACCCAGGGTGAGTGGAGACAATAGGGTTTGTGTCGCAGGGGTCCTTGACATCACGTAACAATGCACAGGGGTGTCCCCACCTAGGGTCCTCATTCCCTCCAGAAAGGCCCTCCAAGGCTACAGTGGTTGGGATGGCATACCTGAGCGAGTGTCGCCTGCGACTGGAGAAAGGCTTTATCTTGGACGGGGTGGCTGTGAGCACCACTGCCCGCGCTTATGGGCGCTCTAGGCCCAAGCTGTGGTCGGCGATTCCGCCCTACAATGCGCAGCAGGACTACCACGCCCGCAGCTACTTCCAGAGCCACGTGGTTCCGCCCGTTTTGCTAAAAACTGATCAGGTATACGAGCTTCCTGGAAGACCCCACACTCCTCCCTAAATCTTCACTCCAGCGTCCTCACCACAAAGACGACTCCGCCACTTTCACCTCCTCAGTTTATTTTCTTTTCTTTTTTAAATTTTTATTTATTATTATTATTATTATTTTGAGACGGAGTCTCGCTCTGTCGCCCAGGCTGGAGTGTAGTGAGTGGCACCATCTTGGCTCACGGCAACCTCTGCCTCCTGGGTTTAAGCGATTCTCCTACGTCGGGAGTAGCTGGGATTACAGGCACGCCACGAAGCCAGACTAATTTTGGTATTTTTGGTACAGACGGGGTTTCGCCATGTTACCCAGACTGGGATTACAGGTTTGAGCCTGTAATTACAGGGTCTCACTCTTGCCCAGGCTGGAGTGCAGTGGTGCGGTCATGGCTCACTGCAGCCAACAACTCTCAAGCTCAAGCGATCCTCCCACCTCAGCCTCGTGATTAGCCGGGACTACAGGCGCGCGCCACCCCGCCCGGATAATTTTTTTTTTTTTTTTTGTAGAGAGGGGGTCTCGCCATGTTACCCAGACTGCTCTTGAACTCCTGGGCTCACGATATTCTCCCGCCACCGCCTCCCAGTTTTCTTAATGAAGCCGGAGGACTGCAGGAGAGGGAGGACAGGTGTTGAGCGCAAGCTCCCTGAGCTCACAGAATGGCCTTCCAGCCCTGAATTTGAGAACAGACTCATTCCGGGTTTCTGCAAGGCAAGGGGATAGGGCTCAAAGCCAGCTTCTCCCAAACCAGTCCTTTGTCCTTTGTGACGTTACAGACCCGCCCTCTAGGGTGACCTCACACCGCAAATTCTCTAAATACGCGAAAATCCGTGTGACCTCAGTGAGTAAGACAAAGGGAATTGACTTGACTTCCAGGGCAAGACGCCTTCCTCCTGTGACATCATAGTGGCAGGGCGTGGGGCTTGGTCTCTGGGTTCTTTGGTCTGAAGGGAGGGACACCTCTCAAACCTCTGCTGACCTCAGTTCCTCCCCCTGGCCTTTTCCCTCCTAGGTGTAGGCCCCTTCCCAGCAAAGTACTCCCCTGCTAACCCCCCAGATCAAAGATTCCGAGACTATTTGCTGATGGTTCAATATTCCCGCCCAACATTTCGCTTCCAGTATTTGTGTTTCTACACAACAGTGGTGTGGAGAAGAGACAGGAGGACTCATGGGGTTATTCTGTGAACAAATCTTGGGGTTTTTTTGTGTGTGTGTAGTCCCAAATGTTTGTTTGCATAGGTCTGTGCAGTGCATGTATATGGACACACATGAGTCACATATATGTTGACTCATGTAATTTTTATTTTATTTATTTATTTTTTGAGACGGAGTCTCACTCTGCCTCCCAGGTTCACGTCATTCTCCCACCTCAGCCTCCTGTGTAGCTGGGACTACAGGCGCCCACCACCATGTCCGGCTAATTTTTTGTATTTTTCGTAGAGACCGGGTTTCACCGTGTAAGCCAGGATGGTCTCCATCTCCTGACCTCGTGATCTGCCCGCCTCAACCTCCCAAAGTGCTGGGATTTCAGGCGTGAACCACCGCGCCCGGCTCAATTTTTCTTTATTTCTTTTTTCTTTTTTTTTTTTTGAGACAGGGTCTTGTTCTGTCACCCTGGCTGGAGTGCAGTGGCATAATTTTGGCTTACTGCAACCTCCGCCTTCCGTGTTCAAGCGATCCACCCACTTCAGCCTCTCGAGTAGCTGGGACTACAGAGACCGGGTTTCACCATGTTGCCCAGGCTGGTCTCGAACTGCTGAGCTCAAGTGATCTGCCCTTCTCAGCCTCCCAAAGTGCTGGGACTACAGGCATGAGCCACCACACTGGCATCGACTGGTAATTTTACAACAGAAGGAACCAGAGTCTGGGGAGGGGAAAAGGAAGAACCCGTGTATTTAAAAACTTGAAAATGATAAGGTATACATATTTTGAAAAAGCTTTCTTTTTTTTTAGACAGAGTCTCACTCTGTCATCCAGGCTGGAGTGGAGTGGCCTGATCTTGGCTCACTGCAACCTTCGTTTCCTAGGTTCAAGCGATTCTCCTGCCTCAGCCTCCCAAGTAGCTGGGATTACAAGCGCCCGCCACCACACCCAGCTGATTTTTTGTATTTTTAGTAGAGACGGGGTTTCACTATATTGGCCAGGCTGGTCTCGAACTCCTGACCGCAACTGATCCACCTGCCTCAGCCTCCCAAAGTGCTGGGATTACAGGCGTGAGCCACCGCACCCGGCCTTGAAAAAGCTTTCCAATTTTCTTTTTCGAGACAGAGTGCCATTCTGTCACCCAGACTGGAAGTGCAGTGGCACAGCTCACTGCAGCCTCGAACTGCTGGGCTTAAGAAATCCTCCAGGTTGCCAGGCGCGGTGGCTCAAGCCTGTAGTCCCAGCACTTTGGGAGGCCGAGACGGGTGGACCATGAGGTCAGGAG
>NW_012118488.1:724825-729701 GCF_000951035.1 Colobus angolensis palliatus
GGGTTCAAGCGATTCTCCTGCCCCAGCCTCTCAAGTAGCTGGGATTACAGGCACCTGCCACAACGCCCAGCTAATATTTTGTAGTTTTAGTAGAGATGGGGTTTCACCATGTTGGCCAGGCTGGTCTCAAACTCCTGAGACCTTGTGATCTGCCCATCTTGGCCTCCCAAAGTGCTGGGATTACAGGTGTGAGCCACCATACCCAGCCGCAATCTTTTAGTGTTTTGTTGAGATGGGTCTGGCCATGTTACCTAGGCTAATCTCAAACTTCTGGGTTCAAGCAATCCTCTTGCCTCAGCCTCCTAAAGTGCTGGGATTATAGGCACAAGCCACTGTGCCCAGCCTGTTTTTCTGTTTGTTTGTTTTTGAGAGGGAGTCTCACTCTATCTCCCAAACTGGGGTACAGTGGCACGATCTCAGCTCACTGCAACCTCTGTCTCCCGGGTTCAAGTGATTCTCCTGCCTCAGCCTCCTGAGTAGCTGCGATTATAGGCACACACCACTACACCTGGCTAATTTTTGTATTTGTAGTAGGGGTTTTGCCATGTTGGCCAGGCTGGTCTCCAACTCTTGACCTCAGGTGATCCTCCTGCCTTGGCCACCCACAGTGCTGGGATTATAGGTATTAGCCACCGCTTCCAACCAACTTGTTTAATTTTAAAAGTATTATTGTCAAAACCACCATTTGTGGTAGGTATTATTTTCATTTAAATAAAGATAACATTTATACAACTTCACTATGCCAGGCCCTTTATCTGACCAAAAGCACTTAAGTCTCACAGCAAGCCAGTGCAGTGACTCAATCCTGTAATCCCAGCACTTGGGGAGGCTGAGGCAGGTGGATCACCTGAGTTCAAGAGTTGGAGACCAGCCTGGCCAATTAGCTGGGCATGGTGGCGCATGCCTGTAATCCTAGTTACTCAGGAGGCTGAGGCAGAAGAATTGTTTGAACCCAGGAGGCGGAGGTTGCCAAGGTGGCAACACTGCACTCCAGCCTGGGCGACAGAGTGAGACCATGTCTCAAAAAACAAACCTCACAGCAATACTGCTTTTACTGATGGGGAAATTGAGGCCCAGAAAAGCTGTGTAATTGGCCCAAGTTCACAAAGCCCGTAATGGTTGAGCTGGAGTTAGAACCCAGCCTGTCTGGCAGCAGAGACTGAGCCTTCAGCTGCCAAGCTCAACTGCCCCTCCCTGAGAGGCAATAGGTTCTTCTTTTTCTTTTTTGAGACGGAGTTTGGCTGTTGTTGCCCAGGCTGGAGTGCAATGGCAGGATCTCGGCTCACTGCAACTTCTGCCTCCGGGGTTCAAGCAATTCTACTGCCTCAGCCTCCTGAGCAGCTGGGATTACAGACGCCTGCCACCATGCCCAGCTAATTTTTTGTATTTTGAGTAGAGATGGGGTTTCGCCATGTTGGCAAGGCTAGTCTCGAACTCCTGGCCTCAGGTAATCCACCCACCTCGGCCTTCCAAAGTGCTGGGATTACAGGCCTGAGCCACTGCGCCTGGCCTGGTTCTTAAATATATTTAGTCTGTCTGCCCCAGTTACCTAAGGCTCTGACCTCTTCCCTCTCCCCACAGCAAACCCCAGGGCAGTTTGCACTGTGCCCCCCTCAACATTGTGGCTGACAGTCTTCTGTATTCTCTTCCCCACTTTCAGGATCATGGAGGTACAGGAAGGGATGGCTGGATAGTAGACTATATCCACATCTTCGGGCAAGGACAGAGATACCTCAACAGGAGAAATTGGGCAGGGACAGGCAAGTGCTGCCTCCCTTTCCAGCCTCATCATGGTTCCTGGGCCATAGCGAGGCCTGGTTGAGGGGAAGAGGCTAAGGGACTGCATCCTTCCAGGTTTTCTTCACATACATGAGCATATGGTGCCACAATGCTCCCTAATATTAGTTATAAGCACCAGTACTGTATGTCAGGCCCCAATTTTTTTTTTTTTTTTTTTTTGAGACATGGCCTCAGTCTGTCACCCAAACTGGATTGCATGAAATGCAGTAGCATGGATGAGTGTGGTGGCTCATGCCTGTAATCCCAGCACTTTGGGAGGCTGAGGCAGGTGGATCACTTGAGGTCAGGAGTTCCAAACCAGCCTGGCCAACCTGGTTAAACCCTGTCTCTACTAAAAATACAAAAAGACAATTAGCCGGGCATGATGGCTCGCGCCTGGAATCCCAGCTACTTGGGAGGCTGAGGCAGGAGAACTGCTTGAACCCAGGAGGTGGAGGTTGCAATGAGCCAAGATCATGCCACTGCACTCCAGCCTGGGCGACACAGCAAGACTCCATTTAAAAAAAAAAAAAAGAAATGCAGTAGCACAATTACTACTCACTGCAGTCTTGACCTCCTGGGCTTGAGCAATCCTCCCACCTCAGCCTCCTGAGCAGCTGGGCCCACAGGTGTGCACCACCACACTCAGTTAATTTTTTATTTTTTGTACAGATGGAGTCTCCCTGTGTGGCCCAGGCTGGTCTTGAACTCCTAGGCTCAAGTGATCCTCTGGCCTCAGCCTCCCAAAGTGCTGGCATTATAGACATGAGCCATTTGTTAGGCACTTTTCACCCTTACACTAACCCCACAGCACAGGTAGGGAAACAAGTTTCTTTTTTTTTTTTTTTTTTGAGACGGAGTCTTGCCCTGTTGCGTGGGCTGGAGTGCAGTAGCCGGATCTCAGCTCACTGCAAGCTCTGCCTCCCAGGTTTACGCCATTCTCCTGCCTCAGCCTCCCGAGTAGCTGGGACTACAGGCGCCCGCCACCTCGCCCAGCTAGTTTTTTGTATTTTTTAGTAGAGACGGGGTTTCACCGTGTTAGCCAGGATGGTCTCGATCTTCTGACCTCGTGATCCGCCCGTCTCAGCCACAAGTTTCTTTAGTTAAAGTAATTTGGCAAGAGGGCTGAGCTGGAATTAATATCCTGCTCTTCCTGGCCTGGTACAGTGGCTCATGCTCATGCCTGTAATCCCAGCAGTTAGGGAGGCTGAGGCAGGCAGATCACGAGGTTAAGAGTTCAAGACCAGCCTGGCCAACATAGTGAAACCTCGTCTCTACTAAAAATACAAAATATTAGCCAGGCACGTTGGCGGGCACCTATAATCCCAGCTACTCAAGAGGCTGATGCAGGATAATCTCTTGAATCCGGGAGGCAGAGGTTGCAGTGATCCAAGATTGCATCATTGCACTCCAGCGTGGGTGACAGTGTGAGACTCCGTCTCAAAAACAAATGAACAAAAGTATTCTGCTCTTCCCAACTCTGAAGCCCCTGTTCCCCTCACTGCTGCATCCTGCTCATTTTCCAGGCCCAGGTTAACAACAATGGGAAAGAGTTGAGAGATATTTTTCTTTTTTTTGAGACCGACTTTTGCTGTGTTGCCCAGGGTGGAGTGCAGTGGCACGATCTCAGCTCACTGCAAGCTCTGCCTCTTGCGTTCACACCATTCTCCTGCCTCAGCCTCCCAGGTAGCTGGGACTACAGGCACCTGCCACCACGCCCGGCTAATTTTTTGTATTTTTAGTACAGACGGGGTTTCATCGTGTTAGCCAGGATGGTCTCGAGCTCCTGACCTCGTGATCCACCCGCCTCGGCCTCCTAAAGTGCTAGGATTACAGGCGTGAGCCACCGTGCCCGGCCGAGATATTTTTCTAACAGGGTAAACCCTCCTCCCAGCCCAGCTCCACCATCGTGGGTCACTTCTCTAGTCACATGATACTTTGTGCCATTTGGCCCAATTGATCTTGATCTCATCCATTTTTTCCACATGGGACAGAGGCAAGGGTGAGATTTTTCTCATTTCTTGTGGGAGAAAAGCAAGCTTTGCCAAACCCAGAATTTCTGGCCCTTCCTGTCCCAGCACAAACCATTCTCAGTTTTCCTGCAATTATTCCTGGTGCGGGGTTTTATTTCTAGGAAGCCTTCTGTCCCTCAGCCTCACCAGCCCTTGGCTTTTCAGCCCAGAGGCTCAGGGAATTTGAGGATTGCATGTTCAGCTGTGGGCATGGGGAATGCAAGTGACTATGCCTGGTTGGCATCCCATACCACACCCAGGGGAATGGGGAAGCCAAGAGGTGGGCTGAATGCAGGCTCAGGCCTCTCTCTCCTTGCCCCCAAGGGCATTCTCTCCAGCAGGTGACTGGGCACGACCACTACAATGCTGATCTGAAGCCAATCTATGGATTCAATGGAAGGTTTGGCTACCGCCGGAACACTCCAGCCCTCCGTCGGAGCACATCCGTCTTTGGAGAGGTCACCCACTTCCCTCTGTTCTAACAGCATCTTTTCCCTTCCTAGCCATCGACCTGAATTTCTAAGACAAATGTTTAGATGAACTCTTAATGTGTTTTTACGTTAAAAAATTTAATTTGTGTCTCCACGTGTGCTGTTTCTTCCCTGAGATTGGAGGAATGAGCCAGTTCTACCCTTGGCTTTTCTTCCCCCTGGAGAGGAGGGGAGAGGAGAAAGGGCTTCCCAGGCCTACACCCTTGCACTCCATACCAACGAGTGCCAGGTTTGAAAGGAGGGGCTTCAGTTCTCCCCTACCCACTGGGACAAGAAGGAGCCACACTACTCAACCTCAATAAAGCACTTCCCCAGCTGTCAGCAGAGCCCCAGGTCAGAGCTGGCTATTGTTTCCATCAAGAACAGAGCAAAGGCCAAGCTCCTTGGCCTACGCCTGTAATCCCAGCACTCTGGGAGGCCGAGATGGGAGGATTGCTTGAGCTCAGGCAGGTGGATCACTTGAGACCAGCCTGGGCAACATGATGAAACAGTCTTTACTAAACATATACATATGTTTATGTGTGTGTGTGTGTGTGTGTGTATGTTTATGTATATATATGTGTATAGATATGCGCATATATATATATATATATA
>NW_012118488.1:731369-732152 GCF_000951035.1 Colobus angolensis palliatus
CTGGGATTACAGGCTTGAGCCACCGCGCCCGGCCCAGGATGTCATTTTTCAAGTGTTCCCTTTCAGTTTATTAGTGGCCAATGGAAAAGCCAAACCAGATGATGGATAATTAAGAAGGTGGGGCTTTAGAATACAAAACTTGCCAGAACTCGTGTGGGTGGAACTTGACTGTATTGAGTCACCATAAGTGGACACGGAAAGAAGCTATAATGGACAGAGGGGGAATGGCTCAGGGGTAGAGCATTTGACTGCAAATCAAGAGGTCCCCGGTTCAAATCTGGGTGCCCCCTGCTGTGATGTTCTCTGACTACCATTCCATTTAACAGCAAATACTGTCAGCCACAGTATCACCAGAAAAGATGAAGGAACTTTCAACTCGCTCTTGTGCTAAAACTGTTACTCCCACATTCCAGCTCACCTTTAGGACAAACAGCCCCTCTAGGACCTCATTTGTCTTCAGTTAAGACCAAGTCCCTGAGGAGATTCTAAATCTATGAGTGAGTCTGAGAACTGTGAACACAATTTGCTAACTGGATGGGTGTCGGAGTATAGGTGGAAATGTATGTATTTTTGAAAACTTAGTGCATGCCAAGCTGCCTCGAATTAAAACATGAAAGAAGGGCCAGGGCCAGGCGCGATGGCTCACGCCTATAATCCCAGCGCTTTGGGAAGCCGAGGCGGGCGAATCACAGGTCAGGAGTTTGAGAGCAGCCTGGCCAACATGGTGAAACCTCCATCTCTACTAAAAATACAAAAAATTAGCCGGGTGTGGTGGTGCACACC
>NW_012118488.1:738292-739752 GCF_000951035.1 Colobus angolensis palliatus
CTGAAAGTGCTGGGACTACAAGTGTGAGCACCATGCCCAGCTTCACATTTTGCGTCTGTTTGTCCCAAGTGTGGAATGGGTACTGCAGACATTTGCAATTTAACTGGAGATAGACAAAAACACCAAATCACACAGTGAAAAAATTATTCCCTTTCCTATCCTCAGTAACTTAAGAAAAAAGTCATTTAAATTTTTTTTTTAAAGAGATGGAGTCTCACTCTGTCACCCAGGCTGAACTACAGTGGCACAATCACAGCTCACTGTAGCTTCCATCTCCTGGACTCAAGTGATCCTCCTGCCTCAGCCGTCCAAGTAGCTGGGATTATAGGTATGTGCCACCATGCCCAGCACTATACACTCTTTGAATAAAAAAGAGGGAGATTGACCAGGCGCGGTGGCTCATGCCTGTAATCCTAGCACTTTGGATTTAGAAGATTTTAGAAGTGTTAGAGAGCTGGCACCAAATAAGAATTCCTCCTGTCAGGCACGGTGGCGGCTCCAGCCTGTAATCCCAGCTCCTCTGGAGCCTGAAGTGGGAGCATCACTTGAGTCTAGGAATCAAGATCAGCTTAACCAATATATTTAGACCCTGACCAACATAGAGCCCCATTTCAAGAAAAATAAAATGTATCTAGTGTTTAATAATGTCATATTTAGGCCGGGTGCGGTGGCTCACACCTGTAATCCCAGCACTTTTGGAGGCCGAGGTGGGCAGATCACGAGGTCAGGAGATTGAGACCATCTTGGCCAACATGGTGAAACCCCATCTCTACAAAAAACATAAAAAATTAGCTGGATGTGGTGGCGTGTGCCTGTAATCCCAGCTACTTGGGAGGCTGAGCCAGGGGAATTGCTTAAACCTGGAAGCTAGAGTTTGCAGTGAGCTGAGATCGCACCACTGTACTCTAGCCTGCTGACAGAGCAAGACTCCGTCTCAAAAAAAAAAAAAAAGTCATTCTTAGTTTCCATTCCCATTTTATTTATGGCAAGTAATACTGATTCTCTTCAATAGCTTTATTGATATAATTTACATGCTGTGCAATTCAGCCATCAAAAGCCTACAATTCAATCATTTTTAGTATATTCACAAAGTTGTTCACCCATCAATACAATCAATTTTAGCACAACTTCATCACACCAAACTGAAACTCCATACCCATTGGCAGTCAACTTCCTATTTCCTCCCAACCTACTCATCTCTAGGCAACTACCAATCTACTTTCTGTCTATTGATTTGCCTATTATAGAAACTTCTTATAAATGGAATGATACAGGTGGTCTTTTGTGACTGGCTTTTTTCACATAGCATACTGTTTTCAAAGTCTTTTATTTTTATTTTTTGGAGATGGAGTTTCACTCTGTCGCCCAGGCTGGAGGGCAGTGGTGCGATCTTGGCTCATCGCAACCTCCGCCCCCCTGGTTCAAGCGATTCTCCTGCCTCAGCCTCCCGAGTAGCTGGG
>NW_012118488.1:745897-747692 GCF_000951035.1 Colobus angolensis palliatus
GCCCCGCTTGCTTTTCTTTATTTTATTTTAATTAATTAATTAATTTATTTATTTATTTATTTATTTTTAGGTGGAGTCTGGCTCTGTCACCCAGGCTGGAGTACAGTGGTGCAATCTCAGCTCACTGCAACCTCTGCCTCCTGTGTTCAAACGATTCTCCCGCCTAGCCTCCCAAGTACCTGGGATTACAGGCGCACACCGATTCTCCTGCCTCAGCACCCCAAGTACCTGGGATTACAGGCACGCACCGCTACGCCCAGCTAATTTTTTTTGTACTGAGACGGGGTTTCGCCATGTTTGTCAGGCTGGTCTTGAACTCCTGACCTCAAGTGATCCATCCATCTCGGCCTCCCAAAGTGCTGGGATTACAGGCGTGACCCACCACGCCCTGCCCTCTTTTATTTTTTGAAACAGGGTCTCTCTCTGTTGCTCAGGCTGGAGTGCAGTCGTATGAGCTTGGATCACTGCAACCTCTGCCTCCTGGGTTCAGGCAATCTCTCACCTCAGCTCCCTGAGTAGCTGGGACTACAGGCACATGCCGCTATGTCCCGCTAGTTTTTGTACTTTTTGAGAGACGGGGTTCCACCACGTTGCCCAGGCTGGTCTCTAACTCCTGGGCTCAAGTGATCCACCTACCTCGGCCTCCCAAAGTGCTGGGACTATAGGAGTGAGCCTGCTTTTCTTTTAAAGTAAACTTTATTCAAAATACATTTAGGTAAATATTTAATAAGTTTTTTTTTTTTTTCTGAGACAGGGTTTTGCTCTTGTTGCCCAGGCTGGAGTACAGTGGTGCTATCTTGGCTCACCACAACCTCTTCCTCCTGGGTTCAAGCGATTCTCCTGCCTCAGCCTCCCAAGTAGCTGGGATTACAGGCTTGAGCCACCGCGCCCGGCCCAGTACTTCTTTTTCATGGCCAAACAATATTCCACTGTGTGGATATACCATACTTTATTTATCCATTAGTCATCATTGGGTAATTGATATGTTTTGATTCCCTGCCCTGTTTTTTGAGAGAGAGTCTCACTCTGTTGCCCAGGCTGGAGTGCAGTAGTGCAATCTTGGCTCACTGTAGCCTCTGAATCCTGGGTTCTCAGCCTCCCGAATAGTTGGGATTACAGATGTGCACCACCACACCCAGCTAATTTTTTATTTTTAGTAATTTTTGTATTTTTAGGGTTTTGTGATGTTGGCCCAACTCTTGGTCTCAAATGATCTGGCCACCTTGGCCTCTCAAAGTCCAGGGATTACAGGCATGATGCACCATGCCCAGCCTCCCCCATGTTTTGACTGGTATGAATAACGGCTACTATGAACATTCACATACAAGATTTTTGCCAGGTGTGGTGGCTCACACCTGTAATCCCAGCACTTTCGGAAGCCAAGGCAGGCAGGTCACTTGAGGTCAGGAGTTAGAGACCAGCCTGACCAACATGGTGAAACCTCCTCTCTACTAAAAATACAAAAAATTAACCGGGTGTGATGGTGTGTGCCTGTAATCCCAGCTACTTGGGAGGCTGAGGCACAAGAATCACTTGAACCACAGAGGCAAAGGTTGCAGTGAACCAAGAGCACACCACTGTACACCAGCCTGGAAGACAGAGCAAGACTCTGTCTCAAAACAAAACAAAATAAAAAACCATTCATGGGCAATATTTTGTATGGATGTATGCTTTCATTTCTCTTGGGAGTATATACCCAGGAGTAGAATTGCGGGTCATATGGTAACTACGTTTAACCTTTTGAGGAACTGCCAGACTATTTTCCAAAGCATTGCTTTTCTTTCTTTTTTCTTTT
>NW_012118488.1:751032-758544 GCF_000951035.1 Colobus angolensis palliatus
CAAGCGATTCTCCTGCCTCAGCCTCCCAAGTAGCTGGGATTACAGGCACCAGCCACCACGCCCGGCTTTAGTAGAGATGGGGTTTTGCCATGTTGGCCAGACTGGTCTCAAACTCCCGACCTCAGGTGATCCACCTGCCCACCTCGGCCTCCCAAAGTGCTGGGATTACAGGAGTGAGCCACCATGCCTGGCAATAAATATTTTAAAAAAGCCATAAGAACTAATAAGTGAATTTATCAAGCCTGTAAAATACAGGATTACTATACAAAAGCATGTTCTTATCTATTAGTAGCAAACAATTGGAAAATTAAAAATTTTAAATTTTATTTAAAACAGCATCACAGGCCGGGTGCCTATAATCCTTGCATTTTGGGAGGCCAAGGTAGGCGGATTACCTGAGGTCAGGGGTTCCAGATCAGCCTGGCCAACACGGTGAAATTCCGTCTCTACTACAAATACAAAAATTAGTAGGTGGTGGTGGCACATGCCTGTAATCTCAGCTACTCAGGAGGCTGAGGCAGGAGAATCACTTGAAGCCAGGAGGTGGAGGTTGCAGTGAGCCGAGTTCCCACCACAGCACTCCAGCCTGGGTGACAGAGTGAGATTCCGTCTCAAAATAAATAAAATAATAATAATAATAAAAACAAATAACCAAAAATAAAAAATAAAATAAATAGCATCCCCAAAAGACAACATTTAGAATAAATTTAACAAAAGATGTGCAAAACTTCTATTCTGAAAATTACAAAACAGGTCGGGCATAGTGGCTCACACCTGTAATCCCAGCACTTTAGGAGGCCGAGGCAGGAGGATTGCTTGAGTCCAGGAGTTTGAGACAAGCCTGGGCAAGATGGCAAAACCCTGTTGCTATAAAAATAAAAATAGCCAGGCACGGTGGCTCATGCCTGTAATCCCAACATTTTGGGAGGCTGAGGCGGGGAGATCGCTTGAGGTCGGAATTTGAGACCAGCTTGAGCAACATGGTGAAACCCCGTCTCTACTAAAAATACAAAAATGAGCCGGGCTGGTGGTGGGCACCTGTAATCCCAGTGACTGGGGAGGCTGAGGCAGGAGAATCGCTGTCCGGGAGGCGGAGGTTGCAGTCAGCTGCAACTGAGTGAAACTCCTTCTCAAAAAACAAAAAAGAGAGAGAGAGAGAGAGAGAGAGAGAGAGAGAGAAACACTCCAAAAACACATAGTAACTGAAGGGAAAGGAATCTGCTAGCTTCCCACCGTGGGAAAATCTGCCACTGTGGAACCTGGCATTTTAAATGTTTGGCGCAGGGAAGCTGATGGAATTTCGATTTGATGGTTTCTATTTATCTTCGTAAAACAGGCCTGGCATAAGGGGATTTGCTGTGAGTCAGGGTCTGAGGAAAGCGTCAGTTCGCAAAGCCGTTTTGGAAAACTGGAGTGTGGGGGTGTGTGCAGGGTGAGGGGAGGAGGCCTACTCTGGTCCACGCTACGTCTAGCAGCGAGTATGTGGAGCTTTGAGCCGGATGCCCTGGTGCGCTGCCATGGCAACACAGCCGCGTGCAGAGGCCCACGGCAACCCATCACTGAACAGAGCTGTGGCGTTTCAACGGAGAGTTTGGGACATCAGGCAAGGTGGCGACCCGAAGCAGCCAAAATGAGACGTCGACGGCAGAGGCCTCGACAGCGAAGCCTGGAACTTTGCGAAATCTGCACGTGACGCCACCGTCACACAGCGCGACAGAGCCCTGTACGTCATCGTTCCGCGACGCCGACGCGGTGAGATGACGCCCTCCCAGAAGTGGCCTCTAGGTCGGTATGTGAAACTGGCAGTCGACCGCTCCTGGGACCAGAGCCCGCGAGGTAGCCCCTGGACTATTTTTCTACGTATTCTCTTGATCCTGTCGAAGTCTTCCAGATCCGCGTAGTGAGGAATCGTCTCCACCATCATGGGGGGCGGAGACCTGGTGAGTGGAGGGAGGCCTGGGCGGGGGAGGACTGAGGCCCAGACGGAAATTGGGAGGGGGTGGGGGGGTGGGGGTAGAGGAAGGAGTGGATAACCATAGCAACTCAGCTTTGCTTTGGCGGGGAGGGGGCCGTTGCCCTGAAGAGGAGATGGTTCCTTAGGGCAATGGAGGGATGGGACTGAGATTTGGGAAAGTCCGAGGTGTGTCGCGAACAGTGACAGGTGGTGTTTGTGTTTTTGTTGACTGCGGCCCTACCGGCTGTAAATTCTGGGAATACCAGGGAGGGGGCGGATGGAGCCATGGCTAGGAAAGGAGGTGGATATTAAGGACGTGTCACTACGCTTTATTTTGTGTATCTTGTCTTGCCACACACCTCTCTTCCTTGAGTGGGAGTTCAGAGTCATGTCCTGGACTGAAGTAGGGGTGGTTTGTGCCCCATTCACCCTACCCTTAGCCATGCCCTGGGGTCCTTTTTTTTTTTGAAACAGAGTTTCTTGTTGCCCAGGCTGGAGTGCAATGGCGCGATCTCGGCTCACCGCAACCCTCCCCTCTTGGATTCAAGCGAGTCTCCTGCCTCAGCTTCCCGAGTAGCTGGGATTACAGGCATGCTCCACCACACCGGGCTAATTGTGTATTTTTAGTAGAGACAGCGTTTCTCCATGTTGGTCGGGCTGGTCTCCATCTCCCGACCTCTAGTGATCCACCCGCCTTGGCCTCCCAAAGTGCTGGGGTTACAGGCGTGAGCCACTGTGCTAGGCCCTGGGATCCTTTTTAAGCCTGAAGGGATCTTCCTGTCCATCTTTCTGACTTCCACACCTCCTTCAATGCTGGATTCTGATGTGTAGTGGCTGAGCTTGCTTGTTGAATTCATACTACTTAATATAAGTTATGTGGCAATGTCTCTTACACTGAAACGTTCATTTGTAAAGGGCTAAGGCCCCAAATAGGGTAAATGTACCTACAAGAGCATGGTGCAAGGTTGGGAAAATGCTAGCCTCCCGAAAGTGGAACTAATTGAACCAGCAAGTGGATCAGCTTAGCGGCCTGCCCAGTAAACCTATTAGTTTGTCATGTGTTCTCAATCACAGTGAGTGCCAGGAGTCCATCCAGTTTCATCCAATTTAGTGTATTCTTCAAGTAACTGCATTTATGGACAGGAAAGCTCTAATCTAGGGTTTCTCGACGTTAGCCCTCTTGACAGTTTGGGCCTAGATAATTCTTTGGGGGGGTGTGGTAGTGGTGGTAGTTGGGCTCTCCTGTGCGTTGTAGAATGTTTAGCAGCATCCCTGGCCTCTAGCCACTAGACTGGAGTCTATCCACTAACACCTGCCTCCACCAGGTGTGACAGCCAAAAATGGCTCTAGAAGTTTTTGTCCCTGAGAAGCAAAATAATCTATACTTGAGGCAGGGAGGACAAGATGGGAAGGGTTAGAGGGAGAAAGAGGGAGGGAGTGAGGGAGGAAGGATGGAAGGATGGATGGATGGTCGGACCAACTGACGGACCGATACACAACCAACCAACTCAATGACCTGACAAAGGGAGAGGCAGGACAAGGAGGGGAAGAGAAAAGGAAGAAAAGGGAACTCTCATTGACTGAACATTTTCCACATGCCAGGTACCTTGCGGACATGATCTTATTTTCTTAACTGGTCTCCTCGTCTCAATCCTGGCCCCCTCCAGTCCATTCTTTTTTTTTTTTTTTAAGATGGAGTCTTGGCCAGGTGCGTTGGCTCATGCCTATAATCCCAGCACTTTGGGAGGCCGAGGCGGGTGGGTCATGAGGTCAGGAGTTCAAGACCAGCCTTCCCAAGATGGTGAAACCCCGTCTCTACTAAAACTACAAAAATTAGCTGGGAGTGGTGGTGGGCGCCTGTAATCCCAGCTACTTGGGAGGCTGAGGCAGGAGAATCGGTTGAACCCAGGAGGTGGAGGTTGTAGTGAGTTGAGATTGCACCACTGCACCTCTAGCCTGGGTGACAGAGTAAGACCCCGTTTTAAAAAAAAAAAAAAGTTAAAAAAAAGATGGAGCCACACTGGGCGCGGTGGCTCACGGCTGTAATCCCAGCACTTTAGGAGGCCTAGGCGGTCAGATCCTGAGGTCAGGAGATCAAGACCATCCTGGCCAACATGGTGAAACCCCATCTCTAGTAAAAATACAAAAATTGGCTGGGCACGGTGTCTCATGCCCATAATCCCAGCACTTTGGGAGGGCAAGGCGGGTGGATTACGAGGTCACGAGGTCACGAGATTGAGATCATCCTGGCTAACACGGTGAAACCCATCTCTACTAAAAACACAAAAAATTAGCCAGTCATGGTGGCGTATGCCTGTAGTCCCAGCTACTCAGGAGGCTGAGCAGGAGAATGGCGTGAACCTGGGAGTTGGAGCTTGCAGTGAGCTGAGAGTGTGCCTCTGCACTCCAGCCTAGGTGACAGAGTGAGACTCCATCTTAAAAAAAAAAAAAAAAAAAAAAATTGGCCAGGCATGCAGTGCATGCCTGTAATCCCTTTACATGGCTTATAAGGCCCTTATTCTGCTCCTTTCTCACTTGGCTTCTTCTTGCGTCCCTGCTCCATCAGCTTGCCACATCTCCAGCCACACTGAATTATTCCTGCTATGTTCTTTCTCACCACTGGGACTGCATTTGTCTGTACTGTTCCTCTCTGTTTGGAAATCTGCCCCCTTCGTCTCCCTTTCACACATCACCAGGCTAGTTTATAGTTGTCCATAGATATTACTTACTCTGGGAAACTTTTCATTATTGGGAAAGTGCACCAAAGCAGTATATGATGGGGAGGAGAGAGATAAGTGTTCTTTGAGGGTGAATGGGGAGATCAGAATCAAGGAGAGATTCCTGGGAAGGAAAGTTGGAAGAGATTCTGGGTGGGTTGTAAACCATGCAAGTTTAGGGCAGGTGAAGTAGACCAAGGTAAGGTAGGTTGAGTTCCTAAGAATGAATGTCCATGCCAGGCATGGTAGATCACGCCTGTAATCTCAGCACTTTGGGAGGCTGAGGTGGGCAGATCACCTGAGGTCAACAGTTCGAGACCAGCGTGACCAACATGGAGAAACCCTATCTCTACTAAAAAGACAAAATTAGCCGAGCATGGTGGCGCATGCCTGTAATCAGCTACTCAGGAAGCTGAGGCAGGAGAATCACTTGAACCCAGGAGACAGAGGTTGCCATGACCTCAGATCCTGCCATTGTACTCCAGCCTAGGCAATAAGAGCGAAACTCCGTCTCAAGAAAAAAAAAAAGGCTGGGCACGGTGGCTCACTCCTGTAATCCCAGCAGTTTGGGAGGCCAAGGCAGGCAGAGATCATGAGGTCAGGCGTCTTGAGACCAGCCTGGCCAATATGGTGAAACCCCATCTCTACTAAAAAGTACAAAAATTAGTCAGGCATGGTGGCACGCCTATAGTCCCAGATACTCGGGAGGCTGAGGCAGGAGAATCACTGGAACCTGGGAGGTGGTGGGTGCAATCAGCCGAGATCACTGCACTCCAGCCTGGGTGACAGAGCAAGACTCTAAAAGAATGAATGTCCAGTGTCAGAAGTGCATGAGTTATGTTCTCTTTCAAAATATGTGCCTTCCTGCTCATTATTGCATCCCTCCTGTCTTGTCATCACCGACTCCAATTTAGGTATGGCTAGTGGAAGGATGACTTGTATGCTTTTAAGGCTAAAACTGTTTGAAGGGAACTCAGAAAGGACCTGTTCTATCCTGAAGCTTTCTTCTTGTTGTTGTTCTTGTTGTTTTGAGATGGAGTCTTGCTCTGTCGCCCAGGCTGTAGTACAGTGGCGCAATTTCGGCTCACTGCAACCTCCGCCTCCTGGTTCAGTGATTCTCCTGCCTCAGTCTCCTGAATAGCTGGGACTACATGCGCACGTGCCACCACGCCCAGCTAATTTTTTTTAGATTTCCAGTAGAGACGTTTCATCACGTTGGCCAGGCTGGTCTAAAACTCCTGACCTCAAGTGATCTGCCCGCCTCTGCCTCCCAAAGTGCTGGGATTACAGGTGTGAGCCACTGCGCCCGACATGTCCTGAAGCTTTATACACTTGAACAACCCCCCTTCCCCTCTAGATGTGTGAGAGATTATTGGAAGAAAAGCTTGTCATTGTTGAAGACATCTTGCCTTCACACACCTGCCTTGGGTATGGAAGGGTGGGTGAGGCAGGGCTAGTTATACCCGCCACTCAGTCACCCCCTGAATTATTCTCACCTCCTTTTTATTTATCACAGAATCTGAAGAAGAGCTGGCACCCACAGACCCTCCGGAATGTGGAGAAAGTGTGGAAGGCCGAGCAGAAGCATGAGGCTGAGCGGAAAAAGATTGAGGAGCTTCAGCGGGAGCTGCGAGAAGAGAGGGCCCGGGAAGAGATGCAGCGTTATGCCGAGGATGTTGGGGCCGTCAAGTAAGTGAGGAGCTGGGGGTGTCCTGGTGTGTAGGGAATTGCAGAGCTGTCCTGAAATGCATCATCCAGTTGTATAATAGCTGAGTGCTTAGGGGCATGGGTTTTAAAGCCGGACTAACCTGGATTCTAAGGTTAGCTTTGCATGTACTAGCCGTGGAACTGTGATCAAATATGAGAGACTTGGTTACTTCATTAGGACCAGGGAGTGACAATACCCAACGCCTTCTTAAAGTTTGTTGGGAGTCAAATGAGGTAACACGTAAGGACTTGCTGTAAGCCGAGCTCACGGTAGATGGCTGATAACAGTGATGAGGAATGGTTGCTCTATCCTGCTGCTCAGTATGTATTGAGGCCGCAGTCCTGCCTTTGTTAATGTAGTTTAGGCTTGTTTGGGGGGTGGCGGGACAGGGGGCAGGGAGTGAGGTCCCATGAGAGAAGGTGGATGGTATGCTTGTGAGTAAAAGCCGAGTGATTATGGCCAATCCCACTAGATTTTACCCTGCTTCAATTTCCTGTTGTACAATATAGGGTAGGAGTAGCAGATAATAACTACCCCATCCATCTCATAAAAGGAGATGGGAGTAAATATGTTTGAGAAAATAAAAAGCATACATTATGCAGTGTATTAAATCAGAATAAAATAAAATAACAGATAGACTAAAATTGAAGACCAGGTGTGGTGGTTCATGCCTATGATCACTGCATTTTGGGAGGCTGAGAAATCACTTGAGCCCAGGAGTTTGAGACCAGTCTGGGTAATGTAGTGAGACTCTATCTCTGTTTAAAAATATATAGGCTGGGTGTGGCAGCTTATGCCTATAATCCCAGCACTTTGGGAGACTGAGGCATGCTGATCACTTGAGGCCAGGAGTTCCAGACCAGTCTGTAGTAGGAACCCATCTCTACAAAAAAATAGAAAAAAATTAGCCAGGCACGGCCGGGCGCAGTGGCTCAAGCCTGTAATCCCAGCACTTTGGGAGGCCGAGACGGGCGGATCACGAGGTCAGGAGATCGAGACCAGCCTGGCTAAAATGGTGAAACCCCGTCTCTACCAAAAAAAATACAAAAAACTAGCCAGGCGAGGTGGCGGGCGCCTGTAGTCCCAGCTACTCAGGAGGCTGAGGCAGGAGAATGGCGTGAACCCGGGAGGCG
>NW_012118488.1:758854-761042 GCF_000951035.1 Colobus angolensis palliatus
CCACTATGCCTGGCTAATTTTTGTATTTTTAATAGAGACAGGGTTTCACCATGTTGGCCAGGCTGGTCTCAAACTCCTGACCTCGTGATCCTCCTGCCTCAGCCTCCCAAAGTGCTGGGATTATAGGCGTGAGCCACCGCGTCTGGCCTTATTAATTAATTAATTAATTTATTTATTTATTGAGACAGGATCTTGGTCTGTCACCCTGGCTGGAGTGCAGTGGCACTATCACAGCTCACTACAGCCTTGACCTCCTGGGCTCAAGCCATCCTCCCACCTCAGCCTCACCTGGCCTTTTTTAATTTTTTAAGACAGAGTCCAACTGGGCATAGTGACTTATGCCTGTAATCCCAGCACTTGGGAGGCAAGGCCGGTGGATTACTTAAGGTCAGGAGTTCAAGACCAGCTTGGCCAACATGGTGAAACCTTGTCTCTACTAAAAATACAAAAACTTAGCCAAGTGTGGTGGTGTGTGTCTGTAGTCCCGGCTACTTGGGAGCCTGAGGTGGGAGAATCGCTTGAACCTGGGACGTGGAGGTTGCAGTGAGCCGAGATAGTGCCACTGCACTCTAGCCTGGGTGACGGAGCAAGACTCCATCTCAAAAAAAAATAAAAAATAAAAAATAGAAAATAAAAGAAAGAAAGAGAGAGAGAGGAGGGAGGGAGGGAGGGGGGAAGGAAGGAAGGAAAAGTTAGCTGGGCATGGTGGCATGTGCCTGTAGTCCCAGCTACTTGGGAGACTGAGGTAGGAGGATTGCTTGAGCCCAGGAGTTCGAAGCTACAGTGAGCTATGATTTTGCCACTGACTTTGGCCTGGGTAACAGAGTGAGACTCTGCCTCTAAGTAAATAAATAAATAAATAAATAAATAAGTAAAAATTGATTTTAGACTGAATACCCATTAGTCATAAGCCGAGGTACTATCCAAAGGTAAAAATTGTTTTGAAATTTTTATTTACCAAAGCATTACACATCACGTGCTCAGTTTATCAGAAATTTGGGCTTTTGTGGAGTCTGATTAATGAGGTCAGAGTATAGATGCACAAGTGTAGAGAAAGGAGTCAGCATTGTTGCAGACTCATGCCTGCTTGTCTGTTGTGAATGGGAGAATGATTTTGTACGCTTTGTTTTGTTTTGCCGTGCCACATGTCCTACAATATTGTAAAACACTAAGATCAGCATTTGGTTCCCTCTGCCCCCCGTCTTTTTGGTCTTTACTCCTGATGTATTTAGATGACTTGAGTATTCATCTGTTTGTATAGTTCTTTACATGGTGTCATGCTTTTAATTTATCCTATAAAATGCCACTAAAAAACTCTTTACTATTTAACAGTTCATTTCTGTGGTTCAGATCATGTTTTCTGTTTGTAATAAATCTCTCTTAGAACAAAGAAGACCTTTAATAGACATATTATTAGGGCTCACAAAGTCACGCTTTGCAACAGTGTTTCTTTAGTATTTACTGATAATATTGGCAAATTGCATTTCCCAGACACCAGTCTATGCTGGTGTTTTCAACCCTTGCTCTTTAGAAGGAGCTTGGAAGGGCCGGGAACGGTGTCTCACGCCTGTAATCCCAGCACTTTGGGAGGCCGAGGTGGGCGGATCACCCGAAGTCCAGAGTTTGAGACCAGCCTTACCAACATGGTGAAACCCTGTCTCTACTAAAAAAAATACAGAATTAGCCCGGAGTGGTGGTGCACACCTGTAGTCCCAGCTACTCAGGAGGCTAAAGCAGGAGAATCACTTGAACCCAGGAAGCAGAGGTTGCGGTGAGCTGAGATTGCACCACTGCACTCCAGTCTGGGCAATAAGAGCAAAACTCCATCACACACACACACCCAAAAAAAAAAAGAAAAAAAAGGAAGTTAGATGGGAGCAAGTCCCACCTGAGCAAATTTCCTCTGAAGAGAAGGGAGTGTGGGAGGCAAAGGCATATATGTGTTTTATTTATTTATTTATTTATTATTTATTGTTATCATTTTATTTTATTTATTTTGAGACGACGTCTTGCTTTGTCTCCCAAGCTGAAGTGCAGTGGCGCGTGATCTCGACTCGCTGCAACCTCTGCCTCCCGAGTTCAAGCGATTCTCCTGCTTCAGCCTCCCAAGTAGCTGGGATTACAGGCATGCACCACTATGCCTGGCTAATTTTTGTATTTTTAATAGAGACAGGGTTTCACCATGTTG
>NW_012118488.1:767222-769614 GCF_000951035.1 Colobus angolensis palliatus
GGGAGAATCGCTTGAACCTGGGACGTGGAGGTTGCAGTGAGCCGAGATAGTGCCACTGCACTCTAGCCTGGGTGACGGAGCAAGACTCCATCTCATAAAGAAAGAAAGACAGGATCTGGCTCTGTTGCCCAGGCTGGAGTACAGTTGTGTGATCTTGGCTCACTGCAACCTCCACCTCCTGGACTGAAGTCATCCTCCCACCTCAGCCTCCCAAGTAGCTGGGACCACCGGCAGACACCACCATAGCTGGCTAATTTTTGTATTTTTTGTAGAGACAGGGTTTTACCATGTTGCCGAGGCTGGTCTTAAACTCCTGAGCTCAAACCATCTCCCATCTTGGCCTCCCAAAGTGTTGGGATTATAGGCGTGAGCCACCATGTAGAGACAGGGTCTCACTATGTTGCCCAGACTGGTCTTGACCTCCTGAGCTCAAGTGATCCTCCTACCTGGGCCTTCCAAAGTGCTGAAATTACAGACATGAGCCACTGCACCCAGCTAATATACGGGTGTTTTATTTGTTTGTTTGTTTTTTGAGATGGGGTCTCACTCTGTCACCCAGGCTGGAGTCCAGTGGCATGATCTCGACTTACTGCAACCTCCATCTCCCAGGTTCAAGCGATTCTTCTGCCTCAGGCTCCTGAGTAGCAGCTGGGATTACATCCGCGCACCACCATGCCTGGCTAATTTTTTTTTCTTTTTCTTTTTCTTTTTTTTGAGATGGAGTCTCGCTCTGTCACCCAGGCTGGAGTGCAGTGGTGTGATCTCGGCTCACTGCAAGCTCCGCCTCCAGGGTTCAAGCCATTCTCCCGCCTCAGCCTCCCGAGTAGCTGGGACTACAGGCGCCTGCCACCATGGTCGGCTAATTTTTTGTATTTTTAGTAGAGACTGGGTTTCACCGTGTTAGCCAGGATGGTCTCGGTCTCCTCACCTCGTGATCCGCCCACCTTGGCCTCCCAAAGTGCTAGGATTACAGGCGTGAGCCACCGAGCCCAGCCATGCCCGACTAATTTTTGTATTTTTAGTAGAGACAGGGTTTCACCATATTGGCCAAGCTGGTCTTGAACTCCTGATTTTGTGATCTGCCTGCCTTGGCTTCCCAAAGTGCTGGGATTACAGACGTGAGCTGCCATGCCCAGCCAATATACACATGTTTTAAAAGCTCCCTGGGTGATTCTTATGTTCAGCTTCAATTGAGAACTTGTTCTATATCCTTAATGACAGCAACAACAAAGATGCATAGATCATTTTGCTTTTAGAAGCTTTGCCTCCACTATGTCCTCATTTAAAAACTCAGTAATGATGAGAGATAGCAGTTACTAGCTCCACTTTATTTGTGTATGTATTTATTTTTTGAGATATTTATTTTTTGAGAGTTGTACTCTGTCACCCAGGCTGGAGTGCAGTGATGTGATCATGGCTCAGTGCACCCTTGACCGCAGCTCAAAGGATCCTCCCACCTTAGCCTCCTGAGTAGCTGGGACTACCGGTGTGTACCACCACACCTGGCTAATTTTTTATTTTTTTGTAGAGATGAGGTCTTTTTATTTTGCCCAGGCTGGTCTCAATCTCCTGGACTCAAGTGATCCTCCTGCTTTGGCCACTCAAACTGCTGAGATTGTGGGTGTAGACATGAGCCACTGTACCCAGCCTATTTTTTATTTCTTTTGAGATGGGGTCTTGCTTTGTTGCCCAGGCTAGTGTGTAGTGGTACAATCATAGTTCAGTACAGGCTTAACCGTTGGGCTTAAGTGATCCTTCTGCCTCAGCCTCCAGAGTAGCTGGGACTGCAGGCATTTTTTGTAGAGGTGGAGTCTTGCTATGTTGCCAACACTATAGCTCCATTTTAGAGATGAGGATACAGAAGTACACAGAAGGAACTAGCCCAGAGTTATCCAGAGGCCAAATCCTGTGGCTCTGGATCTCAGCTATGCGATGTGTTCTCTCATGAGAGGGTGTGAGTGGGCCCGATATTAGTTGAGTCCTTTTAAAACTAGAGAGAGGCGGGGCAGTGGCTCACGCCTTTAATCCCAGCATTTTGGGAGGCTGAGGCGGGCGGATCACTTGAGGTCTGGAGTTTGAGACCAGCCTGGCCAACATGGCGAAACCCCATCTTTACTGAAAATAATGAAAATTATCGCTGGGTGCGGTGGCTCACGCTTGTAATCCCAGCACTTTGGAAGGCCGAGGCGAGCGGATCACAAGGTCAGGAGTTTGAGACCAGCCTGACCAACATGGTGAAACCCTGTCTGTACTAAAAATACAAAAATTAGCTGGGCGTGGTGGTGCACAGCTGTAATCCCAGCTACTCAGGAGACTGAGGCAGGAGAATCGCTTGAACCTGTGAGGTGGAGGTTGCAGTGAGCTGAGATCATGCCATTGCACTCCAGCCTGG
>NW_012118488.1:769954-770524 GCF_000951035.1 Colobus angolensis palliatus
GGTTTCACCATGTTAGCCAGGATGGTCTCGATCTCCTGACCTCGTGATCCGCCCGCCTCGGCCTCCCAAAGTACTGGGATTACAGGCGTGAGCCACCGCGTGCGGCCACAGTTACTATTTTTTAGAGGTTTCCATCTTCATTCTTTTTTTTTTGAAATGGAGTCTGGCTGTATCACCCAGGCTGGAGTGCAGAGGCGTGATCTTAGCTCACTGTAACCTCTCCCTCCCGGGTTCAAGCGATTCTCCCGCCTCAGCCTACTGACTAGCTGGGATTACAGGCGTGCACCACCGTATTGGGCTAATTTTCATATTTTTGTAGAGACAGTTTTGCCTTTTGGCCAGGCTGGTCTCGAATTCCTGACCTCAAGCCTGCCTTGGCCTCCCAAAGTGTTGGGATTACAGGCGTGAGCCACCGCGCCTGGCCCCATCTTCATTGTTCCCGTCCATTTGTATTTGATCCTGTTGTGTTTCCCCTGGAAATCTGTTGCTCCTTTGACCACAGGTTCCTGGTCCTCCTGACTTTATACATGATTCCTTCTCTTTCCTTAATTTTTTTTTTTTTTTTTTTTT
>NW_012118488.1:770574-772353 GCF_000951035.1 Colobus angolensis palliatus
TTTTTTTTTTTTTTTTTAAACAGAGTCTTACTCTGTTGTCTGGGCTGGAATGCAATGGCACGATCTTGGTTCACTGCAACCTCCAGCTTCCGGGCTCAAGCGATTCTCCCGCCTCAGCATCCGAAGTAGTTAGGACTATAGGCATGCGCCCACCACGGCTGGCTAAATTTTGTATTTTTAGTAGAGACGAGGTTTCACCATACTGGCAGGCTGTTCTCGAATTCTTGACCTTGGGTGATCCGCCTGCCTTGGCCTCCCAAAGAGCTATAATTACAGGCATGAGCCATGGCACCTGGCTGGTTTTATTTTTGTTATTTATTTTATTTTGTTCTTTTTTTTTAAGACACAGGGTCTCACTCTGTCACCCAGGCTGAAATGCAGTGGTGCGATCATGGCTCACTGCAGCCTTGAACTCCTGGGCTCAAAAATCCTCCTGCCTCAGCCTCCCAAGTAGCTGGAACTACATTGAAAAAATAAAAAATCAGGGAGGCATGGTGGTGCATCCCTGTAGTCCAAAAATCTCCATTTTTGGAGACAACAGTGGTGCGATCTCGGCTCACTGTAACCTCTGCCTCCTGGGTTCAAGCAATCCTCCTGCCTCAGCCTCCTGAGTAGCTGGGACTACAGATGCGCGCCACCAGGCCCAGCTAATTTTTGTATTTTTAGTAGAGATGAGGTTTCACCATGTTGGCCTGGATGGCCTCAATCTCTTGACCTCGTGGTCTGCCCGTCTCGGCCTCCCAAAATGCTGGGATTACAGGTGTGAGCCGCTGTGCCCAGCCCCATGATCAATTCTGGTTTTTTTTTTTTTGAGACCGAGTCTCGTACTGTCACCCGGGTTGGAGTACAATGGTATGATCTCAGCACACTGCAACCTCTGCTTCTCAGATTCAAGCGATTCTTCTCCCTCAGCCTCCCGAGTAGCTGGGACTTCAGGCACGTACCACCACACCTGGCTAGTTTTTTGTATTTTTAGTAGAGATGGGATTTCACTGTGTTAGCCAGGCTGGTCTCAATCTCCTGACCCCGTGATCAGCCTGTCTTGGCCTCCAAAAGTGCTAGGATTACAGGTGTGAGACACTGCGCCCAGCTGATCAATTCTTAATTATAGACTACAGTGTTTCTCAGACTCATTTTTTTAATATGAAAAAAAAAATTCTAAAGGGTCTTGGGGCTGGATGCGGTTGCTCACGCCTGTAATCCCAGCACTTTGGGAGGCCAAGGTGGGCAGATCATGGGATCAGGAGATTGAGACCAGCCTGGTCAACATGGTAAAACCCCATCTACTAAAAGTATGAAAAATTAGCCAGTCTTGGTGGCATATGCCTATAGTCCCAGCTACTCGGGAGGCTGAGGCAGGAGAATCACTTGAACCCGGGAGGCAGAGGTTGTAGTGAGCCAAGATTGCACCACTGCACTCTAGCCTGGGCAACAGAGTGAGACTTCGTCTGGGAAAAAAAAAGAAAAAGAGTCATGGCTGTCCAGTGTTGGTTTAAATTATTCTTACTAAAAATGTCCAAGCACGCAGCTAGGAAAACGTTCTTTATGCTCACAGTTGTTACATAGCCTCAAAAACAAGTATACACATTTAAAAAGTCATATTCAGGCTGGGCGTGGTGGCTCACCACTGTAATCCCAGCACTTTGGGAGGCTGAGGCAGGAGGATCACTAGAGGCCAGTAGTTTGAGACCAGCCTAGGCAACATGGCAAGTCCCATCTGTATAAGCATTGAAAAAATGAAAAATCAGGGAGGCATGGTGGTGCATCCCTGTAGTCCCA
>NW_012118488.1:772913-775813 GCF_000951035.1 Colobus angolensis palliatus
TTATAGATAATACTGTCAATGAAACTACTTTCCTGCTTGCAGTGTGAAGGTAGTGTTGGCTGCTTCCACGCATGCTCTTATGAATGTAGCCTGCCTTTACTGTCTGTGGTATGAGGGTTCTACTTTCTCACCACTTTTTCTCCCAGAACCCCAGGGAAATGTTTGTGTGGCATGATGCTGTGACTTAATTTGGCCCCTAGATGGCTGAGACCGGGGTTTATTCACTTGTGAATCCCAGATAGTTACCTAATGATTCATGTATTCAGTGTTTGGCTCTTTTGGCTTGAAAGTGTCACTTACTCAGTTACCTCTGATTTTTTCCCATCATCCCCTCGAATGTGTAGTGTTACCGCTGGTGTCTGAGTGTCCACGAGCACCAAGATGCACAATCAATGCAACTGCGTATGTGGTCACTGAAATTGTTCTTGATACTAAGATGGTGGTGTAGAATGTGCTTGTTCATTGTTTTAGGTCATCTTGGAAATGAAAGCAAAATATAAAGACCTTGTAAAGGAGACTTGAGAAGCTCTGAGCCAGGATCCACACTCCATGTTGAGGAACACTGGTTTTCCTTATAAATTGCTTTACATGTGTGAATATTCTCTCTCCATTCACTCGTAAGCCTCATGAGGACAGGCACCATTTATTTATTTATTTGAGACAAGGTCTGGCTCCATCACCCAGGCTGGAGTGCAGTGGCGTCATCTTACTGCAACCTCTGCCTCCCAGGTTCAAGTGATTTTCCTGCCTCACCCTTCCGAATAGATGGGATTACAGGCGCCCACCACCATGCCTGGCTAATGTTTTGTATTTTTAGTAGAGACCGGGTTTTGTTATGTTGGCCAGGCTAGTGTCGAACTCCTGGCCTCAAGTGATCCGCCCGCTTCAGCCTCCCAAAGTGGTGGGATTACAGGCACGAGCCACAGAACGTGACCCACACTATTTCTTTTCTTTTTTCTTTTTTTTTTTTGAGATGGAGTCTCGCTCTGTTGCCGAGGCTGGAGTGCAGTGGCGTGATCTCGGCTCACTGCAAGCTCCACCTCCCGGATTCACGCCATTCTCTTGCCTCAGTCTCCTGAGTAGCTGGGACTACAAGGCGCCCGCCACCGCGCCTGGCTAATTTTTTTGTATTTTTTAGTTGAGACAGAGTTTCACTGTGTTAAGCCAGGATGGTCTCGATCTCCTGACCTCGTGATCTGCCCGCCTCTGCCTCCCAAAGTGCTGGGATTACAGGCGTGAACACTGCACCCGGCCCTCGACCCACACTATTTTTTCATGCCGGCCATTGCCAGGGTGCTGTGTTTATTGCATGGTAGGTGTCAGTAGAATGAATTCTCTGATCAGCTGTGGTTCTCTCTCCCTTGTGTTCAGGTTTTATGTGTAGGTTTGCAGAAGTCTGCTTTTTAAAGAAATTGTATTTCTTTTTCTTCCCTTGAACCAGGAAAAAAGAAGAAAAGTTGGACTGGATGTACCAGGGTCCTGGTGGGATGGTGAACCGTGATGAGTACCTGCTGGGGCGCCCCATTGACAAATATGTTTTTGAGAAGATGGAGGAGAAGGAGGCAGGCTGCTCTTCTGAAACAGGACTCCTCCCAGGCTCTATCTTTGCCCCATCAGGTGCCAATTCCCTTCTTGACATGGCCAGCAAGATCCGGGAGGACCCACTGTTCATCATCAGGTACTAATGGGGGGCTGGGAAGGGGGGTTTGTTACAGATGCTTTGAGACCCTGCTAAGGCCATTGATTCTCTTGCTTTACAGTTTTCCCTTCGCTTTATCTGCCATATAAATGATTTGTTTCCATTTGGCTTCCTGATGCTGGGAAGGAGGCTCTAGTAAGTGTGCCTGCCTAACCTAGGCCATATGCAAAGATACTGGCCAGTGCACCAGCCCAGCTTTATTCATTTACCTTTGGCCCTTAAACAAAAATAGGAGTCAGAAACAAGGTGAAAAAGGTTGTCACCTTCTTAGAAGCTTGGGAATATGTGTAGTGCTGGCCAAGTGGGTGAACAGGCCTTCTTACCCACATTTCTTTTTTCAGGTGGGGAGGGGAAGGGAAGAAGAACCCTTCAAAAAGAAACTTGCAAATCTTACTTGAAACCCTAGTATGTAATATTAGAGTTGCAGTTTGGGTGCTAAATGAAGATAGACTGTGCATATTATTATTTATTTTAGTTTAGTTTGCATTTTAATTCTGGTATATAAGATTCAACGTTTAAATGTTTATTTTTTATTTGCAGTTTTTTTTCTTTTTCTTTTTTTTTTTTGAGACGAAGTCTCGCTCTGCTGCCCAGCCTGGAGTATAGTGGCGCGATCTCAGCTCACTGCAACCTCCACCTCCTGGGTTCAAGTGATTCTACCTGCCTCAGCCTCCCAAATAGTTGGGATTACAGGTGCCCACCACCACGTCCGGCTAATTTTTGTATTTTTATTAGAAATGGGGTTTTGCCATCTTGGCCAGGCTGGTCTCCAACTACTGACTTCAGGTCATCCGCCCACTTCAGCCTCCCTAAGTGCTGGGATTACAGGCATGAGCCACCATATCTGGCCTATTTACAGTTTTTCTTTTGCAAATTCTCTTTAAAGTTATTTATCTTAACCATATCCTGGAATAAAACAAAAGAAAAAAAGTTATTTATCAAAGATATTGTATAGGTTGCAAATATTTTGTCCCATTTTTTTAATGTCTTAGTTTATCGTGGTAAAATATACATAACATAGAATGTCCCATTTTAACCATTTTTATATGTACAGTTCAGTGTATTAAATACATTCACAGTGTTGCTGGGCGCGGGGGCTTGCGCCTGTAATCCCAGCACTTTGGGAGGCAGAGGTGGGCGGATCACAAGGTCAGGAGATCGAGACCATCCTGGCTAACATGGTGAAACCCCATCTCTACTA
>NW_012118488.1:778078-778523 GCF_000951035.1 Colobus angolensis palliatus
CAGGATGGTCTCGATCTCCTGACCTCGTGATCCGCCCGTCTCGGCCTCCCAAAGTGCTGGGATTACAGGCTTGAGCCACCGCGCCCGGCCGTGATGTCATTTTTCCAGAAAAAGAGTGTGGGCTAAGCGTGTGTAAAGCATTACCATTCGGTGTGTTCAGGAGGTCGGAGGATGCCCTTGGTTATGGTATAAAGCTTCCAGGGGCCGGGCGTGGGTGGATCACCCGAGGTCGGGAGTTCAAGACCAGCCTAACCAACATGGAGAAACCCAGTCTCTATTAAAAATACAAAATTAGCCAGGGTGGTGGCACATGCCTGTAATCCCAGCTACTGGGGAGGCTGAGGCAGGAGAATCGCTTGAACCCAGGAGACAGAGGTTGCAGTGAGCCAAGATCGTGCCATTGCACTCCAGCCTGGGCAACAAGAGCAAAACTCTGTCTCAAAAA
>NW_012118488.1:779481-781254 GCF_000951035.1 Colobus angolensis palliatus
CCACCACACCCAGCTAATTTTTGTATTTTTAGTAGAGACGGGGTTTTGCCAAGTTGGCAAGGCTGATCTCGAACTCTGGATCTCAAGTGATGATCTGCTCGACTCGGCCTCCCAAAGTGCTGGGATTATAGGCACTGGCTGGTCTCAGTAATCTTGTGTGTTTGTGTTCTTGGCATTTTCCAGTTGCAAATGAGTCTGGAAAAAAAGGAGAAGAAGAAAAAGAAGGAGAAGAAAAAGAAGCACAAGAAACATAAGCACAGAAGCTCAAGTAGTGATCGTTCCAGCAGTGAGGATGAGCATGGTGCAGGGAGGTGAGAATGTGGCGACTGGCCTCCCTTCTCGTTGATTCACTTGCTCATTCACTCATTCATTCCACAGACATGAACACCTGCCCTGTGCTAGGAGCTGCCAGGTACTGGGCATTCAGTGATGAACACTTGAACATGGGCCCTGTGCCCACAGAGCTTGCCATCTAATGCTAGAGTTCCTTGGAGATGCTAAATGTGAGTGGGTATCTCGGCCATGCTGCTGGAGAGAGACCCTTGATCGAGCTGACTTTAGCCTAGTAGGTCTTAGGTAGGTCAGACATCCTGGGGGTGACTGTTTCATTCAGCTTAGGATTCCTTCAAGACTGAAGTGGGCTTTATATAGGCTTTTTTTAATGGACTGGTGGCCCATGTGGTCCCATTCTGCGTGTCTTCCTGTGGGAGCAGTCAGCTCTGCCGCTGCTGAGTCACTATTCATCCCTGGAATAGCAGCATGAAGTGAGAGGAGAATGTGTTCAGGCGTTGGGGCTTAGAAGCAAGGCCCACAGTTTTTCACAGGAAAATTTGACTGTGCTGATGCATCTTTCGGCATAGACAGTTCAAACAGAGAAGTGTACTGCCAGGTAACAGCTGGGAGGCGGAAAGGTCACATTGGAAGCAAGAAGCATGGTTCAGCATAAGATACTTAAATTGGACTTATATGTATTTTCTTTTTCAATGACTGTGTGTATTTTAATCTCTTAGATCTCAGAAGAGGATGGCAAATTACTCCCCTGTTTTGTCCAAAGTCCCTGGATATGGCTTACAGGTAGGGATGTGGGCTCCTTGAAAGGAGTGACTATAGGACGGTGGGATATGCTACTTGGACAATGTGGATAGCAGGGAGGTGGGCAGTGAAGCCTGGGCTGCTGGGAAACAGGTCCCTTCTTATCCCTGAGCATCTTCTCGTGGCTGACGACCCTCTGAGCAGAGAGGCTAAACCACCAATGGGGCATTGAGGCATTCTACCCATCCCTCTACAAAGAATTTACATGAAATGCACATATTTTAAGTGTATAGGTGGTTTTTTTTTTTTTTTTAGACAGAATCTCGCTTGTCACTCAGGCTGGAGTACAGTGGCGTGATCTCGGCTCACTGCAACCTCTGCCTCCTGGGTTCAAGCTATTCTCCTGCCTTAGCCTCCCGAGTAGCTGGGATTACAGACGCCCACCACCATGCCCAGCTAATTTTTGTATTTTTAGTAGAGTCAGGGTTTTCCATGTTGGCCAGGATGGTCTTGAACTCCTGACCTCAGGTGATCCCTCCGCCCTGGTCTCCCAAAGTGCTGGGATTACAGGTGTGAGCCACCGTGCCTCGCCTAAGTGTATAGGTTGATGATTTTTGACAAACATAAATCGGCTGTTTTTTTTTTTTTTGAGTAGCAGCGCATCATTATTTTGCCCACGCTGGTCTCGAACTCCTGAGCTTAAGCAGTCTTCTGAGTAGCTGGAAGGGCTACTGGCTCAAG
>NW_012118488.1:782681-785697 GCF_000951035.1 Colobus angolensis palliatus
CCGGCTAATTTTTGTATTTTTAGTAAAGATGGGGGTTTCACCATGTTGGCCAGGCTGGTCTCAAACTCCTGACCTCAGGTGATCCACCCGCCTAGGCCTCCCAAAGTGCTGGGATTACAGACGTGAGCCACCGTGCCCGGCTGCATTTTCTCCTGAATCGCTGGATTTTCCATGTGAATAATTTCTCTTTTCCTTAATGATGTAGGTCAGGAACTCTGACCGTAACCAGGGTCTTCAGGGTCCTCTGACAGCCGAGCAAAAGAGAGGGCATGGGATGAAGAACCATTCCAGATCCAGAAGCTCCTCCTGCTCACCCCCCAGACATGCCAGCAAGAAGAGCACCAGGAAAGCAGGGTCCCGGGACAGGAGGTCTCGATCCCCGGGCAGAAGGTCATGGTCCCCAAGGCCCAGCAAACCGTGAGTGTGGGATTCACTGGGAAATAACCTATGACTGTGGGGGCATGGTCCCAGCAGGCATTTGCTTTTGCTTTTGGAGATGTCCATCCATTGACTTTCCCAAATGTCTTTGCTTTGGTATTTCCTTTATATCATTTTTTTCTACCTCAATGTAAAGCTCAGGCATCCAAAGCTACATATCTTTAGGTGTATACTGTGCTTTGGGAGCTCTGGGGTGAGTCTGACATCAAACCCTATACTTTTATTTTTCTCATACTTGTGCCCTCTGCTTAGATTATACCTCTAAGACCATTAGCTCATCTTGCATTGTTTGAGAGATTCAATGTAAGCCCCTGGATTAAAAAGGCTTTTTCCTCTCTGTGTCTGTTACAGGCACAACTCTAAGGTGAACAGGAGAGAGACAGGCCAAACTAGGAGCCCATCACCTAAAAAAGAGGTCTACCAAAGGCGACATGCTCCTGGATATACCAGGTGAGTCAGGAGCCTAGTTGATTAACTTCACATTCTGCAGGCCTGAATCTAGTAGGGGCCCAAACCAGGGCAAATGGATAATCCATCGTTACCTTTTCGACAAACCAACTTTTATTTATCTTGTCAGCCTGTAAGGGTCTGCGTCCCCTACCTCTAGCCATGTGAGGCACATTGAAAGGACAAGGTAAGGCTGGGCATGGTGGCTCATGCTTGTAATCCCAGCAGTTTGGGAGGCTGAGGTGGGTGGATCACCTGAGGTCAGGAGTTCGAGATCATCCTGACCAACATGGTGAAACCCCATCTCTACTAAAAATATAAAATTAGTTGGTCATGGTGGCGCATGCCTGTAATCCCAGCTATTTGGGAGGCTGAGACAGGAGAATTGCTTGAACCCAGGTATCAGAGGTTACAGCGAGCCGAGATCGCACCACTGCACACCAGCCCAGGCGACTTCGTCTCCAAAAAAAAGAAAAAAAGAATCTCATAACGAAAACTAAGCCAGACACAGTGGTCCATGCTTGTAATCCCAGCGCTTTGGGAGGCCAAGGCAAGGAGGATTATTTAAGGTCAAGGGATTAAGGTTGCAGTGAGCTATGATCAAGCCACTGCAGTTTTGCTTGGGCGACAGAGCAAGACCCTGTCTCGTAAATTACAAAAAAAAAGACCCTCAATTATTCTTGCTGGGTGTGGTGGCTCATACTGTAATCCCAGCAGTTTGAGAGGCCAAGGCAGGAGGATCACTTGAGGCCAGGAGTTCCAGACCAGTCTGAGCAACAGAGTAAGACACTATCTCTACAAAAAATTATTTTAAAAACATTTAAAAAAACAAAAGCTAGTAGTTCTTTGCCCTGCCTGATCCCACTTTCAGTGATGCTACCCAAAGGCAACTACTTTCAGCTTTTTCAGTAGTTTCTTTTCATACTATGTATTCCTAAAAATACAAATATGTTGCTGCCTCTTCATCCATCAATTTTAGATACTAGATATTTTCTTTTTTCTTTCTTTTTTTTTTTTTTTTTGAGACAGCATCTCGCTCTATCTCCCAGGCTGGAGTGCAGTGCTGCAGTCTTGGCTCACTACAACTTCTGCCTCCTGGGTTCAAGTGATTCTTCTGTCCCAGCCTCCCTAGTAGCTGGCACTACAGGCGCACGGTGCCATGCCCAGCTATTTTTTTGTTTTTTTTTTGAGCTGGAGTTTCACTCTTCTTGCTGAGGCTGGAGTACAATGACCCAATCTTGGCTCCCCACATCCTCTGCCTCCTGGGCCCAAGTGATTCTCTCGCCTCAGCCTCCCAAGTAGCTGGGCTTACAGGCATGTGCCACCACGCCCAGCTAAGTTTTGTATTTTTAGTAGAGACAGGGGTTTCACTGTGTTAGCCAGGATGGTCTTGATCTCCTGACCTCGTGATCTGCCTGCCTTGGCCTCCCAAAGTGCTAGGATTACAGGCGTGAGCCACCATGCCCAGCCCAGATGTTTTCTTACTGGTATAGTAAATAATCTCTTAGTGTAAATGAGCTTTCATACACTCCTAGTCCCATGTTTCTTCTATCCCTATCTTTTCAGTATGGTTATATCAGAATTTTTGGTTCAATCAGTATGTGGATTCATACTTGTATGATATATAAATATTGTTTACTGATACTTTTCATTCCTAAGCCAAGCAGAATACGGAGGTTACATTTCCTCTCTTGTATGATGTGTGTATTTTTTTCCTAGTGTCAGTATTTGCTTCCTACAATCTAAACCATGTCTTTGAGTTCTAGGAAATCTTCTTGTATTATTTCTTTGATAACGTCTTTATTCTCCCTACAAAGTCTCACTCTGTTGCCTAGGTTGGAGTGCATTGGGGCGATCATGGCTCACTGCAGCCTCAAACTCCTGGGTTCAACTGATACCCCTACCTCAGCCTTCCAATTAGTTGGGGGTACAACGGTATGCCACCATGCCCAGCTAATTAAAAAAAAAATTTTTTTTTTTTTTTAGCAGAGATGGGAGGTCTCACTTTGTTACCTAGGCTGGTCTCAAACTCTTGGACTCAAGCAATCGTCCTGCCTAAGCCTCCCAAAGTGCTGGGATTACAGGCTAGAGCCACTATGCCTGGCAGTCGTTTTCGTTTTTTTTTTTTTTT
>NW_012118488.1:786225-790484 GCF_000951035.1 Colobus angolensis palliatus
TTTTTTTTTTTTTTTTGAGACAGAGTCTCGCTCTGTCGCCCAGGCTGGAGTGCAGTGGTGCGATCTTGGCTCACTTCAACCTCTGCCTCCAAGGTTCGAGTGATTCTCCTGCCTCAGCCTCCCAAGTAGCTGGGATTACAGGTACACACCACCACACCTGGCTTATTTTTGTAATTTTAGTAGAAACAGGGTTTCCCCACATTGGCCAGGCTGGTCTCGAACTCCTGACATCAGGTGATCTGCCTGCCTTGGCCTCCCAAAGTGCTGGGATTACAGGCATGAGCCACCAGGCCTGGCCCTATTTATTATTTTCTGAGGCTAAGTTACTCCTTCAACTTCTGGCTTCTAGCTTAGTCCTAAAGTAATGTACTCACGGGCTGTGTCATGAATTTCTAGTCTCCAAAGGATAGTTAGATGGTAGATGTTAACAGTTACATGGACAACCTAGACTTCTGTTCTTTGGTAAATTGTTGAGCAAACCATTGGGATATAACTGCTACAGGTTTAGGTTCCTGATGAGTTCCCAATTTATTTCATATTTCAGATTTCAGAATAATCACTCTAGAGATTACTGAGTGAGATTATGGAATACTTTACTAAAAGCCTTTGAAATTTGGATGAAACTTCCTGACCAGGATGTTAGAAGGAAACTCAGGCTGGCCTTACACTTGGAGAGAGCAGTGAACTGGAGAGCTTGGGGTGCTACCTGGCTTCTGTGCTTCTTGTGCTACTTCTGTTTTTTTTGCTGGGAGAGACCTGATCGGATGGTTTCTGTGCTCAACAGAAAACTCTCCGCAGAGGAGTTAGAGCGAAAACGGCAAGAGATGATGGAAAACGCCAAATGGCGGGAGGAGGAGAGACTGAACATCCTCAAGAGGCACGCTAAAGATGAGGAACGGGAGCAGAGGCTGGAGAAGCTGGACTCCCGGGATGGGAAGTTCATCCAGTGAGTGCATCTTCTTCCTGCCGGGGGCTTTCATGGGAAAGGTCTTAAGATGGCAGGCTGGCAGGTGATTCACGTTCCAGTGTTTCTGTGTTTGCACATGGAGCCCAGCCTTGTGCAATGAGGCTGCTAGTTACAGGCATTGTAACCTTGGCTGCTGCTCCTCGTTTCTGACCACACAGTGGGATGTTTTTCATTTGAGGGGAGGAAAAGTGAATTTGGTATTTTCTAAATCATTGAAATTCCTTGACCTTCCTTTTAAATAAGAACTCATGGCCCAGGAAGCCTTTTTCCAATGAGGCTTTGACTTATTTTCCAAAATAGATACATTTTCCCTCATGGACACTGGTTTAAAAACACTTGGTTCCAGGTGGAGTCACTCAAAAGTTATCTATGGGGGCTTAAAAGAGGTTGTGTTTTTACAGCTGCTCTATGGCTAACAACCCATTTCCTCTGAAACTGCCAGAATAGTTGACCGATTGAAAATGTTTTTGACTTCCATTTGCCTGTCTTCTCTTCCTAGCCGCATGAAGCTGGAGAGTGCATCTACTTCCTCTCTGGAGGATCGGGTGAAGCGGAATATCTACTCTCTACAGAGAACTTCGCTAGCTCTGGAGAAGAACTTTATGAAAAGATGAAAACTGTCCCCTCTCTTATTGGTTTTCCTGCATTTGCCAGGGAAGCTGCTGACCCCTTAATTCTCTTTATAAGAGTTCGAATGACTTCTTTCACAGATATCAAACCACCACTGTTCAAAGTGACCCTGCTCCATCGAGTCCTGGAACAAATCACTTCCTTTGCGAGCTAGTGTGACTTGCTTTGTGTGACACTCAGTAACTGGGTTTTGACTCTTTAATGGGTGGGCACTGGACCATCTTGGTGGGAGTGCTTATGCCGCTCTGGAAGGCTGTTCCCTGGGGTTGTGATGTTTATCATGCCGCTTCCTTACCTGTGCCAACAGATCTATTTCACTGCCTCAGTGTACACCAGACCCTTCAGAAACCTCTCTGGTGTCACCCAGATAGATTATGCTTACTGAGACAAATGAACGTTTACTTGATTCAGAAGATAATGTTGCCGGGCGCGGTGGCTCACGCCTGTAATCCCAGCACTTTGGGAGGCCAAGGCAGGTGGATCACGAGGTCAGGAGATCGAGACCATCCTGGCTAACATGGTGAAACCCCATCTCTACTAAAAATACAAAAAACTAGCTAGACATGGTGGCAGACGCCTGTAGTACCAGCTACTCAGGAGGCTGAGGCAGGAGAATGGCGTGAATCCGGGAGGTGGAGCTTGCAGTGAGCCAAGCTCGTGCCACTGCACTCCAGCCTGGGCAACAGAGCGGGACTTCGTCTCAACAAAAAAATAAAAAATTTAAAAAAAAGGCTGGGCGCGGTGGCTCAAGCCTGTAATCCCAGCACTTTGGGAGGCCGAGACGGGCGGATCACGAGGTCAGGAGATCGAGACCATCCTGGCAAACACGGTGAAACCCCGTCTCTACTAAAAAATACAAAAAACTAGCCGGGCGAGGTGGCGGGCACCTGTAGTCCCAGCTACTCGGGAGGCTGAGGCAGGAGAATGGCATGAACCCGGGAGGCGGAGCTTGTAGTGAGCTGAGATCCGGCCACTGCACCCCAGCCTGGGCGACAGAGCGAGACTCCGTCTCAAAAAAAAAAAAAAGAAGATAACGTGACAGAATGATGTCAGGTTAGGTCAGTCAAAGCCAAGGGAGTGACAGAATCTGGAAAATCAAATAATACAAACAGCCCTAAATGAACTGTTAACTATTTGATCTTTGGATGTAAAAGTGTAATGTGTATATGTACAAATGTATAATTCTTACATGCTTTTAAAAAAGGTTAGCTTTGTGAAAATACCTTGTTTGGTCAGTGACTTTACTGGGTAATAGAACCACATTGAACCTTGATGGCAAGTAATAAAATAAGGCAGGCCAGCTCGTTTTTCTCTCTGAATCTGGCTGATTTTGGAGGAGCCTGGGTTTTTCGACAGGATCTGGAGTATCTATTCTTTTCCACTGCTTGCAGTCTCCAATGTAGGCAGTGTAAACGTATAGTAAAATGATTTTAGGAGTCAGAACCAAATTGCCAATATGCTCCATGGCTCCTAAAGGAAAATAAAATGGAAGGTTTTTATTTCACAGCTTCATTTCTTACCGTGTAAGAAATGAAGATTACAATTACAGATTTTCAGGAGTTGTTTGCTAGTCTCTTTCAGTCAGGTACTAAAAAAATAAACCCTCAAGGGGCCACTCTTCTATCTTACTCCTTTTCCCTTCTCTATTCTTTCACCAGAAGCCCTCATTTGACCAATGAACTCCTAGGCCCTCTTGACCCGCACATTAGCTGGGCGATTTCCTTGTTCTGCTAATTCCTAATTCTGCTTAAAATGTATTTGGATTTCTGTTTTTGAACACTTATGATGCCAGGCACTGTAATGCTTGAAACCCGATCTTTCCCTAGAGAATGTAACATACGTTTTTTTCATTTAATCACTTCATCATGCTTCCTTATGCCGGGGTTAATTATGTTTATTTTACTAATTGGTAATAAAGGCCACATTTATTTTTGTAACTGTTTAAAGAGCGACCAACTGTGGAGTACCGTATTTACGGATTTCCATACAGAAAGAACAACGTTGACCTGTGATTTGTGTCGAATATATGGAGATCCCTCATCCGAGAATTATGTAACAAAGTGTGGGGCAGTTTACTCAAAGATTTTACGAAATGAGCCAGAGTAAGACGATTAGTGGGATAGGTGTCTGAAAGTGCTGGAGACCTCTGAGCTCTGACCCTTTGCGGGGAGACCAGGCAGCAGGTAGGTGGGCGCGGGGCCCATTCATAAAAACCAGTGTTCCCGGCCTACTTCTCATTGGCCCTGGGGAAAAGGGGCGTGCCCCGCGGGTGGAACCCGCCCGGGACCCAGAGGAGTGGGTAGATCCACGCTTGAGTGGAGCGAGGGGGCGTTCCTTGGCTTTCAAGGCTGGACTTCCTCTTCCCCTGGCTGCGTCCCTCCTCTCCCCCGGGGTGGGCATGGTACGTCCCGCCCTCCTCGCATTCCCGCCCCTCTTTCCTTTCCGGAGCGGTGGCGTCGCCGCCATCTTGGCATTCGGGTTGAGGGAAAGAGCCTAACCCTAGCGTTGGGGGGCCCAGGTGGGGAGCCCCTCCCGCGGTCCACAGCGACGCCTGCCCAGCCCTCCTCCTCTTCCTGCTCCGGCGCGGGTCCCCGAGGCGTTCAGAGGCCAGGCGGATTTCTGTCAGGCCCGGGGAGGAGGGGCGGGCGGGGCGGCCGCTGCC
>NW_012118488.1:790754-790995 GCF_000951035.1 Colobus angolensis palliatus
GGGGAGGCCTGAGGCCGCTGGCTTGTGCGCTGTCTCCACCGCCCCCCTTTCGCCGCCGCCGCCGCCGCCGCCCCGGGCATGTCGTCTAACTGCACCAGCACCACGGCGGTGGCGGTGGCGCCGCTCAGCGCCAGCAAGACCAAGACCAAGAAGAAGCACTTCGTAGCGCAGAAAGTGAAGCTGTTTCGGGCCAGCGACCCGCTGCTCAGCGTCCTGATGTGGGGGGTGAACCACACGGTAA
>NW_012118488.1:791480-801638 GCF_000951035.1 Colobus angolensis palliatus
CACGCCCCCCGCAGCCCTGGGCCCTTGCCCCGCAGGCCCTGCCGGTGACTCTTGCCACCCCTTGCCAAGCCACTTGCACGCCCACCCCACCCTTGCACGCCGTTCGGCCCCGTGTGCACTCCCCGCACGCCACGCGAGGCCTGGTGTCTCTGTGGTCTGCCGTCGCCACCTCCCCTTCCCTCCAGCCCCTCTGGCTTCCTGCGTGTGGCGTGCTCGCTTGGGGCAGCCCTGGAGCGCAAAGAGGCCTGGGTGCAGTGGAGTCGCTTTCATCCCTGCACCTTCTCCTCTTCCCCCCTCACCCTATTTGTTGCATGTATATTTTCTCTTGTTCCTTATAGCCAGCTGCCAGCTCTGTCAAGTAGCCCTCTGTCAGACCCCAGAAAGAGTCTGCCCAAATAGCCCTCTCTTTCTGATCGTTTGTTGTGGCTGCTCAAATTTTGCTATCCTCCAGGCCTCCTTACCCTTGAATGTAGAACTCCACCCTGGGTTTCCTTTTTTTTTCTCTTAAACAAGATGTATGAACTGGAGAAGCTTAGGCTTCCTTGAAGCAGACACTTTACCCAGATGTCTCCGGGTTAGGGAGAAGAGAGAATGGCTATTAACCATTTGAGAGAAGAGGATGCCTGGTTATAAGGAGGGACTATTCATAGTAGAAATAATATGACTTCCCATAGTTTTTGAAGGTGATCATTTCAAAGATGTTGACTTATCTGTTGTGTGGCTGCAAGGGTGTGATGATGCATAGTGATTATGTCCCTAGATAGGAGAGATCGGTCCCCTGGGTCCTTAGGGTGCTTTGAGATTGTTCAACAGCCCCTGCCAGGAAGTTGGATGCTGACAGTGTTTGAGCTGGAAGACTGTTTATGTGCTGTTTGTTCAGGGTCTTTCTTCTCCCTTTTCCAACCACTTACTCTTTGCTTTCTGACCATTTCTTTATGAATCCCCACACTAGGAATGAGCAAAGGAAGTGAAAGGACCCGAAACACCAACTTCACTAACTAGAATTTTGGAATAAGGAGGATCAAGCTTGGGTTTCCTGTGGATTTCAGTTCTTTAGGTTCACTTGTGAGTGCTTGAAATTGCTCACAAGACCAAGTGATGACAAAGAGGGCCAGCAAGACTTTACATTGCTTTGGCAGAGGAGCTGAAGGTGCCTTTGGGTGGAGATGGATGAACCGTAATCTGAGCTAGGGTTTTAGATCTTGACCTGTCATTTAGAAAAGTGCACGTGTAAATTGAGGTTTCTGTGGTTTCTTGGTCTTGGGCAGGTTACTGTTTTCACTGTCATCACTGGTGTTAGTGAGGGTTCTGCCAGGATAGGGAGTACCAGTGCTATAGTGCCCAGACCTCTAGGAGCTGCTTCGGGCCAACAATCCAGCCCAGTTTGTTACTCGGTCTTCCTGCTGCCCCAGGGGTTATCTGACAGCATTTCTAGGGAAACTGGGTGATCAGAATATGAACCCCGTGTCCCTTTCTGGAAGTCACTCCTTGATTTTGTTCTGCATCCTGCTTCTTACTCTACCAGGCCTCTCTTTGCCAGTTCTGTTTCTCACAGAAAGCAACCCGTCTGTAGAGAACTGGTAGAGGCCTGAGAGTCAGGAGTATTACAGCTAGCCACAAGGAACCTTGGGTCCCTTATTTTACACATGAAGAAAAGGAGGCCTCAGGTGGAGGATTAGCTTGCCTGTGGTCACAGCAAGAGATGCCGCTCATTGTCTAGCACCATGGGACTGTATCAGCCAAGGGTGGTGCCTGAGTGGCTGGTCTTGTTTTCTTTGCCTCCTGTTGCTTTTCGTCTCTCTCAGCCAAGTCTCAGGATAGATGGGAAGTTATAGTCTGGTTAGAGAAGGTGAGTGTATGCTCTGGGTTATGTGCCTATGCATGTCAGGTCCTGGGAGTGTGTGTGATGCATGGTGTTCCGATAGGCAGGCATGAGTCTGTCCAGATGTGGATATGAAGCTTCTCAATAGCTGATGGTTAGGTATCTGTGAGTCCTGCTCTCTTGGACAAAGTGGTCATCTTTGTTTCTTTGCTAACTTTAAGTTGAAAGTTTGTTTGAGGGGCTAGTTGGAAGGGCATTGACTTTAAGCAAGATCTGTGCTGCTGGACATAATGAACAGGCATCTCATGGGAACTTCCCACCACTGCCCTGGACAGGCTACGCTTCAGAGGCCAGTTAGTCCTAAGTTTTACTGCTTCATCCTGGTCTGCAGTAAGGTCTAGAACTTCAGTGTCACCATTTGGAAACTGGAGACATCTGCCTAGAAGAGTGTAATCTTGCACTTACTTGTCTAAGGGATCAGGACCACGTTGCCCGTCAGTGGACTGCTGCACTTTTTTGGAGATTTCCTCCCTTCAAAAAAAGCCTACTTTGTAACATTTTGTCATCTGAGATTTCAGATACTGCCTTTTCTTTAGTTTCTCACCTGTTTAGGCATGCTAGTAGTCTGTGGCTAATGGTGTATCAGATAGGAACGATGGATATGTCTTTTTTTTTTTTTTTTTTTTTTTTTGAGACGGAGTCTTGCTCTGTCGCCCAGCCTGGAGTGCAGTGGCCGGATCTCAGCTCACTGCAAGCTCCGCCTCCCGGGTTCCCGCCATTCTCCTGCCTCAGCCTCCCGAGTAGCTGGGACTACAGGCGCCGCCACCTCGCCCGGCTAGTTTTTTGTATTATTTTTAGTAGAGACGGAGTTTCACCGTGTTAGCCAGGATGGTCTCGATCTCCTGACCTCATGATCTGCCCGTCTCGGCCTCCCAAAGTGCTGGGATTACAGGCGTGAGCCACCGCGCGTGGCTAGATTTATTCTTTAGTCTGCTCAATTTCACTCCTACATTCCACCCCAGTTCCGTTCTGTCCATACATTTTCTTTCTTTCTTTCTTTTTTTTTTTTTTTGAGGCAGAGTCTCGCACTCTTGCCCAGGCTGAAGTGCAGTGGCACAATTACGGCTCAGTGAAGCCTCTACCTCCCCAGGCTCAGGTGATTCTCCTGCCTTAGCCACCCGAGTAGCTGGAACTACAGGCACTATAGGCATGAGCCACCACGCCCAGCTCTGGAGATGTCTTTTTGTTTTTGTATCCCCAGCTCCTAGCGTGTAGTAAGGGCCTTGATACATTGAGTAGAAGTAAATTGAATAGAAATTTGGCAGTCTGGCTGGGTGAGGTAGCTCACACCTGTAATCCCAGCCCTTTAGGAGACCAAGGCAGGTGGATCACCTGAGGTTGTGAGTTCAAGACCAGCCTGACCAACATGGAGAAACCCCATCTCTACTAAAAATAAAAAATTAGCCGGGCGTGGTGGTGCATGCCTGTAATCCCAGCTACTCAGGAGGCTGAGGCAGGAGAATGGCGTAAACCCAGGAGGCAGAGCTTGCAGTGAGCTGAGATCCGACCACTGCACTCCAGCCTGGGCAACACAGCGAGACTCCGTCTCAAAAAAAAAAAAAAAAATTGGCAGTCTGAGCCAGATTAGGAAAGACCTTGAATGCCAGGCTAAGCAGTTAGAACTTTACCCTGAGGTTGATGATGAGCCATGGAAGATTTCTAAGCAGGAGCGTAACATGATCTTGTAGATTCTTCCAATGTCAAGTGCTCTTGGTGCAATACCAGGAGAGGCATTAGGTGCCTTATTTCTGGCCTGATGTATGAGGACTGGGAGCCTGACCCTCTGACCATGCTAGCCTCATCCTTCTCTGAGCCTCTGCTGTTCTTGATGTCTGTAACCCTGGATTCTCACTTAATTGTATACTGCTTTGACTTTGAGTTGTGTCAGGGGATTTTCTCATCTCCCTGATGAGATTATAAGCCTCCTGTTTCTTCTGCGTGTACAACACTTTCTCCCCTTGTGTTCTCCTTCTCCCACACACTTACCTAACAGAATGAAGCACGTAGTAGATATTTCAGTAGGAACTGTTCAACTGAAATGGAATAGAACTCTGGGATGTAAAATTTCACACAACTAAAATAATAATAATATGGCTAATCCCTACAGTGAATCATCTACATGTGGCCTAGTAGAAATGAGGGGTAAGTCTCCCCTAGTTGAGATATGGATTATTCACCAATATTAGCTGAGTTAAAAATTTCCTAGGCTGAGCCAGGCACGGTGGCTCGCGTCTGTAATCCCAGCACTTTGGGAGGCTGAGTCGGGCGGATCACGAGGTCAGGAGTTCGAGACCAGCCTGACTGACATGGTGAAACCCCGTCTCTACTAAAAAGACAAAAATTAGCAGGGTGTGGTGACATGTGCCTGTAATCCCAGCTACTCAGGAGACTGAGGCAGGAGAATCACTTTAACCCACGAGGCAGAGGTTGCAGTGAACCGAGATTCTGTCACTGCACTCCAGCCTGGGCAACAGAGCGAGACTGGGTCTCAAAAAAAAAAAAAAAATTCCTAGACTGGGCACAGTGGCTCATGCTTGTAATCCCAGCACTTTGGGAGGCCAAGGCAGGTGGATTACTTGAGGTCAGGGATTCGAGACCAGGCTAGCTAACATGTCTCTACTAAAAATACAAAAGTTAGCCAGGCATGGTGGCGCCTGCTTGTAATCCCAGTTGCTTGGGAGGCTGAGGCAGGAGGATCGCTTGAGCCCTTGTGGTAGAGGTTGCAGTGAGTCAAGATCACACCTCTGCACTGCAGTCTGGGCAGCAGAGTGAGACTCTGTCTCGGAAGGAAAAAAAAAGAACATTTCCTGCTATTGGGATATATAATCAAGAATAGAGATGAAGTGAGAACAAGACTTAGAGAATTAATGAATAGAACATTCCTGAATAGTTCCTGTTAGAATAACTTATCTTGGCTAACAGGCAATTGATTCCTCTCAAGCTAGTGTTTTAGTCTCTTTTAGTTCCCCCAGTGTCATGTCCTGGCCTTGGCAGCAAGTCTGGATCTTAGACTAACCCAGAATCAATTTGTAGCAGGCACTTTAACTTTTTGCTCTACAAGCATACTCTCTGAGCCAGTGGGATGTTCTTTCTATCATGGAGGTATGAGCCAGAAAAGGCAGAACTGCATAAGAGCCTTGAACTTTTTTTTTTTTTTTTTTTTTGAGATGGAGTCTCGCTCTGTTGCCCAGGCTGGAGTGCAGTGGCACAATCTCGGCTCCCTGCAAGCTCCGCCTCCTGGGTTCACGCCATTCTCCTGCCTCAGCCTCCCGAGTAGCTGGGACTACAGGCGCCCCCCACCACACCCGGCTAATTTTTTGTATTTTTAGTAGAGACGGGGTTTCACCGTGTTAGCCAGGATTGTCTCGATCTCCTGACCTCATGATCCACCCACCTCGACCTCCCAAAGTGTTGGGATTACAGGCGTGAGCCACCGCGCCCGGCCAAGCACTGAACTCTTTGTCTCTGTTTTCCCTTTAAGTCTCAGAGCCAGGCTTGGTATGCCAGGAAAAAGGAAATGGGCAGCCACCACGAATTGTTTCTGTTGGCAGAAAAACAAGGAAGTGGAATGGTTTCCTCTAGGCACAGATTTAACAATCACATCCTCTTGTGAGCACCCCCTGGAATGGGAACTGGCATGACTCTTTGGGATTTTTTTGGCTATTGAGAGGATTTAGCCAATGAAGGGTATCACAGAGCTGGATACTGGAAATTTAAAAATCAACTTTATTAAGGAATAATTTATGTATAATAAGTGTATTTTAAGTATATAATTTGATGAATTTCAGCAAATATATATGCTCATGTAACCATCACCCCAAACAACATATAGAACATTTCTGTCACTGTAGAATCATACTTTTCATGTCCCTTTACACTCAGCAACCCCCGCCCCGTGGCCAGGCAACTCATCTCATTTCTTTCATTATAGATACCTGTTGTAGAATTTCATATAAATGGGATCATACAGGATATACTCTTGTGTCTATGCCAGTTTTTGCCAGTAGTTTACTGAGTCTCTGCTCCACTGTCAACTTATAAACTACCCCGCCCCCAGCACCCCTCTCCAAACGCATGCATTCCTATGGCTTCCTTCATTTCTCCTTGAGTAAATTGGGTTTTTTCCCAACTCTAGGAAGGTATGGTTCCCTAGCCCAGTTACTGCATTAACTTGAACTTCCTCCATTCTCTGACATTTCTAAATAAAAAACGTTTGGAACATAAAAGGGGCAGCCAATTAAATGCCATTTCCCCCATTTATGCTCCTGGAGGAGTTCTAGTGACTCTAGGTTATCCCCTCACTGCCACCTGGGGCCTCATTGAGATAATAGGATTTGCAAGGGAAGTGTCTGGGAGACACAAGGCTGTGCCCCCTCCCCCCAGTCCATTAAGTCGGGACTAAGGTTTCCTCTGTAAATCCTGAACGCATTAGTGGCAACTGAGTTGAGGGTCAAATGTCAGATACTTTGCTGTGATGGGAGGGGACATCTGTGGTTAATTAGACCACTAATTGGCTAAATTCGATGTGGGGAAGGGCAGGATCTGCCCTCATCTCTGCACCAATGGAAAGCCAGCTGTCTGTCCAGGATCCAGCTCCCTGAAGGGATGAAAGACAGAAGGTTTGTTTGCAGTAGAGGAAAGGCATCCTGCCCCATCTCCCCCAGTTTAGTGTATGGCAGGACTTGACATCAGGAACTGGCCTTGCTTTATTTTATTTTCTCTTTTGAGACACGATCTCACTCTTGCCCAGGCTAGAGCACAGTGCAGTGGCGCAGTCGTAGCTCACTGCAACCTCAAACTCCTGGCCTCAAGCAATCCTCCCACCTCAGCCTCCTGAGTAGCTAGGACAATAGGTGTACACCACTATGCCTGGCTAATGTGTTTAATTTTTTTTTTTTATTTTGAGACAGAGTCTCACTCTTGTTGCCCATCGGCATGCTTTTGTTTCAAAAAAACAGAGAGGGAAACTTGGACATGCTTTAAGCGAGATTGTGACATCCACATTGTAGCTTAGTGTCTCAGAGGCAGGTGGCCTCCTGGCTGAGAGCCTTACGTTCTCCTTGCTTTTCAGATCAATGAGCTGAGCAATGTTCCTGTTCCTGTCATGCTAATGCCAGATGACTTCAAAGCCTACAGCAAAATCAAGGTGGACAATCATCTCTTCAATAAGTAAGTCGTCTACCGAGTGGACTCAGGTTTGTGGCAGTCCTTTCCCTCAAGTCAGAGGCTTCTGAAGCCTCATGCATGGCAGGAGCACCTGGCAGGGTGTGACAGCAGCACCTGGATCTCAGAGCTGACAAACTGGCCAGGAAAATGCATTCGCTATGTGCCTCTCATCCTAGTATTGTCATCTCATTCCTTTATCACCCTACCTCTGGTGTCCCTTGGGGCAAGTGGCTGGGCCTAGGGTGATTCATCTAGAGCCAGCTCAGGTGGAAGTGAGCTGCTCTGGAGCTGAGGTATCCAGTGTGAGGCTGTAGCAGTGGCCCCATCTTGATCTTAGTCTGCGGCAGGAGGTTGCCAGGCATGTTCCTGGCCTGGAATGCTGCCAGGCTCTTTTCTGTTTGGCTGGTGTATGAGCCACAGGCAGAGCATGGGGCTTGAGGGCACACTACCCAGAGTAGCACTTCCCATTTTTGTGTGTTGTTACTTCTTGGATTAGCACCAGTGTCTGAAGGTTGTCTCAGATATTGTTGGAAACACTAGCAGCCGCCTCACCTGGCACAGTTTTGGGCCTCCTTTAAGCCCTTTGGGGCCTGGATTTTCCATCCCTCTGTGGACCACCCCAGGACTATTTGCTGCTCACACTTTCTCCTTTCTGCATGTGAATCCTGGTTCTATTCTTCATTGTCTCACAGTCCCCACCACCTCACTAGCTGGGTTCTGTCACCCCACCATTCCCAGACTGTTAGTCCAGAGGAGAAGATTGACTTGAGAACGTCCCTTAGTGACCTCCCTCTGCCATAGTAAGTAATACCATCTTGTTCTAGAAGCCGTCTGTCTCCATAGCTGCCACTTGTTAAGTGGCCACCTAAGGAGGGAGAGGCAGCCCTCAACTCAACAGGCCAGAAAGAAGGTTGTTCTGACCCAGAGGTCAGGGCTCTGGAAGTGGGCATTGCACTACTACCCACTTCAGGGTCCATGGCCTCTGGTAAGGTGCTACCTCCTTGATATCTTGGCCTAAAGCAGAGAACCCAATCTCTTATTTTCTTCTATTTTATTCCTTTTGTCCTTCCAACAACTGTGTATGTGTTTTTGTTGTTGTTGTTGTTTTTGAGACAGAGTTTCGCTCTTGTTGCCCAGGCTGGAGTGCAGTGGCGTGATCTCGGCTCACTGCAACCTCTGCCTCCTGGGTTCAAGTGATTTTCTTGCCTCAGGCTCCCGAGTAGCTGGAATTACAGGCACCCGCCACCACGCCCGGCTAATTTTTTTTGTATTTTTAGTAGAGATGGGGTTTCACCATGTTGGCCAGGCTGGTCTCAAACTCCTGACCTCAATCAGGGTGATCCACCTGCCTCAGCCTCCTAAAGTGCTGGGATTACAGGCATGAGCCACTGTGCCCAGCCCTGTATGTGCTATGCTATTTATTAGATTCTAGTATTGTTTACTAGAAGATAGGGTAGATAAGGCAGATAGGCCACTTCCTTTCCAAGAAGACATTCCTTTTGATTTCCTTAAAGCCTGTCATCCTGGAGTAGTCAGAGGGACATATTTCTGAAAAGGGGTCCCTAAACAGGATAGCTGTTGTAAAGATGGAGGATTGGTAGGAGTCATCATTTCAAGGTGATATTCTGTCCTTCTGGGAGTCTGTATTGATGAGGGAGTGAGAGGGTGGAGATTGGTGCCAGCAGCCAGCAGACAGGGCTCTGTGGTCCCACTCAATTGACTGAAGACCTCTTTAACTCAGGCACTCTTTTCCTGTGTCCCAGTGGAAGCCCAGGGCAGGGCTTCCTGTATGTAACCATCTTCAGGATGCTTCCACAGGAGTATGGCCAGAGGAGAGGGGCCTTCTGATGAGAGAGGTTTTTCCCTGTAGCATTCAGGCTGATTTCACCTCACAGCAGATGCTCACATGCAGCTTCCCACTGTAGTGAGCACAGTGCTTGTGAGGTGGAGCCTCCACTCAGGCTCATGGCCCAGCGGGTGAGAGTTTTTTTCTTTAATGTATGTTTTATTGAAGGGCAGCAAAAACATAGAAAAGTGCACAAATCCCAGATGTACTGCTGGATTAATTTTACAAAGTGAACACAAGATGTAAAGGTTTTGAACTTTTACATGCTCAGAATCACCTGGGGTGTTTGTTTCTCGACTCAACTCCAGAATTCCTAAGAGCCTAGAAACCTAGGTGTTAAGTGTGGCAGACGTTCAGATCCAGGCGGTCTGTGGACCACACTTTGAGGAGTTCTGAAGTCAGAATATAGATGAGGCTGGGTGTGCTGGCTCCTGCCTGTAATCCTAGCACTTTGGGAGGCTGAGGTGGGAGGATCGCTTGAAACCAGGAGTTCGAGACCAGTCTGGGCAACATAGCAAGACTCTGTCTCTATTACAAAAAATAATAATAATAATAGAATTAAGATGAGCAAGGGGCAGTTCACAAAGACATGTCTCTGCTTTTCCCTAGGGAGAACCTGCCCAGCCGCTTTAAGTTTAAGGAGTATTGCCCCATGGTGTTCCGAAACCTTCGGGAGAGGTTTGGGATTGATGATCAGGATTACCAGGTACGGAGGCTCCTGGCAACATCAGAGTATTAGGGAATGGAATGGGGTCAGGAAGCCATAGGACACGTAGATAATCAAAACATGTTGGCTGTTTTGTGCTGTGTCTCTGTGTCATGCCTTGCTCCAGCCCAGGCGGTCTCTCCCCCAGCACTCGGGCTCCCCTTGGAGGGTGAGGGCCTTAGACATGCTTCTGAGGATGCTGCACACACTCAGGTTCCTCTCCCTCGGAGGGAGAGCAGCAGGAGGGAGAGGGGTCTGTGGAAGCGCCTTCATTTTTAGTCTGACATTCCCAGTCTAGGCTGAAGAACCTTTCTCATTTGTAGTTTCGCTTCAGAGACAGAATTGGGTGGGACATGGTGGCTCATGCCTGTAATCCCAGCACTTTGGGAGGTCAAGGCAGGTAGGTCACCTGAGGTCAAGAGTTTGAGACCAGCCTGGCCAACATGGTGAAACTCTGTCACTACTGAAAAATACAAAATTAGACGGGCGTGGTGATATGCACCTGTAGTCCCAGCTACTCGGAAGGCTGAGGCAGGAGAATCGCTTGAACCTGGGAGG
>NW_012118488.1:802443-820824 GCF_000951035.1 Colobus angolensis palliatus
TTTTTAATAGAGACGAGGTTTCACTATGTCGGCCAGGCTAGTCTCGAACTCCTGACTTCATGATCTGCCTGCCTCAGCCTCCCAAAGTGCTGAGATTACAGGCGTGAGCCACCATGCCTGGCCTGAAATATAGTTGACTTTCATTCATCTATGGGGAAAACTCTTTTTCCCATAGCACAGTGAAACCTAGAATGGATGCCCCTTTTCTAACACTGTAGTTCTTCCCACCCCTCGCTTTTCACGGAATAGTTCACAGCAGCAGAATGGACCTTGGGTTAGAGTCTCCTCCCCTCTCTCCTCCTCTCTGGTGGGCTTGCATGCAAAGAAAAGTATCTTGAAGAAGAGGGCGAGGGTTTGTGAGAGGAGGAGGAGATGCCTGAGGCTTGAATGCCCAGGAATGCCCACACCTGAGAGGTACTGGGAGGTTCCTACAGCCCCCTGTTAGGATTGAACCCTGAACTCAATCATGACTTGACTGGGGATGGAGGTTTTCTGGAAACTTCTTGCCACTGTTGCAACCCCAAGTTGCTCAGACATCTTCCCTCCATTGTTCCTTGGTGAGGGGTTCCAAGTGAGGGGTTCCTTCGCCTCCCCTGGGCTAACCACATCCTCTCAGTGTCTGCATTTTGCCGCTAATAGCCTTGTGGGTGCATGCCCGTGCTCAAGACTGAAATGAGAGCAGGGAGGATGGTGCTCAGGGAGGGGACCCTATATTCTTGGACTGCCAGCCACTTAGAGAGTCAGGAGATGCTGCCTCTACCTCCCAACTAGGCTTGCAGCCTATAAGTCTTATGGTAGAAAGGCCAGGCTGGGAGGAAGAGGCACTCAGTCACAGAGTCTACTCAACATTTCTGTAACGGGAACACTCTTTTTTTTGGGGTGCTACCTTAGCACCTTTGCTGAGGAACTCCCCGAGCTGCTTATCACCTCTAACTTTAGTTTTCCCCATGAAGGTGGTCCTCACTCCTCCGCCAGGGTTTTCTGAGGAGGTATTAGGGGAAAGTAAAGAGTAGGATCCTGATCAGCCAGGCATGGTGGTGCATGCCTATAGTCCCAGCTTCTCAGGAGGCCAAGGCTGAAGGATCCCTTGAGCCCAGGAGTTCAAGGCTGCAGTGAGCTATGATTGCACCACTACACTCCAGTTTGGGTGACAGCAAAACACCATCTTTTTTTAAATAAAGGGGCTGGGCGTGGTAGCTCACACCTGTAATCCTAGCACTTTGGGAGGCTGAGGAAGGATTGCTTGAGCTCAGGAGTTCTAGACCAGCCTGGGCAACATGGCAAAACCCCATCTCTACAAAAACGACAAAAATAAGCCAGGCGGCCGGGCGCGGTGACTCAAGCCTGTAATCCCAGCACTTTGGGAGGCCAAGACGGGCGGATCACGAGGTCAGGAGATCGAGACCATCCTGGCTAACCCGGTGAAACCCCGTCTCTACTAAAAAATACAAAAAACTAGCCAGGCGACGTGGCGGACGCCTGTAGTCCCAGCTACTCGGGAGGCTGAGGCAGGAGAATGGCGTAAACCCGGTAGGCAGAGCTTGCAGTGATCTGAGATCTGGCCACTGCACTGCAGCCTGGGCGACAGAGCGAGACTGCATCTCAAAAAAAAAAAAAAATAAGCCAGGCATGGTGGTGCACACCTGTAGTCCCAGCTACTGGGTAGGCTGAGGCGGGAGGATCACTTGAGCCCAGGAGATAGAGGATGCAGTGAGCTGAGATCTCACCACTGTACTCCAGCTTGGGTGACAGAGGGAGACTCTGTCTCTACAAAAATGATAATAATAACAGGATCCTCATTAAGAGATGGGGAAAGGACTTGGAGAGGAGACATTTCTGTGACATGATCCCCATGTATGTTTTCTTGGGAACAGGGACATTTGGGATCTCCCCTCAGCCTTGCCTCCCTATCCCTTTGGTTGACTCACACCTTCCCGCACCCTCCCTCTTAAGGCTTCTACTGTTCTCTGTCCTAATGGGAATAGGGCCTTGAGGAGGAGCAAGGATACAACCAGGAAAGCTCCCCAAAACTGCCTCCCAGCCCTGCATAGAGAGGCAGGAGGTTGAGGCAAGGGGAAAGGTGTCAGGCTCAGAGATGAGGATCAGCTGTCTGCTTTGGGGAAGGTTTTTCAGCATTAGGGTAGATCCACGGACAAGAGACCAATGGGCATTGCTTCTTTGTGCTAGACCCCTTGAAGACAGTATTTCCTAAGCTTCATCTTTGCCACCCCCGAGAGACTGGGAGAATCAGCTCAGTTTGTGTCTTTGTGTTCCCGATGACGAGATGCAGGGGTAGAGATGTTAAATGTCTCGCCCAAGGTCGTAGTGCATGTGAGAGTCCAGATTAGACTCAGCCCCCTCCATCAGAGGCAGAATTTTAGTAGGATAGCTCTCTGGGATCAGGATGGAAACCTTCACAGTCAGTCCTCTTCCCATCCTAGACTGGGATGAAGGGCACGTGGTAAGGAACAATTCTTGTCACTTTGGAGGAAGACTTAGGGAGGGATGTGAACACTGTGAGAAAAGGGGTGGGTAAACTCCCATCTGGGAGTCCCTGTATCTCGGTGTTGTTGGCACTCAAGCAGTCCAGCCCCTGCGGGAAGACTCAGTGAAAGAATTCTATTCCCCTGGCAAGCCCAGCCTGCTTTTGTTTCGATTATCAGAATTCAGTGACACGCAGCGCCCCCATCAACAGTGACAGCCAGGGCCGGTGTGGCACGCGTTTCCTCACCACCTATGACCGGCGCTTTGTCATCAAGACTGTGTCCAGCGAGGACGTGGCGGAGATGCACAACATCTTAAAGAAATACCACCAGGTATGGTGAGTCCCAAGCCTGGGCTGCAGAGGATGGGTTGGAAGAGGGAGAAGAGAGCCCCGGGGGAGCTTCTTAGGGAGGGGTTGGTCCTCTCTGGTAATGGCAGCTGCTTCTGATCACCAAGCAGTGGGACTCTTCTGCAACCGTGTTTCTGTGAGCTGAAATGCCTAATTTAAAAAGGGAAGAAGGAGCCGTGAAGGCTTATTGCTAACTGAGCCCCAGCTGGAAAGTGTTCACGCTCTGGCACCCGTTTCTTCTGAAAGAGGGCCCCTCGGCTCGGCAGGCTTGTTTCTTTTCCTGTCCCATCTCTCCACTCATCTGGAACCTGTCCACGAGGAAGGCAGGGAGTCCCGTGGCACCATCTGTGTGTCTGTCCTCAGCCTGCTTGGGTCTTCATTTCTGGGGCACCTGAGAAGGGCTGAAGGGAACTTCTGGTGTTTCGGGAGTTATGGCAGAAACCCTGGGGCATGGCGTGGATAAGAGCTTTGGATATGGAGCCGTTCTCTTCTCCCAGATGGCTGGATCCCTGGCGGGCCTTGTCTCTTCCCTGTGGCTTTCCCATATCAGGCTGGCAGAAGAGATGCAAGGTGTGGATCAGGGATTTTCCTGTGGTAGAAAATGTTAGGTGAGATACTAATAATATGAACCCACAGGGGCTCTGAGCCACCTGCTCAGATCGCCTTTCTCTCTGCCATGCCAACAGGAGGCTGGAGGTGGCTGTTGCCTGTTTTAAGCCTGAGAAACCCCTATTGCTTCATAGAACCCAGCTGGAGAACTACTGGTCTAGAGGCTGGAATTCCAGGAGCCAGGGAGCATTTTAGTCTGGGGTGAGCCCCATCCATCCCTGGCACTGCCTGTTCCTTAGTCTTTTCTCTCTTCTTCCTTTCCATTCTAGTTCATAGTGGAGTGTCATGGCAACACCCTTTTGCCACAGTTCCTGGGCATGTACCGCCTGACCGTGGATGGTGTGGAAACCTACATGGTGGTTACCAGGAACGTGTTCAGCCATCGGCTCACTGTACATCGCAAGTACGACCTCAAGGTAAAGGGCTCTGTGTTTGCTGGAGCTGTGCCTCCCTGCTGTCTGAGCTCCAGAGGGGCCACTACTCCAACTTCCATGTAATTGGGAAAGCTGGAAGCCTATGTGTTGGCATGGACAGGGAACTCTGGAGTGGATATGCCTGATTCTTGTGGACCAAAGGCTGTTTGAAGTCCAGATGACAGTAACAGGAGATTATTTAAGCCCTAAATGTGGCATATTTATGCAGCAGTTGATGTTCCTGTCTGTGGAATGTGCACAGTGAGGGAGGCCGTGCTAACGCACGCACTTTAGCATCCATCAGGCCCCCATGGACTGCCAGCATGAGTGCATCTCTAGATGCTGAGAAGGACACACTTGTGGCTGTGAACTAGGGTGCTCCGTATTCTTGAACCTGGCTTCTGACTTCTGTCAACTTATGCCGCCATCCCTTTCCTCTGTGCTGCAGCTGCGCTGGTTTCCTCTGCGTTCCTGCAGTGCCTGTGCTCCCCTTCCCAGGATTTCACACCTGCTGTCTGGAATAGTCTCCTCTCTGTCCACCTCCTCCTTCCCCAACCTAATTGCTTCCTCCTTACCCTTCTGAGCTCAGCCCAAATACTACTTCCAGGAAGTAGGTAGGCCCTGGCCACTGTCCCTCCGCAGGCCAGGCCCTGTGGTGTGTGCTTTCAGAGTGTGCTGTCTCCTCCCTGTACCACTGAGCACCGTGGTAGTAAAGGAACCACTGCTGAATATCTGTCTCCCCTGTTAGAAGGAAAGTGGCTTAAAGGCAGGGACTGAGCTTCTCCAGTGCAGTCATGTTTGCTGAGCACATAACAAGTATATTGCACGTAGAGCTCTGTCAGTGGGCTTGACACAGTAAGTGAACAAGGTGCTGCCTCCTGGCCCCTCTAGGACTCTAACCAGCCTACTTGAGTTCACCTGCTGGCTCTCCCATGTTTGCTTATGCAGTCGACTTTGCCTCAGCTGGACTTCCCCTGATGGCTCTTCTCCTTTCAGGGTTCTACGGTTGCCAGAGAAGCGAGCGACAAGGAGAAGGTATGCTGGTGCTGAGCAGGAATAGAAGGGTTGCTCAGAGTCAGAAACAACTCCTGTCAGCCATCCTGTCCCTCGCCCACCCCAGCCCCTAGCCAAGCTCCCAGACATACCATCTGTCAACATGAAATGCCCTGTGTCACGAATCACCTGCCTGTCCTTACCGCTAGGCCTAGACCTTGGTCTGTGGTCTTTTACCTCTGCCCTCACTAGGTTCTTCATAGTCCTGCTGGGATGGCAGACGTTTCCATCTCATAGTCTAGCCTGAGTCAGTTACGGGCTGCCTGAGCCCTGAGCTGCTCCATGCTCAAGAGGAAAGAATCCTTTAGTCGTTCCTCATCTTTCCTGTATTTGCCCTCCCTGCCTGCCCAAAGCCAGGGACTGGAGGCTCCTGCACTGTTGATTTAACAGGTTGAGTGTCAGTACACTGAAAACCTTTCCGCTTTCTGTACAGTTGCTCCCAGCAGAACAGTTGGGTGTCCCTGGGGTGAATGAATCAGGCTCACCCAGCCTAACTGCTGTTGCTCACCTAGGCCAAGGACTTGCCAACATTCAAAGACAATGACTTCCTCAATGAAGGGCAGAAGCTGCACGTGGGAGAGGAGAGTAAAAAGAACTTCCTGGAGAAACTGAAGCGGGACGTTGAGGTACTTACTAACCTTCATTTTCACTTGCAGGGCTCCTTCTTACCTAGAGTAGGAGCCTCTTAAACCTTAAGAAGAATGGAATTCACTACTTTCCAGGAGTATAGACAAAAGGAAGGGTGGTGATTTGAGCAGTGTGGGCACTTATGGGCACCTAAAGCAAGTGCAAATGATCATTCCACCTGATGGAGCATAGTTGGCGCCAGTAGTACCTTTGTTATTTAGTTTAGAATGCTTTTCCCTTTTCACTAATTCATTCCAACACCTTTTCCAAACTCCCTTCTGCTGTTGTCCCTACAATGGAGAGGGCATCTGGCCATCAGAGCTGTAGGAACCCAGCTCTTAAGATCCTGTAACCCCAACATTTTGGGAGGCTGAGGTGGGAGGATCACTTTAGCTTAGCATTTCAGTACCAGCCTAGACAACATAGCAAGACCTCATCTCTACTAAAAATTAAAACATTGGCGGGGCGCGGTGGCTCAAGCCTGTAATCCCAGCACTTTGGGAGGCCGAGACGGGTGGATCACGAGGTCAGGAGATCGAGACTATCCTGGCTAACACGGTGAAACCCCGTCTTTACTAAAAAAATGCAAAAAATCTAGCTGGGCGATGTGGCGGGCACCTGTAGTCCCAGTTACTCAGGAGGTTGAGGCAGGAGAATGGCGTCAACCCGGGAGGCGGAGCTTGCAGTGAGCTGAGATCCGGCCACTGCACTCCAGCCTGGGCGACAGAGCGAGACTCCGTCTCAAAAAAAAAAAAAAATTAAAACATTTAGCCAGGGGCAGGGGCACACACTTGTAGTCCCAGCTACTTGGGAGGCTGAGGCGAAAGGATTGTTTGAGCCCGGGAAATGAGGCTGCAGTGAGCTGTGGTCTCACCACTACACTCCAGCCTGGGCAACAGAGCGAGACATTGTCTCAAAACAAAAACCAAAAAAGTTGGCTAAGCATGGCTGCTCATGCTTGTAATCCCAGCATCTTGGAAAGATGAGACGGGAGGATCACTGGAACCTAGCAGATCAAGGCAGCATGAACCATGATCGTGCCACTGCACTCCAGCCTGGGTGACAGAGCAAGACCCTGTTTCAAAAAAACAAAAATCTACCAACCAGGTTCTTCTCTGGCTCTAGCTCTGATTCTCCACTTATCCAGCAAACTTCAGTTTGTAGTCTGGGGAGGACAGGTGCTCAATAGGGAGAATGTTACCTGGACCACTTGATAACTCAGTGTCTTCTTCTCTTTTGATAAATTGAGAGGCTGCTCGTTAAAACCAAACCCTACAAACAAACTTGGGGAAAAAAAGTTTTTTTTTTTTTTTTTTTAATTGTGGTAAAATACATATAATAATAGGTGTATTTTTTGCTGGGGGAGGAGATTTTCACTCTGTCCCCATGCTGGAGTGAAGTGGCATGATCTCGGCTCACTGCAACCTCCACCTCCTGGGTTCAAGTGATTTTCCTGCCTCAGCCTCCCAAGTAGCTGGGACTATAGGTGCGTGTTAGCCATTTTGAAGTATGAGTGGCATGAAGTATGAGTGGCATGAAGTACATTCACATTGTTATGCAACCAGCACTACCATTCATCTCTGAACTTTTATCTTCCCCAGCTGAAACACTATACCCATTGAACACTAATTCCCAATTCCCCCTCCCTAACCCCTGGCAATCAGTATTCTATTTTCTGCCCCTGTGAAGTTGACTACTCTAAGAATTTCACATAAGAGGAAGCAAACAGGCTGGGCGTGGTGGCGGGTGCCTGTAGTCCCAGCTACTCAGGAGGCTGAGGCAGGAGAATGGCATGAACCCAGGAGATGGGGCTTGCAGTGAGCCAAGGTGTGCACCACTGCACTCCAGCCTGGGCGACAGAATGAGACCTCATCTCAAAACACACACACACACACACACACACAAACCTGATTAATATTCCATTGTTTGAATGTATTACATTTTGTTTATTCATCAGTTAATGGACCCTTGTTATATCAGTTGGGGTTCTCCAGAGAAACAAAACCTATAGAATGTTCTGTAAATCTCTTTATACCAAGAGATTTATTTTTCATTTTATTTATTTATTTATCTTTGAGACAGAGTCTCGCTGTGTTGCCTGGACTGGAGGGCAGTGGCGCAATCTTGGCTCACTGCAAGCTCCACTTCCTGGATTCACGCCATTCTCCCACCTCAGCCTCCTGAGTAGCTGGGACTACAGGTGCCCACCACCACGCACGGCTAGTTTTTTTTTTGTATTTTTAGTAGAGACCGGGTTTCACCGTGTTAACCAGGATGGTCTCGATCTCCTGACCTTGTGATCTGCCCTCCTTGGCCTCCCAAAGCGCTGGGATTACAGGCGTGAGCCACCACGCCTGGCCCCAAGAGATTTATTTTAAGGAATTGGTTCATGGGATTATGGAGACCAACGAGATCTGTAGTCAGCAAGCCGGAGGCCCAGGAGAGCTGGTGGTGTGGTTTTACTCTACAGGCCATCAAGCGGCCAGGCAGAAGAGGTTCCCTCTTCCTCACAGGAGGGTCACCCTTTTTCTTCAAGCCTTGTGCTGATTGGATGATGCCCATCCAAACTGCGGAGGGTCATCTGCTTTACATAGTCCACCAGTTCTATGCTCATTTCACCCAGAAACCCTCACAGACGCACTCAGAATAATGCTTGACCAAGTGTCTAGGCACTCAGGCCCAGTCCAGCTGGCATATACAATTAGCCGTCACACTTAGATTGCTTCCACCTTGTAGCTGTTGGGAATAATGCTACTGTGAACATGGGTGTCATAAACTTCGTATTGCTAGGAAGCATTTCCTTAGTCACCCCTAACTATGTTCTTTCTTTATTCTGTCTTTCATCATCTGACATTATTTGTCCTGAGTCTTTCTCCTTCTCCCTTTTCTACCTCCTCCTACTGTCGTTCTAAGAATAATTTAATGCAGTTTACTCAGTGCATTTATTTTCAATGCATATTGCTTTATAAATGTTCTCAGGTGGATGGAGGGCATGGTGCATGGACCCTCTTTTTCCTGGGACCCCGGCCCCTTCTCCCTGGGCCTTGAGAAGGCTTTGTCTAGAAGTGTTCAGAGTGGTGTCCCTCCCGCCCTTCCTCTTCCAAGGAGATCCTGCTGGGCTCCCATCTTTAGGGCTCCTTGTGCTTTAAGTTGTGTTCTGGGCCTGTGCATAGAGCTGCTCTGCTTCCATGGTGATTCTCCTCCCAGTTCTCTGTTAGGGCCTAACACGGTGGTCAGTCTAGCAGTCTCCTAGTGACCACTGTGTGATGGTGACTGCACTCCTGCCTCTTTATTAGCTAAACTGGAATGCCAGCTGGCCATTTCCATCCTGTATCATTCCACACTTTGTCTGGAAATCCTAGATAAAAGACTTGAACCACCACCCTACTCACAGCACCCATTAAACAGATGAGAAAACTGAGGCTTGGCAAGGGGAGTCACATGATGCTAGGGGGAGGGCCCCAGAACTTTCTCCTGCACCACACAAACTCTTTCGACCTTTGGGGAATGGGTTGAGAATATTGGTTGGTTCTGGCTGCCATTCTTGTGTGGTTTTGTGTTCCCTCTTCCTTTTTTTTCTATTTTTACCTGGGCTAATAAAGAAGTCAATGACATTGTTTTTTCAGACTTTGTCTCTGAGGCCAGTTAGAAGTATATTTTACCTTGCAACCCAATGGATACACACAACTAAAACACTGTCTACCTTTATTTTCTATCTTGAATTCTGATATTTTTATTCTGTTTTATTATACCGTAGTCCCCCTTTATCAGCAGGGGACATGTTCCAAGATCCCCAGTGGACGCCTGAAGCCACAGATAGTCCTGAGCCCTATATATACGGTGCATGAATTTTTTTCCTTTTTCACAATTTCACGGATAGAAGATTTGTTCTTACAGGAGATCTTAGCAACCTCAGCATGCGATTTATTTTCTTTTTAAGTCAAGAGCTTTCACCTTTTCACTTAAAGCTGGCCAGGTGCAGTGGCTCACACCTGTAATCCCAGCACTTTGGGAGGCTGAGGCAGGTGGATCACTTGAGGTCAGGAGCTTGAGACCAGCCTGGCCAACATGATGAAACTGTGTCGCTACTAAAAATACAAAAATTAGCCAAGTGTGTGATGCACGCCTGTAGTCCCAGCTACTCAGGAGGCTGAGGCAGGAAAATCACTTGAACCTGGGAGGTGGAGGTTGCAATGAGCCGAGATTGCACCAGTGTACTCTAGCCTGGGTGACAGAGCAACACTTTTTCTCAAAAAAAGAAAGCACTTTATGGCTTCTCTTTGGCATATCTGAATTGCCAGCATCACTACTCTTGCTCTTTGGGATCATAATGAAGTCAAATATGGGTTACTTGAATACAAGCACTGTGATACAACTATAGTGAACTGATAACCAAGATAGCTACTGACAGCTACTGAAAGACTAATGGGACATTAGTGTGTACAGTGTGGATACACTGGACAAAGGGATAATCTGCATCCTGGTCAGCACTGAACAGAACATAGCTAGATTTTATCACACTACTCAGAATGGTGCACTATTTAAAAACTTATGAATTATTGCTGGAATTTTCCATTTAATATTTTTGGACTGTGGTTGACCACAGGTAACTGAAGCCATTGTGGATAAGGGTGGACTACTGTATTTAATTTAAAGAAATCCTAGTTCCAGCCCACTACATTGGGTTTAGGAGTTGTAATGGGTTGAAATTTGTGATCAGAAATATATTGCTGTGTTGCATCCATCTCTCCAACCTCTTCCATAGTATATCATTTCATTATTTCTTTCCTCAAACTTGGCCATGGCCTCTTTTTTTTTTAATAAGAGACAGGGTCTCACTCTGTTCCCCAGGTTTGAGTGCAGTAGCACCGTCATAGCTTACTGCAGCCTCAAATATCTGGACTCAAGCGATCCCACTTCAGCCTCCCAAGTAAGTAGGACCACAGGTGTGCACTGCCATGCCAAGCTAATTTTTTTTGTTTTTTGTTTTATTTGAGACGGAGTATCACTCTGTCCCCCAGGCTGGGGTGCAGTGACGCGATCTTGGCTCACAGCAAGCTCCACTTGTCAGGTTCACACCATTCTCCTGCCTCAGCCTCCTGAGTAGCTGGGACTACAGGCACCTGCCACCATGCCCAGCTAATTTTTTGTATTTTTAGTAGAGACGGGGTTTCACTGTGTTAGCCAGGGTGGTTTCGATCTCCTGACCTCGTGATCCACCCGTCTCGGCCTCCCAAAGTGCTGGGATTACAGGCGTGAGCCACCACACCTGGCCACACCCAGCTAATTTTAAAAGTTTTTTGTAGAGATGGGATCTCACCACATTGCTGAGGCTGGTCTCAAACTCCTGGCCTCAAGTGATCCTCCCTAATTGGCCTCCCAAAGTGCTGGGATTGCAGGCATGAGCCACCGTGCCCAGCCACCATGGCCTCTCTTGATCCCAAACCATCATGGGCTGTTCCCTCTTCCTGCAGCGCTCATTCTGTCTTTAACCTGCAGCACTTGCCTCACTGACTCCTCTTCATCCTTCAGCCTTGGCCTCAACTCCTTTCTTCAGGGAGGGTCTTGCTCACCTCTCACTGTAAACTCCCACAGCTCCTTGATTTTTTTTTTTTTTTTTAAGACAGTCTCGCTCTGTTACCCAGCTAAACTGCAGTGGTGTGATCGCAACTCACTGCAGCCTCGACCTCCTGCCTTTCCCTTGCTGAATGACTGTCTTCCCCACTAGACTTAGAGAGCTCGCTGAGGGCAGGTGCTCTGATGCCTTACTCTCTGTTGAATTTCAAAACTCTGTAGAATTGAGTTGAATGCCTTTTCCCCCTTTCTGGATGTCACTGAGATGTCCTTTGTAACCTCTTCTTCCTTCCATCTTTCCATCCTTGGCCTTCCTAGTTCTTGGCACAGCTGAAGATCATGGACTACAGCCTGCTGGTGGGCATCCATGACGTGGACCGGGCAGAGCAGGAAGAGATGGAGGTGGAGGAGCGGGCAGAGGATGAGGAGTGTGAGAATGATGGGGTGGGCGGCAACCTACTCTGCTCCTATGGCACACCTCCCGACAGCCCTGGCAACCTCCTCAGCTTTCCTCGGTTCTTTGGTCCTGGGGAATTCGACCCCTCTGTTGATGTCTATGCCATGAAAAGCCATGAAAGTAAGTCAGAACCTGTGCCTGCCCTGCACAGCCCTGCCCTCATCCTAACCCCTCAGCTCATTGTTTAGATCCTTCTAGGGGCATCTGCGCCTCCACCTCATTCATTGCTGCCTTTGACCTCTTTCTGCCTCCAGACTCCCCTCCAGGGTTGCCACCTCAACCTGGGGCCCTGGGGCTCCTTCTCTGCCAGGCTTTCCTATGCTTCCCTGCTTGTCCTGGCTGACTGAGGAATGGTTCTGCTCTGGTTCATGGGATGAACCAAACTTTATTCACACTGTCCTGTCAGCCCCTCAGAGTGACTGTGAAGATCCAATAAGATAAGAGCTATGAAAGCTGGAAAGGACTCCACTGGTCCTTTTCTCAGCCCCAACATGATAAGGATGGAGCTGAGCCTTGTGTCTGGGGGTTGTAGCAGTGCCCAGCTGCTTTCTGCCCTTCTCCTGCCCGCTCTTCCTCCTTCCCTGCTCTCCATGTCCCTCCAGGTTCCCCCAAGAAGGAGGTGTATTTCATGGCCATCATTGATATCCTCACGCCATACGACACGAAGAAGAAAGCTGCACATGCTGCCAAAACGGTGAAACACGGGGTGAGTCCTCTCCACCTGCATCCAGGGCCCAGCTGAGTCGGTCCGTCTGTGCTCACCTTCAGACCCCAGGGAGGGCAGTCTCAGGCCTCTTGCTCCAAGGAATACACTCCTGTCCCCTTCCTCCCAGGAGAGCGGACTGGAAGAGCAGCCTGCCTGCCTTGCCATGTTCCCTGTCTTCACCTACCCACTCCCTGCCAGGCTGGGCCCAATTTGTTTATCCCCCAGTTCTCTAGCCCTTGGGGCCAAGCCCGCCAGCGTTTTTCCTCAGGGCCTGCTGGGCCTATTGTGCATCTTGTTGAAGGGCCAGTAATAGCTTTGTTTCCATGACCATATTGCTCCCCACAGGCCTGTTTCCCCGTGGGCCTGAAGCCCTGTTCTCCATGTAGTGACCCCCACAGAGATCCAGAGCCTCTCTGCCACCTCCCCACTGCCTTTCTTCTACTTCGGTACAGGCCTGGGGTTATAAATCACAGGAGTGGGGCCAAGACAGTTCAGGACTTGTGAGCCACTTCCTGAGGTAGTCTGCTCGGTCTTGGTGGGGCCGGGGGTGGTATTCAACTCTGATATTAAGTGGCTTCTGAATACCCTGGCTCCTCCCAGGTGCAGCCTCCTGATTGGGGCACAGGAACTCAACCTGAATCAACCTCTTATGTATTACAGGCAGGGGCCGAGATCTCGACTGTGAATCCTGAGCAGTACTCCAAGCGCTTCAACGAGTTTATGTCCAACATCCTGACGTAGTTATCTTCTACTTTCAGCCAGAGCCAGAGAGCTGGATATGCGGTCGGGGATCGGGAGTTAGGGAGAAGGGTGTATTTGGGCTAGAGGGGAGGGTGGGAGCAGAGTCGGGTTTGGGAGGGCTTTAGCAATGAGACTGCAGCCTGTGACACCGAGAGAGACTAGCTGAAGAGAGGAGGGGGATGTGCTGTGTGTGCACCTGCTCACAGGATATAACCCCACCTTCTACTTACCCTTGATTTTTTCCCCCCATTTGACACCCAGGTTAAAAAGGGGTTCCCTTTTTGTTACCTTATAACCTTTTAAGATACCTTGGGGCTAGAGATGACTTTGTGAGTTTATTTGGGTTTTGTTTCTGAAATTTCATTGCTCCAGGTTTGCTATTTATAATCATATATTTCATCACCCTACCCACCCTCCCCATCCTTGCCGAGCTCTCAGTTCCCTTCAATTAAAGAGACACCCAGTAGACCCAGCACAAGGGTCCTTTCAGAGCCAAGTGCTCTGATGCCAGGTTGGAGAGGTCAGACACCTCGCCCTGCTGCATTTGCTCTTGTCTGGATTAACTTTGTAATTTTATGGAGTATTGTGCACAACTTCCTCCACCTTTCCCTTGGATTCAAGTGAAATGTTGCATTATTCCTCCATCCTGTCCGGAACATACCGGGTCAGCACCAGACATCTCGGATCAGAATCAGAGATCTCAGAGGGGAATGAGTTCATCCTCATGGGATGGTGAGAGGCAGGAAAGCGGCTGGGCTCTCGGACACCTGGTTCTCAGAGAACCCTGTGATGATCACCCAAGCCCCAGGCTCTCTTGGCCCCTGGAGTTCAGAAGTCCTTTCTGTAAAGCCTGCCTCCCACTAGGTCAAGAGGAACTACCTTTGGATTTATCAGGACCCTCATATTTAAATGGTTATTTCCCTTTGGGAAAACCTCGGAAACTGATGTATCAAATGAGGTCCTGTGCCCTCGATCTATTTCCTTCCTTCTGACCTCCTCCCAGGCACTCTCACTTCTAGCCGAGCTCTTAGCTCTGGGCGAATCTCCAAGCACCTGGAGTGCTCTTTTGCAGAGACACCTCCTTAAGCCCCGGGATGACCTTGTAGGAGATCTGGCTCCCTTTGCCTGGAGAGTTACAGCCAGCAAGGTGCCCCCATCTTAGAGTGTGGCGTCCAGACGTGAGGTGGCTTCCTAGTTACGTGAGGATGTGATCCAGGAAATCCAGTTTGGAAGCTCGATGTGAGTTTTGACCTGGCCCCGCCTTGGGGCTGTTTTTTCTTGTTGCCCCGCTCTAGACTTTTAGCAGATCTGTGGCCCACAGGCTTTTTTGGAAGGAGTGGCTTCTTGCAGGTGTTCCACCTGCATTCGGAGCCTGCCACCCGGGCCCTCGGAACTGAGCCACAGACTGCTCTGGCCAGGAGAGAAACAGCCCTGTTACTCTGCATTGGGGGAGGTACATTCCTGCATCTTCTCACCCCCTCAACCAGGAACTGGGAATTTGGGATGAGATATGGTCAAACTTGTAGATAACCCCAAAGATGTGAAGATCGCTTGTGAAACCATTTTGAATGAATAAATTGGTTTCCTGTGACTCCTTCCAAACCTGGCCAAGCTCAGCTTCCAAAGCAGGAACGAGCACTGTCTCTGTGCCTGACTCAGCATACAGGTCAGGAAAGAATGGAGACGGCATTCTTGGACTTCAGTGGGGCTGCTGGCTTGGATGGGAAACCATTCTGGAAGAGGCAGATGGGGGTCAAACCACTGCCCTGGCCCCAGGAAGGGGCCATAGGTAGATCTGAACAACTGCCACAAGACCGCTACATGACTTAGGGAACTTGAAACCAACTGGCTCATGGAGAAAACAAATTTGACTTAGGAAAGGATTATATAGGAATAATGTTTGGGCTTGATTTCCCCATGTCATAATGAAGAATGCAAGTTTGGATCTGCTCCTCGTCAGGCCCAGCATCTCTGAAGCTGGGAAAGCTGTCTTCCAGCATCCTCCATGGCCTTGGGCTCCCACCGGCTTCTCTGCGTTTGGTCTGCTGATCATGTTGCCATAATGTGTTTGGAAAGTGTAACACATTCTTAGCGGTTAAAGATGACTACCAGGTATCTAACTTGTTTAACATTGAGTGTGTGTGTGTGTGTGTGTGTGTGTGTGTGTGCGCGTGTGTGTGTTGTATATTGTTTACAGTTTGAGAGGTAGCATTCTGTTTCAAATGCTTTTTGTTTTTCTGACAGTATTGTTGACTGGGTCACAACATTTTGAGCTGTGGTTTGGTGGATTTTCAGTTTTTTTTTAAAGGTCATTCGCTGTGCTATCTTCAAAACCTTGAGTTTGGCCCCTAATGTTTGGCATTCTAATGTTTAAAAGCTATTTATCTTGCTTTATACAAGTTTCCTTTCTCTTCTTTTCATCATGATACCCTATTCAGTCTGCAGTTTGAATGTAGAGAAAGAGGACTTATTCCCCAAGCACCATCTGCCCCTACTCTTTCCTCCTTGGGTCCTGCCATTCTGTTACTGGGCAGCCGAAGGCATCAGAGGGCAAGTGACTACCCTCAGCCTCACTCCCTGGGGCCATGAAGAAAAGCTCAACAGTCTCATGGCATCTCCGAATAATGTTGGGTCTCCCAAGAAGAAAGGTGTAAGAATAAGGACATGGCTGATTGGGCGAGGCCAGGATAGGGCTAAGGCCAGGATTCCTGGCTGGCATCCAGTCACCCCTTCTCCCATCCTTCTCCCTCTTCCACAAGTCCACAGCCGAGACACTGTAGTCTCCCAGCCACAGTGACGAGTGCCCTGGAAACTCCACTGACCTCTAGATGAAGGTCCCTGGCCCTGGTTCCTGTTAATTAACCACTGGGTATTTGTGTCCCCCAGCACAGACTCCTTTCCTATGCCCTGTGGCTTGGGGTCACGGGGCTTGCCAGGAAGCCAGTTGAGGGGCGCAGACTGAAGCAGTGCTCCACCTCTCCTTGTTTCTCTAGCTCAGGGGTTGCTGGTCTGTGGCAGGTGCCATGAGTGGCCCCTGTGGCTGTTCTCAGTGGCAGTCTCTTAAGTTCCCACCACAGGCAGCTCTTCGTCCCCTCTCCCTACTTCACTCTTTCTCTTGCCTGTACTTTTGGCCTCAAATGGGCCTGCTGGTAGCACTCAGGGTGAGGCTAGACTCCTGCCTTGCCTTTCCTATCTTCATGGTCTGCCAGGGCATGCCTTGGGGAGGTGGATCAAAGACCCAGGACTTTCCTCAGTAGCCAGTCCTACCCCCCAGTTGTCTTTTTACCAATTCAGGGTGGGAGACAAAACGGCAGCACCCCAGCATGTGAGTTACTCAGGTGTTGGGGGCCAGAAGGGACAGTGTGTTTAAACAACCCTCAGAGCTCTGGCCTTAAACCTGTGGCCCCCCCACCAAGTCTAGGAGCCTCATCTCTTTCTGGCAGTCATGCGGGCAGGGGGTCCTGAAAGGGAAAACCCATTCAGACAACTGTTCCCCAATCTACCAGCCATCTGCAGGGGCAGTGACGCGGCCTGTCCCTCCTCTAGAATGTGCCGCTTATGAAGAGTGCCCCACAGGGAAGAGGAGACTCAGCTGTCCTTCAGTAGCTTGTGCCAGTATCCCAGGGCAGAATTTTCCACAGGAGCCTCTTGCCCTTGCTCAGAGCCACTTTGTGAGGCGGTGGGAGCCAACACCCTTGGGGGAGGGGGCAGTTCTGCTCAGCACACCCCAGTATCAGGTCAGATCATTGAAATTAAAAATGAATGAAGTTCATATCTACCTTGTGGGGAAACAGGATAACCCACCACCCCACCAAGTGTGTGACTTCTCCATATCCCATTGCAGTTTCCAGTTTTTAAATAGGAATTTTCAATCCCCCGTGCTTGTCTAACGTCTGCTTTAAACAGTTCGAGACCCTGTTACTGTTTGAAAATGCATGCATGTTACAATGAATCTCCAACCTGAGGAAAAAAATAAAACTCAAAAAGCTTTGTGTATATCTGTTATGTGTGAGTCCTTGGGAAATGAACCTTTTTTTTTTCTTTCCAGAATTAAAAAGTTTTGGTCCTAGCTTTAGAGGCAGCTTCGGCTAAATCAATGTATGGCTTGAGTTTGGAGAAAGAATATGGTCAATGACATCCCGCTTTCAGACGCAATGAATAAGCAGTGGTTAAAAGCACAGCACCACTCCCTGGGTATGGTGGCTCATACCCAGTACTTGGGGAGGCCAAGGCAGGAGGATCGCTTGAGCCCAGGAGTTCAGGACCAGTCTGGTAACATAGTGAGATCCCGTCTCTACAAAACAAGAATTAGCCAGATATGATGGCACATGTCTATAGTCCCAGCTACTCCGGAGGCTGAGGTGGGAAGATCACTTGAGCTTGGGAGGTTGAGGCTGCAGTGAGCCATGATCACACCACAGCACTCCAACCCAGGCAATAATGAGACTCTTAAGGAAAAAAAAAAAACACCACAGCACCAGGGCCAATCTGCCTGTTAGCTGTTACCACCATGCACACGGAAGAACGGACAAACCACCCCCTCCTCCAGCTGTGTAGAGCGAACTCTGGCTAGGAGCCACTCACCTGACATAACTGAACATGTCACCTCTATGCACATCATCTACTCCATCTGGGCACTTAACTTAAAACCTAGTGGTTCTCAAAGTGCGGTCTTGGACCAGCAGCAGTGTCATTAGCACCTGGGAGTCAGAAATGCAAATTTCTTAGGTTCCAACCCAGATCTCCTGAATCAAACTTTTGATGAGCCCTCCAGGTGATTAACGTTTGGGAACCACTCTGCTGTGCAAACGTTAGGCCATCTGTGTAATACAGGTTGCAAGCTGGAATCACTTGGGGGAATTTTGGAATAGACAGGTGCCCTGGCCCCTAAAAGGCCAATTAAATCAGAATCTCAAGGGGTGGGATCAAGGTATGTGTTTTAGGAGTTCCACAGGTGACTAATGTGCTGGCCAGGTTAAGAAACACTAGACCACTTACAGGTACTTGGCCAAATATCTACCTGAAGCAATAAAAGATCTAAGGGTTTTCCCATAGAGTTTGAAAAAGATAGGCCGGGCACGGTGGCTCATGCCTGTAATCCCAGCACTCTGGGAGGCCGAGGCGGGCGGATCACAAGGTCAGGAGATAGAGACCATCCTGGCTAACGCGGTGAAACCCCGTCTCTATAAAAATACAAAAAATGAGCCAGGTGTGGTGACGGGCGCCTGTAGTCCCAGCTACTCGGGAGGCTGAGGCAGGAGAATGGCGTGAACCCGGCGCGGAGCTTGCAGTGAGCCGAGATCGTGCCACTGCACTCCAGCCTGGGCAACAGAGCAAGACTCCGTCTCAAAAAAAAAAAAAAAAAAAA
>NW_012118488.1:821364-821794 GCF_000951035.1 Colobus angolensis palliatus
AGCCCTGGGGTAAGGGAGCAGAACAAATGGCTGCCCGCTGCCTCTAGGTGTAACTATCCTGCTCTAGTTCTTTCCTGCTGGCTCATCTCCTCTGCCTGTGGTGAGGAAGGAGGGACAGGAACCGAGACGGGCAGACTTTCCACAGGTGGAACCACCTCGGGGAGGCTTTCCCAGAAAATGATTCTGGGAAAGGGCGACTTCACAGCTCTCCAAAGAAGGGAAGGAGCTTGGCTGGATGCGGTGGCTCATACCTGTAATCCTAGCACTTTGGGAGGCTGAGGCGAGCAGATCACGTGAGCCCAGGAGTTAGAGACTAGCCTAAGCAATGTGGCAAAATCCCGTCTCTACAAAACAAGAATTAGCCAGATATGATGGCACATGTCTATAGTCCCAGCTACTCCGGAGGCTGAGGTGGGAAGATCACTTGAGC
>NW_012118488.1:822219-823929 GCF_000951035.1 Colobus angolensis palliatus
AGGCGTGGTGGCATGTGCCTGTAATCCCAGCTACTCAGGAAGCTGAGGCAGGAGAATCGCTTGAACCCAGGAGGTGGAGGTTGCAGTGAGCCCAGATAGCACCAGTGCCCTCCAGCCTGGGCGACAGAGTGAGACTCATCTCAAAAAAGAAAAGAAGAAGAAGGGAAGGAGCTCCTCCAAGCCTAGAGAACAAGCCACTTAGGAAGGAGAAGGTATGGTTTCACCCCAAAGAACATAAAAAAACCTTCGGTGGTAAATTCTGTTTTTTGGTTTTTTTTGAGACAGAGTCTCACTCTGTTGCTGGAGTGCAATGGCACTATCTTGGCTCACTGCAACCTCTGCCTCCCAGGTTCAAGCAATTCTGCCTCAGCCTCCTGAGTAGCTAGGATTACAGGCGCACACATCGTGCCGAGCTAATTTTTGTATTTTAGTAGAGACCATGTTGGCCAGGCTTGTCTCGAACTCCTGACCTTGTGATCCGCCTGCCTCAGCCTCCCAAAGTGCTGGGATTACAGGCATGAGCCACCGTGCCCGGCCAAATATTGTTTCATGGTAATTACGCAGGCTATCCCCCGAAAGGGTCCAAATGCTTATCCTGCAATGTAGGAAAGTGGTTGGAAGGACACCTCCTATTCTATCCAATCAGGTTCCTGTTGATGTCTCCAAACAAGAGGACAAGGGGGATGGCACTTAGGGAGCTGGCTGGGGCTTGGAAATTGGTCCCTAGAGCTCAGAACATCATATAGATCTGGGCTGGAGAGAGGATGCAAGCCACCTAAAATTTCAATCCATTTGTAGTAGCTTTGCTGTGGCTCAACCCAACACAGATCCCTGAGACTTTGGGGACATTGTTAAGGAAGAAATGTCTCTTGTGAGCACGGGTCACAGAACCTCAGCTGACAGAGGCCAGAGAAAGCTGGGTAGACTGCCAGCTACCAGCCATAGGTAGTCATGGACTTTTGCTCACCCAGGACAGCCAAAAGCACCTTTCTTATCTCATACCTGACCAGGGGGCTGGGAAAATGGGGTGTATGCTTGTGGAGAAGGGAGAGGCAGGGTGTCTGCAGAGTGTCTAGACTTCTCCCAGCCCATACTCACATGATGTGGACAATAACTCCCATGCCTGACACTGCATCCCGGTCCACAGCATTCAGCATAGCTTGGGAGATGGTTTCAAACAGGTGTTCTGGATCCTGCCAACAGAGTGGGACCCCTTCAGACCACAGCCTCTGGCTGATTTGGTTTGGTCCCTTAACTCTCTTTTTTCTAGGCTCAAAGTTCCCAGCTCTGGCCTCAAGACATGCCTGAAGTAAGGGATGATTCCCAGGATGTGGGAAGCCCCCCTCAGCTCCTTCCTTGGAAGGAAGCAGAATTATGTAAAGGGAAGTGAAAGAGATGTCAAGCCCTGAATTTCTTTTACTAATCAGCAGTGTGACATTGGGCAAATAGCACGTCCCTTCACTGAGCCTCAGTTTCTTCTCTGTAAAATAGGGAGAAGAATCCCTATTTGGCTCCCATGTGCTTTAGCAGCTGTCTGATGGGCTCTGATCCTGGATATCTTAACAGGTACCTCAAAACCCAACCTATCTCCAACCACAAACCCACTTTCCCCAAACCTGTTCCTTCTACATTCTGTCTTGGCTAGCCTAGCTGGAGAATCCAGCCATCCTCTGTCTCTCCCTCCTTCGCTTCTGTTTTTTTTTTTTTTTT
>NW_012118488.1:829704-830102 GCF_000951035.1 Colobus angolensis palliatus
GGCGTGAGCCACTGCACCCAGCCTGGATCACAGTCATTTCTAAGGGCATGATCTTCAGTTATAGCTCTAAATAGAAACACACACACACACACACACATATACATACACATACACACAGTTTGAGATTACAGGCATGAGCCACCATGAAAATAACTTTTTTAGGCCAGGTATGATGGCTCACGTTTGTAATCTCAGCACTTAGGGAGGAGGTCAAGGCTGGAGGATTGCTTGAGCCTAGGCATTCAAGACCAACCTGGACAACAAAGTGAGACCCCTGTCTCTACAAAAAAATTTAAAAATTAGCCAGGTGTGGTGGCATGCACCTATGGTCCCAGCTACTCAGGAGGCTGAGGCAGGAGGATTGCTTGCGCCCAGGAGGCAAAGGTTGCAGTGAGCCA
>NW_012118488.1:831637-833208 GCF_000951035.1 Colobus angolensis palliatus
AAAAAAAAAAAAAAAGCCAGGTGTGATGGCACACACCTGTAATCCCAGCTATTCAGGAGGCTGAGGCAGGAAGATCACTTGGACCCAGGAGGTGGAGATTGCAGTGAACCATGACTGCGCGCCAGGGTGACAAAGCAAGACTCCATCTCGAAAAAAAAAAAAGAAAAGAAAAAGAAATGACAAGTCCTTTCAGTTTTGAAAGCTAAAGAGTATTTTTACAAATTACAAAAATTACTTCAAAATAAAAAGTTAAAAGAAAAAAAAAAAAAAGAGCTTGGGCTGGGTGTGGTGGTTGACACCTGTAATCCCAGGACTTTGGGAGGCCAAGGCAGGTGGATCATCTGAGGTCAGGAGTTCGAAACCAGCATGACCCATATGGTGAAACCCCATCTCTACTGAAAATACAAAAATCGGCTGGGTGTGGTGATGTGGACCTATAGTCCCAGGTATGTGGAAGGCTGAGGCAGAAGAATCGATTGAACCCGGGAGGCGGAGGTTGCAGTGAGCCGAGATTGCGCCACCGCACTCCAGCCTGGGCAACAGAGCAAGACTCCATCTCAAAAAAAAAAAAAAAGGAAAAACAGAGCTCGACTTGTATTCTGGCCACCCAGGTTTGCCCAGAGGTAGAAAGCACCCACAGGGTCTCCTTTCAATTCCATCCCAGATTTCTGCACTGAATTCTACAGTTAGGCCCCTTGTTTCTCACCGTAAAGTCCTCAAAAAGAACTGACGAAAATGAACACCCCATTCCTAGGCTCCCTGATATTCCCGAGAAGCCAGTGCTGACAGAATAGCTCTAGAATAAGGGTGGCTCCTGCTGGGAGACCCCAGAACAGTCTGGTGGGGCTATGGATGCAAACTTATCTGCTATGTGCATTCCTTGCCTTCTTCCAGTGTAAGTATTTTCTTTCCTATTTGGTTGTCAGGCCCAAAGAAAACACACCCATAAAATAAGGATATTATCCTGCAAATAAGAGACGGAAAAACAAGGAGAATCCCCTTCCTCAGTACCTACTCTGTACTACATTCAGAGGTTGTCTGCATTCCCTCAGTGCTAGCTACACTTGCACTCACCGTTTCTCATACAAGAGGTTGGCCACCATGCTCATGAGGGTATAAGGTTTGATCTGCCGGCCTTCCTTCAACTCATACAGGTTCAGCCGGAACTTGAGGCGCTGGGCACTGAGGTAGGAGAAAAGTGAGTCAGTAAGTCATTATTGAATATTCCCAAGTGTCTACCCTGTTGAGGTCAGGGGAATATAAGGAGACACCTCATCTCAGTCCCTGCCCAGGGAAAACTGCAGTCTTACATGTGTTAGGAAGTAGCAACTGGTGCTCACTTTGGCAGCACATATACATATACACATACACATACACATATATACATATACATACACACACACACACACACATATATGTTTTTTGAGATGGAGTCTCGCTCCGTCACCCAGGCTGGAGTGCAGTGGCACGATCTCAGCTCACTGCAAGCTCCACCTCTGGGTTCACGCCATTCTCCTGCCTCAGCCTCCCAAGTAGCTGGGACTACAGGCGCCCACCACCACGCCCGGCTA
>NW_012118488.1:834103-841418 GCF_000951035.1 Colobus angolensis palliatus
GGATCACGAGGTCAGGAGATCGAGACCATCCTGGCTAACACGGTGAAACCCCATCTCTACTAAAAATACAAAAAATTAGCCGGCCGTGGTGGTGGGCGCCTGTAGTCCCAGCTACTCAGGAGGCTGAGGCAGAATGGTGTGAACCCGGGAGGGGGAGCTTACAGTGAGCTGAGATTGTGCCACTACACTCCAGCCTGGGTGACAGAGCGAGACTCCTGTCTCAAAAAAAAAGGGCCACCTGGCAGCTCTGGTGAAAAAAGGAAAAAAAGTCACAGCTTGCCAGTTCCATTTCAGAGCCCCAGGATAAGCCCCTGCATAGAGCAGACCAATGCCACACCTGCTGGAGGCAAAGCAGTGTCTCAGGACACCAGAGCAAAGAGCCTTAGAAATGACTTGAGCTTCATCTTCCAGGTAGGGAAACTGAGGCCTAGTGAAATGAGCAGCTATTGCCCACAAGCAAGCAAACGCAGTAAGAAAAGCCCTCTGAAGAAAAGGAAATGGTGTGAGAACAGCAGTGACTGGAGAGGGGAAGGCTTACAGGAGACTTCACACTGACAGGAACCCCAGGATGTCATTCTCTGACTCTACCAGGACAGGAAAAAAAGGCCGCGAGATCTCAGTAAGTGTTATGTTCTTGAGACTCAGGGAGTTTTAAGAGAAATGAGAACATTTTCTTTTTGAATTTCCTTCTTTTTATTTTTGAGACAGAATCTCACTCTGTTGCCCAGGCTAGAGTGCAGTGGTACAATCTCAGCTCACTGCAGCTTCCGTCTCTCAGGTTCAAGCAATTCTCCAGCCTCAGCCTCCCGAGGAGCTAGGATTACAGGTGATCACCACCACCACGCCCAGTTAATTTTTGTATTTTTTTTTTTTTTTTTTTGAGACGGGGTCTCGCGCTGTCGCCCAGGCTGGAGTGCAGTGGCCGGATCTCAGCTCACTGCAAGCTCCGCCTCCCGGGTTCACGCCATTCTCCTGCCTCAGCCTCCCGAGTAGCTGGGACTACAGGCGCCTGACACCTCGCCCGGCTAGTTTTTTGTATTTTTTTTTTTAGTAGAGACAGGGTTTCACCGTGTTCGCCAGGATGGTCTCGATCTCCTGACCTCGTGATCCGCCCGTCTCGGCCTCCCAAAGTGCTGGGATTACAGGCTTGAGCCATCGCGCCCGGCCTAATTTTTGTATTTTTAGTAGAGACAGGGTTTCAGCATGTTGGCCAGGCTGGTCTGGAACTCCTGACCTCAAGATATCTGCCCACCTCCCAAAGTGTTGGTATTACAGGTGTGAGCCATCGCGCCTGGCCGAAATGAGAATATTTTCTGACAGGCATCCACCCACACTTGTGAGCCAGTCTCTCCACCTTCTAGGAAACAAATCCAGGACCTGCCGCTCCTCAGGCCACCAGTACCCTGCAGCACCTGCCCCCTGTGACCACGTATTCCCTCCTGAAAACCTATCGCCATTCTTTTCCTCTCTTATTATTCTCTGGCTTCTCTTGTCGCCTCACTGCTAAATGTAAGGTTCAGCTCTTAAACTGCTACTCATTATTTCCCTCTCTAGACTTTGTCTCTCCAGAATCTGCTCCCATAGATTTGGCACATTGCCAATGCTTCCCGAACCCTCAGATGTAATATCAAAACCCCAACTGTTTGCAAGATGTTTCTATTGGGCTTGCCTTGTCCCCTCAAAATTGGTGTCAAAATCAAAGTCAGGCCAGGTGCGGTAGCTCATGCCTGTAATCTCAGCACTTTGGGAGGCTGAGGCAGGTGGATCACTTGAGGTCAGGAGTTCCATACCAGCCTGGCCAACATGGTGAAACCCTGTCTCTACTAAAAATACAAAAATTAGCCAGGCATGGTGGTGCGTGCCTGTGGTCCCAGCTACTCAGGAGGCTGAAGCACAAAAATCGCTTGAGCCTGGGACGTGGAGGTTGCAGTGAGCCAAGATCATGCCACTGAGCTCCAGCCTGGGTGACAGTGCAAGTCTCTGTCTCAAAAAAAAGAAAAGAAAAAAGAAAGGGAGGGACACGTTTCTGGAGACAGAGTCTCGCTCTTTAGGGACTGAGCGCTGACTTCGGTCTTAGAGAGACTCGCGTGGGAATCTTGGCTGACACTCATTAACTTTGCTTCTTGGGCAAGACACTCTCTGAGACCCTCAGTTTCCTCATCTGCAAAATGGGATGGCAACATGGAATCATCCTCAGGGAGAGGATTAAGTAAGTCCATGCATGTGAGGTGTTTTCCACAGAGCCTGGCACAGTGGAAATGCTGGTAAAAGTTGGTTAGGATACATCTCTGTATCGCTATGGTGTGCGGCAAAGTCTCAAACTCACTGGTGGTGTGTGGTAGATGACTGACACCTTGGCCGGTCAAGACGCCGGGGAGGATGGTCCAAGAAGAGACCTGGGTGTGGGCAGAGACCCTTGAAACTTACACTGTCTGGACATCAGTGGCGAGCCCGGCCAGACCGATGTACAGCCGGTCACCCATGGGAAAGATCTTCTGGAAGTCCGTCGTCACCATCTGGGCCTGGATCCCGAAGCGCCTGTCTGCAGCGATGGCCACACAGTTCTTCCCCTTCATGGCCATGACGGCCCCTCCGTTATAGGACATAATAGACTAGGACAGACAGAGCGGAGGGGTCAGCGCGGGGGGTCAAACGCTGCCTCAGCCCCCGACCCAGCTCCTGATGCGGAGGCTCCTGTACGCCCGTTCTCCATTCCGGAGGCGCCTGAACCCCTGGTTCTCCAGCTGGGATGAGCACTGTGTGGCGGCGATGAGCCACACTCACTCTCTTGGTCCTCACCGGGGTCCGTTCCCCTCGAACTGAAACCGTTTCCTTCCATCGACCCTTGGCCCTTTTCGTCCCCAAGCCTCTCCCGACCCCCTCCGCTTCTCAGTCCTTCCCTGTGCCCCTTGCTTTAACTCCCCATCTCACCATGATTGCGATGCACTAAGACCCCTCGATCGCCGGAGCAATTCCAGTAAACCGGGTCTAGCCTTCACTGCGCAACCGCTCTCGCTGTTGTCTCTTCATTGGCTGATAGGCGGACTCTTCCTGGACATCTGGGCTTTCTATTGGTCCCGCGTCCCTGTCGGTCACCAGTAGAGGTAGTTTGGTTGCAAAGTCAAAACGGAGGCGGGAAAAGCGGAAGTGAAAAGTCACTGTGGGTGCGGAAGAGGCTTGCGACACGGTGCATAGTGGGATCTTGGCGGACCTGACTCGAGACTGGGGGCGGAGCCTGCGCGCACGTGGGCTGGTGAAACTGGGTTTAGGGGGCTGCGTCCCCAGCTGAATGGGCACCGTGACGCTTATCACCGTGATGTATGAGTTCGTCCTATTAGTCGTGCTAGCTTATTTATTCACTCCAGAAATCCTTACGTTTACTGTGTACCAGGCACTTGCCTAGACTCTGAATATTCACTGGCCCACAACAGTGCCTGGTATATAGGAGGCGCCCATTAAATGTAAATTTAATGATGCAGGTGGGAAGTGGAAGGCGTCGCGAGTAGGCGTCGTGGGTATTCTGCGGCTGCAGGGGTTCAGCTGCGAAGGGGAGTTTGGAAGCCCAAGGTTGTTCTGATTTGGGGGACTTCCTGCGCGCCGACTTCACGTATCCTCAATCTTAGGTCACCCTAAAAAAGGATGTTCCGGGCCTCTCCACGTTTGAGGTAGAACCTGAGGATAGCCAGAGTCGACCTCTCGCCGAGCCAATGGAGGAAGAGGGTGCACGTCCCGCGTCCTCTCCTCCCAAGCCCTTTCGCCCCCCTCCCCCATCAGGATCCTTCCCTTTCTCTCACGGGTTCCACTTATTTCGCCCGATAGCGGCATCTCTTACGGCGTCTGCACCGTCCAGGCTCGCTCCCATTGACTCGGCTCACCAGCACGCCAGCAATCGTCGTGGTCTCTGTGGCGCAATCGGTTAGCGCGTTCGGCTGTTAACCGAAAGGTTGGTGGTTCGAGCCCACCCAGGGACGGCATAGTTTTTTTTTTGTCTTTTGGGTTTCGTTCCCCCCTGCCCCACCTAAGACAAAAACCTAAGCCTTTTACTCAAAAGCCAAATTTTGCATAGAAATGGCAGCAGCAATACTTTTTCTAGGAGAATCACTGTTCTTGAAAATTCTTTGCTGCTCAGTCAATAATGGGATAATTTCTCCAGCACTTCCCTCCACACCCCCCACCCCGCCTCCAAGCTGGATGGCAGGAAACCTAAAGACAGAAGTTTTTGTTTCACTGTGCAAGGAACATGTTTCAGGATGCATTTTTTCGTAGGATTAGGAATGAATTTACAGTGGAGGTTCGACAGTTTTCTATTGTCTGCCTCAATCGATATTACAATCTCCAAATACTACATTTGGAAGGGAAGGGAATGAGAGAGAGACACACTGAGAATCGGGTATGAAGAGAAACAAAGGTGAGAAAGGGAGAACATTGTTGTGATACAGGGAAAGAAGGGACGTGACAGAGAACTAGGCAGGGTGAGTGGGGAAGACCCCAAGACAGAGGGACAATAGACACATTTAAAGTGAGAAGCATCAGAAAAAAAAGGAAAACAACACTTTTTTTTCCCCTAGAACTACACAGAGAAGTGGGGGAGAAGGATGTGGAAAGAGAAGCAGAAACTGACCAAGGACCTTGTTTGGGGGAGATAAAAGGTATAAAGGACACAGAGGTAAAGACGTTCCCGAAAGCATTAGAGGAGCCGCCCTCTCCTGTCTCGTCACCATTTTTAAAGGGATCTGATCCTCGCAATAGCTCTTGGTATATGCTGGAGATAATTGCCTAGATTTCCCGCGTTCTTGTCCTCTGCGAGCCTCTAGCCTGTGACAGACACTGTGACTCTTCTGATACACTTGTCAGCTAGAGGACCGCGTGAGATGCAAACACAAAATCAAGGGGCGCCTAATGTCTGCCGAGGCGCATTCCTGGGCGCGGTGGGAGCCTCGACCTTTGCGGAGGAGAATGTGCAAAGCACTCTTAAGCAGTTCTCATAGACACTTGGTCTCTGCAGATTCGGCTCAAAGGAGACCTCTTGTGGAAGCCCACCCGAGTACTCACTCACCCTTAGCGCTCACACCAGAAGGTGGGCGCTAAAGGGACAGGCTGTGTGTCCCTCAGGGTTTGCACCCACCGGCCTGTGAGCACCCCGCGCAAAAGCCAGGCTCCTGTGCCTTGAGTCCCCAGTTCCTAGCGCAGTATTTGACACTGGCACATGACAGGTGCTTCTCTGTCGGCTAGCAGTAGAACAAAAGACTAGGAAACTCTTCCGATGTGGGAGGAGTTGGTCAGAAGGTTCTGCTGAGAAACCAGAAAGGCCAGGAATGTGGGGACTAGTCATCCAGGACGCAAAAGATGAAAATGGAGTTTTAGTGGGTAATGGGGTCTTAGCACACTCCCCTCTAGCGGTTCTCTCCTGTCTGGCGCTTAACAACCGAGGAATAAGTGGATGGACCCCGGTGGCCCCTCGGGAAGCCCTCCAGGATTCGTGGGCAGCAGAGGAACGTCAATCTCCTTCCCATTGGCTGATAATGCCCCGAGGGGCAGCCCCTAGGTGTCCGTGTGGTTGGTGGGTGGGATCCAGATCTCCGCAAAGGCCCTGTTATGGGTTTCTCTTGTTCGGGGTCTTGTAGCCAGAGAGGGGTGGCTGACTGGGAGTCCCTGCCACGCTCCTCCCGGCAGAGCGAGTGGATGCGCGTTTTTCTTGGCAGAGTCCAGGATGCCGGCGACACATTTGCCCTGGGAACAGTGGGCGGGTCCCCTTTCCTCCGGGGCCGGTGAACTCGCCTCTTCGCCTGCAGGCTTGGGAGCAGGTGACCGGATCTTCCCTTGGCCCTTCTCCCGCCGGTTCTCGGACCACTCCCTCTGGAAGGAAGTCTCTCCGCCCTTCCTCTTCCTCCCCGCCCCGGTCCCGCTGTTGTGGCTGCAGGCTCAAGCTGGGGTCACTCGGCGGCTAGAGAGCGAAAGCATTCAGCCGGGGCCCCCAGTTTCGAGGCTGCCTTGACTGAGAGCAGCGAGGGAAGAAGAGGCAGGCGCTCCAAAACTGGGCGAAGATTCCTTTCCCAATTTCTAACTCGAGCCTCCCACCGTCAGTGCGCTTAATGGCGCTACTGGCCGGATGGATAATCAAACTCTCTGGAGGGACAGACGTGGCCGCCATCCCTAATAAATCGTGAATAACAAATGAGCGAATCGACCGTCCTCATGAGGCCCACGGGCGTCCAGTAACGCAGCGTCGATTCGCTTCCCCGGCGCCGGCCTCACCGCTCCTCCCGGCGTTTCCAAGCCTCCCTCCTCGTTCTCTCCCTCCGGCTGGAGCCACTGAGGACGGGAGCCCCAGCACCAGGTGGAGCCGGGGCGCCGGTGGGAGTCGAGCCCAGCCGTCTTGGCGCTTGCCCGACTCTCCCGCCCGCGCCGAGGGAGGCGCACAGGCAGCGCGCAGCGCAGGGCGCGAGCGAAAAATGCGGGAATCGGCTCCAGGCTGGAGAAAAGGCGCGGGCCCACCTTCCAGCCCGGCGCCTCGTTTCCTAGTCCAGTGTGGCCTCTCGCTTTCGGCCGGATTGTGTCCCAGGCCCGGAGCCTGAGTTATCGTCCTCAGCAGGCCTCCATTCTTCTCTGCCTGAGCACGCCGGGGGCGCAGCCTCCGCCAGAGCGACCCGAGCTCCCGGCGGCGAGACCTCTCACCCGGCCTCGCCCCGCACCTCCACTCCCCTCTCGCGATTGCTCCCTGCCAGGCGCCCGGGCTGGATCCCGGTGTGCCGCTTTTCCGGGCCAGCGCCCTTGCCGCCGAGGGGGCAAAGGGAGCGGGGAGAACACGCTCGCCCTCCCAGATGCAGTTATTAATTTTAAGGCAGTGTCACTTGGAGTGAATGAAAATCGCTCGGACGCGTGGCTGAAGCGTCGCGTCCTCCGCCGGAGCCCCGCGCCCTTTGCTCTAGGCCAGGACGTGGAGGACCGCGGGCCACCACCTTTCAGCCCAGTCCCCATTTCACCATTTTCCAGGCGCCCCAGCTAGGGGTGGGCATCACAGGGTCAGTGGGGGGAACCCATATTTTGAGGGGAGGGGAATGACTGCGGAAGGTAACAGAAGACAATCCATCCTCCGGGGTCGGGGGGGCCGCGTGGGAAGGGAGGGGTCTCGTCCTGGCTGGGGGCCCGGCACCCGGTGGCGGGGAGCGGCCGCGCCAGCCTCCACCTCCTCTTCCCCTCTCTGCCAGCATCCTGAAGGAATGAGGTCACGTGGGTGAGTGGTGGGCGGGACCTACTCTTGTCTGGAGGAAAAAAGCCATTTTGTCTCCCCCCTAACACTCCGGTCCCTCCCCTC
>NW_012118488.1:841733-844457 GCF_000951035.1 Colobus angolensis palliatus
CCCAGGTAAGTGGAGCAGACTCCCCCTTTCTTTCCCTCTCCTGGCCTGTAACCTTCTGGGGATTGGGATGGGGGGCCGGCCGTTCTTTGCAAGCCCCGGTGGGAGGGGGAGGCTCTGAGCCGATCCTGCCCTGGCACCCCCCGCTCTTCGTCAGTCCCTAGCCCAGCTTGCCCCGTCCGCCTTTCTTTCTCCCTTTTTTCTGTCCCTTTTTCCCTTTCCTCTCTTCCAAGATGGCCGAAACGGGCTCCCCCTCTTAACTATTTGGCGTCTCCCTCGACCACCACCTCTTTGTGCAGCAGCCCCCGGGCAGACCCTGTTCCGAGGTAGCGAGGAGGAAGGTCCGGGGCAGCCGGGAGGGCTTGCGGGCTGCGCGCTGGGTTGGGTCGCCGCTCCCCACGAGCCAAAACCGCCCCTTGCTCTGCCCTATCTGCCCCCTTTTCCGTCTGGGTAGGGGTCCCTCTCCCATGGGCATTGGGGCGTCGTGGACGCTCAGGGACTTGGGGCCGGCAGAAGGGGATGTGCTTTGAGGCGGCCGCGAGGCCGGGGGAGGGCGCCCTTCCCCGCCCGGGCCCGGGTCCTCTCGGGCACCTCCCCCAGCCGGTCCCCGCTCCCTGTCCCGGCGCCGGCGCCCCGCCCCCTCCCTGAACCACCTCAGCAGAGCCTCCCTCCCGAACACCCCTCCCGGGGCCCCGCGGAAAGTTTGGCTCTAGGGAAGGTGGGAGCGGCTACCCGGTAACTGGGGTCCCTGATCCTTGGACATGGGCTCCTGGGGAAGCCCGGGCGGAGGGGGTAGAATGGGGATGGAGGGAAATTTATCGCAATATTTCCCATTGCCATCGGAAGCAGGGGGGTCCGCTAAACTGGCCCCCATTCCCCTGGGACGCCCAGCCACCCCACCGTCCGCACGCCTTCCTGCTGCTAGCTCTGAGGGCGTGGGACCCCCGGGCAAGCAGACACCCACTGCCTGTCTCCACGGTGGGCCCGGGCATGTCCCTCGCCCTCCCCCACTGCCCCGTCTGCCCGTAATCGCTCCGGTTGGCTTGAGGTGGGAGGAGGCGACCTGGAGGCGGGTTAATTTGCCAATGAATATTGTGGAAGTGTTACCCAGCGCTTCCCGAGATCTTTGTCCCTCAGTATCCCCCACGCTTCCTCAGGCTCCCCAGAGCTCTCTGTGTGGAGGGGAGGGCTATCTCCTGGTTGTCCCCTCCCCGCTCTATTCTGATGCCTCTTCCTCTGGGACCTCTGGCAGTTTCTGTTCCTGAAACTCTTTAATTTCTCTCCTTCCTCCCCCTCCACTCTGGTCCAAGGTGTTATTACTTGGAGCATAAAGCCAGCTCTGTTGCAGCTTTTTGGTGGGAAGGTTTTCCCACCAGCTCCCCTGGTTGGGGGTTGGGGGATTGAGGCTTTAGAACTGTCTTTGGAAAGAAGCAGGAAACCAACCCCAGGATCCAGACCAAGTGTAGCTGGGTAGGGTTCAAGTCTTGGGGGTTGGGCAGGAAGGGGGACTCTGCTGCCCCTGGCCTTGCCTGGGAGATCTTGGTTGATGGAGCTGTTGTCATGGGAATGGAGAGAGCCCGAACAGGAAGAGGGTACAGCTTTGTGCAGGTCAGATGCCCACTGCAGCCCTCCAGCCTCTGGTCCCCAGAGCTGACATTGGAAGCTGAACTGCCTTTGTTACTGGAAGACTTAGGTTATAATTTACTCTGGGTGGACCAGGGGCGTACAAAAGGTTAGTGTGTGTTTGCAGAGTCTGGTTCCAGGCAGGGATGTTAGGCTGTGTGCTTCTAGGTTGGGGGTGGATGTGGATGGCTCCTGCATCTAGTGAGGATGGGCCTGGCTCTGGTCTGGCTGTGATTGTGTGTGTGTTGGGGGTGGGGGTCGTGTCGTGTCTATCTGGCCTTGTGTGTATTCAGTGTGAGAGGTGGAGGGGGCTGTGTCAGGCTGTATGTGTGTGTATCTGGCAATGTGTATATTTTGGGGTTTTGCCTGTTTGATCTTAGGGAGTTGAGAGGAGAGGGAGGAAGGGAGGATTGAGTAAGCCCAGCTTCAGGAGGCCCTTTTCAATGCATGGTGGGGACAGGGGAGCAGATCTTTGTGTCATTGTCAAGGATTGGGGAAAGTTGGGAGGTTCACAGTTTCCCTAGGCAGACCCTCACGGCCCCAAACACAAATACAAGGGGCTTGCGCAGTTGGACCGACGAAGCTGGGAGAGAAACAGAGTCAGAAAACCCGGGGTCTGAGTCTTGATGCTGTACTCTGGCTGGCTGGCTGTGCCTCTCTGCAGCCTCTGTTTCCCCATGTGTACCACAGAAGTGGGGTAAGGTGATTAACGGGTGCCTCCTCTTCCTGCCTCAAGGCAGGAGTCCATGCTGATGGTCATGTTTGGACCAGACTGACTCCCAGACGGCGGCCCACTGAGTGGTCTTCCCGCCACTCCACGGAGCTGCCCTTCTTCCCTCCCACCTGCTGGGATGAAGCCAGGCATTACTGCTTTAGATGAGTGAGGAGCCTGGCCAGGTGCCAGGATGTTAAAAGCACTGGGGTGGGAGTCAGGCACTTTCTTGTCGCAGGACTGTCACTGCTTTGCTTTGTGACCTTTGACAAGTCACATCTGAGTGTGCTCATCTGTAAAATCAAAGGATCGAACAGGTGCTTCTTCTTTTTTTTTTTTTTTTTTTTGAGATGGAGTCTCACTCTGTCACCCAGCCTGGAGTGCAGTGGCAT
>NW_012118488.1:844507-859256 GCF_000951035.1 Colobus angolensis palliatus
TTTTTTTGAGATGGAGTCTCACTCTGTCACCCAGCCTGGAGTGCAGTGGCATGATCTCCACTCACTGCAACCTCCACCTCCCAGATTCAAGCAATTCTCTGGCTCAGCCTCCTGAGTAGCTGGGATTACAGGCACCTGCCACCATGCTCAGCTAATTTTTGTATTTTTCATTTGTTCATTTGTTTGTTTGAGACAGAGTCTCGCTCTGTTGCCCAGGCTGTAGTGCAGTGGCGTGGTCTTGGCTCACTGCATCCTCCGCCTCCTGGGTTCAAGCGATTGTCCTGCCTCAGCCTCCCGAGTAGCTGGGACTACAGGCGTGTGCCACCACACCCAACTAATGTTTTGTATTTTTAGTAGAGACGGGGTTTCACCATGTTAGCCAGAATGGTCTCAATCTCCTGACCTCATGATCCACCCGCCTGGGCCTCCCAAAGTGTTGGGATTACAGGCATGAGCCACCGTGCCCAGCCTAGTTTTTGTATTTAGTAGAGATGGGGTTTCACCATCTTTGCCAGCCTGGTCTTGAACTCCTGACCTCATGATCCAGCCACCTTGGCCTCCCAAAGTGTTGGAATTACAGGTGTGAGCCACCACGCCCAGCCAAACAAGGTGCTTTCTAAGAGCCCTTTCACCTCTGCAGTTCTAGACATCTGGATGTGACCTTGAGTGACTTTTCCTGAGACCTGGAGACATTCTAGTGAGGGAGTGGGGCTGATTTCATTTGGAGGCAGGCAGAGCAGAGAGAGCTACGGCATCGGAGAAGCACAGGGGCCTTGGCTGGGAGACCCACTGTTTCCACAGGGGACTATGAAGAAGTGAGAGAGGCCTAAATTGCAGGGTGGATTCCAGAAAGACACTGGTTAAAATGGAGAGATGGGTCTGGGTGCAGTGGCTCATGCCTGTAATCCCAGCAGTTTGTGAGGCCAAGGCAGGCAGATCACTTGAGGCCAGGAGTTGGAGGCCAGACTGGCCAACATGGTGAAACCCTGTCTCTACTAAAAATAAAAAAATGAGCCAGGTGTGGTGGTGGGAGCTTGTATTCCCAGGTACTTGGGAGGTTGAGGCAGGAGAATCGCTTCAATCCGGGAGGCAGTGGTTGCAGTGAGCCGAGATCTCACCACTGCCCTCCAGCCTGGGAGACAGTGCGAGACTCCATCTCAAAAAAAAAAAAAATGAGGCCGGGCGCGGTGGCTCAAGCCTCTAATCTCAGCACTTTGGGAGGCCGAGACGGGTGGATCACGAGGTCAGGAGATCGAGACCATCCTGGTTAACACGGTGAAACCCCGTCTCTACTAAAAAATACAAAAAACTAGCCGGGCGAGGTGGTGGGCGCCTGTAGTCCCAGCTACCCGGGAGGCTGAGGCAGGAGAATGGCGTGAACCTGGGAGGCGGAGCTTGCAGTGAGCTGAGGTCAGGCCACTGCACTCCAGCCCGGGCGACAGAGCGAGACTCCGTCTCAAAAAAAAAAAAAAAAAAAAAATGAGAGAGAGAGAGAGATGGTGGCGTTTTCTTAGCAGAGGTCTTTAAGGATTGGGAAACACAAGTGCCAGGCTTAAATGGCAAGGAGGGGTCAGGGTTGGATGCTGGGTGCTGAGCAGGCTCCCTTCTTGCCACAGTAGCAATAGCCAGACCCAGGGCCTCAGGGCCCAGAAGGAGGGCTGCCTAAAGGTCACACACACCCTTGCAAAGACAATGGCAGAAGATGCTGAAGGGCGTGGCTTCTGCTTGGGGAAAAGTGGTGTTAGAGGTGGAGACAGTGCTCAGGTCCAGGGAGAGGGTGGACACACAGTTGGGACTGACCTGTTAAAGCCCCTGAGCTCTGCAGAGGCCACTTCCAAAGGCGCTTGGCCTCCCCTTTCTGTTTCTTGGGATCTGTGTCTCCCACTCTTTCTCCCTCAAGTTCTTCCCATCTCCCAGCCTCTTCCTCAAAGTAATGACAGCTGGATTTCCAGCCACTCATCACCCCTTTTCCCTCACCTTCCCACAGCACACCAGTGAGTGCAGCAGGGGAGGAACTGGTTGTCAGGAATTCGGGGTCTGGGGCCTCCTGGGGTGGGAAGATAGGGAGAGGGTGCTCTAGGGAGACAGAGCTCCTGTTTACATTGCTCTTGGCACCTGCTGGTAGGGACCTGCAGGTAACCATGGCAATCAGGTGAGGAGCCAATCAGTGCTTCTCCCCACCCCCAGCCCCAGAGGTAACAGTCAGAACCTGTGGGGATGGAGTGGGGGGAGCAGGGAGTGTAGCAAGGGGCTTATTTTCTTAAACTGGAGAAGGAGCAGTGTCTCATTCAGTCAGCACTGCCTTGGACTTCAGTCTAGAAAGGGTCCTGAGGAATAGGCTGGGGCTGAATTCTCAGAAATGCTCAGGGAAGTGATTGGGTGAGGGGCACAGCCATTTGCAGTGTGGGGCTCCTGGCTGTGGGGTTCTTAAGAGCAAGTGTCATCGGGGTGTGTTGGCTCACACCTGTAATCCCAACACTTTGGGAGGTGAGACAGGCGGATCACTTGAAGCCAGGAGTTCAAGACCAGGCTAACCGACATGGCGAAACCCCATCTCTGTTTAAAAAAAAAAAAAAAAAATTAGCCAGGTGTGGTGGCATGCGCCTGTAATTCCAGAAGGCGGAGGCATGAGAATCACTCGAACCTGGGAAGTGAAGGCTGCAGTGAGCTGAGATCGCACCACTGTACTTCAGCCTGGGCAACAGAGAAAGACTGTCTCAAAAAAAAAAAAGAGCAAGTGTGTGTTCTGAAAACACAGCGAGTGTGTGAATGAGGTGGCTTGGGTGGTGTGAAGTGTGCGGAGCCTATGTGTTTACGTGTATGTGATGTACGTGTGCACATGTATATGAGGGTGAACGGGAGAAAGATGAGGGCATGCGATTTACCCCAGCAACAGAGACCCCAGGCGTTATCAGAGCTCAGCATCAGCATGTTTGTTGGTGGCTCTGCACACACACCTAGATGCATCTGGACACACACATGACTGACAGGCAGGCACAGGAAGTACCTTTCTTTGGAGGCCCAGATGGCACGTACACATGATGGATATTACACACGCACAGAGAGACAGCCACTTGGATTGTTCTCTCCTCTGGATGGTTGTAATAATATTTGGGCATCCTGCCAGGGACAGGGTTACTATGGAAACGACCAAACAGTGGAGTAGCCAGCAGCTTTCTGCGTAATTGCAAAGGGGGGACCCATGCAGGGAGGGCTAGCTGAGGCCACCCTGCGTGGGGTGGGAACCCCTCTCCCTTCTCAGATCCCCGGGGCCGCCTCCTCTCTGCTGTGTCTCTGGGCTTGCTGTGGGACTGGCTTGTTCCCCTTTGTCTGCCCTGTAACCTGGTGTCTCTCCCACGTGTGGCCTTTGTGTCTCTGCATCTCTTTCTGTCTCTGGCCATGTTCCCTGAGCCTCTGTTGGCTGGCTGGGTCCTGGCCAGACTCATCCTGGGGTCTCTATAGAAACTGCTGATCCCGGCTGTGAATTTCTTGTCCTAGAAAACTCAGTGTGGTGGCTTTAGAAATCTTTCTGGAAAGGAGAGAAGGGTGTGTGTATGTTGTAAAGGAGCTGTTGGGGCTTGGCCACTTCCCAAGCCCCACCCTTGGGCTTTTACTCTGGGAAAGAGGAGGGAGGGGCTGTCCCTTCCAGGTGCAGGTTTGGTTTGATTTCTTTACCAAGAAGGAAGCACGGTGGCCAATCCAGAGCCGGACGTTTCACCTCTCTGGACCCTGCCTGGGCCTGGCTGGTGTCGGGCAGGCGGTTTGGGGACAGAGCACTTTCTGCCCAGCTTTGGCAGGCATCTGTGAGAGCCTGTGGTTTGTCACTGGACAGCCTGTGAACAGGTGGCAGAGGCGTCACCAGGGCAGGAGACAGCGGGAGAGTAACAGTGACCATGTCGGGGGAATTCCTGCAGTGTGCATGAAAGCGGGGTTCCTGGACCCTGTGTGCTTGTGGGCAGGGAGCACTCATGCAGGGGGCTGTCCATCAGGGGCCCTGGGAGGGATTCCTGTGGCAGGGGTATAGCCTTTTTGCCTAAACTCTTTGAGTCCAGGGCTAGGGCTGGAGCTGTGCATTCCCAGCTTCAGGCATGTAAGGACCCTCTCTGTTCCCTGCCTGAGTCCCAGGCCTGGAAGCCAAATGGTTAGCGTCTGGTGGATTTTCTGGGAGCAGCCTATATTTGGCAGACTTTAGAGGAGGGAGGTGCTCCGAAGCCTAGGCTTTAAAGGATGCGGAGCCAGAAGCACAAGTGATGGCTGTGGCCTTCTAACTTAGGGTAGCCTGTGCCCATGGTGTTTCCAGGGAAGCCTTCTTGGAGGAGGAGTGAATGGATGGAGTAGATAGGAGGCTGGGATCAAGTCTGAGGCCCTGCACCTGGGTGGAGGGGTTGAGGGAGTGAGGATAACTTATTTTTCCCTTCTTCTGTTCCTTGAAGTTTCAGGCCAGTGGCTAATTTATCTGAGTTTCCTCCTAGTTCCTAGGATGCTTTAAATGTGAACCATGTGAGTGAATACGGATTGGGATTGGGGAGTTTTGTTTTTGTTTTTCTTTTTTAGACAGAGTCTTGCTCTGTCTCCCAGGCTTGAGTGCAGTGGCATAATCATGGCTCACTGCAGCCTCAACCACTCAGGCTCAAGGGATCACGTGAGGCAGGAGGATCCTCCTGCTGTGGCCTCCCAAAATGCTGGGATTACAGACATGAGCCACTGCACCCGGCCTGGGATAGGAGAGAGTTTAAAAAACCCTCTTCTCTTCCATTTTCCTGCCTCCTCACATTCTCTGGGGAGTTGGGCGGTACATCCTGTGGCCTAACTTCAATCTTTCCTCCTGCTCCTCAGAGGGAGCCTGACCTTGTTGCTCAAGGCTGTGTGACTCTCCAGAGCCCGGGCACCCAATGAACACACAGAGGGGGCCAGAAAGAACCAGCCACATGTCCCAGCCCACCCTGAAGCAGAGAGAAGGGTCTTGGGCTCAGGGAGAGCTGTGCTGGGAGGTGTGCAGTGAGGTGTGGGAGGGGCTGCCGAGGCTCTGGGTTTCTTTTTTTTTTTTTTTGAAACAGAGTCTCGCTCTGTCGCCCAGGCTAGAGTGCTGTGGCTCAATCTCGGCTCACTTTGCAAGCTCAGCCTCCCGAATAGCTGGGACCACCAGCACCCCCGGCTGATTTTCTGTATTTTTAGTAGAGACGAGGTTTCACTGTGTTAACCAGGATGGTCTTGATCTCCTGACCTCGTGATCCGCCTGCCTCGGCCTCCCAAAGTGCTGGGATTACAGGCTTGAGCCACCGCGCCCGGCCAACTCTGGGTTTCTGATTCCACTTTGTTTCCCAGGGCAGCGCTCCCCAGTCCCCCTACCCCCGACCCCGGAATCATGCATCGGACTACACGAATCAAAATCACAGAGCTGAACCCCCACCTCATGTGTGCCCTCTGCGGGGGGTACTTCATTGACGCCACCACTATCGTGGAGTGCCTGCATTCCTGTGAGTTGGGGGGCGGGGAGCTGCTCAGGGTGGGCAGCCTCTGTGCCCAGATTGGGGCGGGCATGGCCTGAGGAAGGTAGCACACAAACCCTTGCCCTGAAGAGCCAACGCGCCCACGTGTCTGCTGGGAATCCTCAGGTCACAGAGGGCCTACCTTGCAGGGGGCAGCCGGGTGCGGGGCATCAGCCCAGAAATTCATTTCAAGGACTTGCATCTGAAATCTTAGTTCTTTCTTGAAATGACTGAAATTGTATGCCCTGAAGATGCAGACACCCCTTGTTTATACTGTGGGCTTGGCAGCAAGGGGGTGAGACCCAGGGGCATCTTGAATAGGCTGGCTTTTGTCCTCCACTCCATCGGGGAGCTTGGGACTCAGGGCTGACTTTCTGCGTTGTACATGACACTGGCCTGTCTCATACAAGATCCAGCTTCCCTCAACAATGCACAGGGACAGGTGCCACACGTGCAAAACACACATCGCCACGTTGGGCCTCGGAGCAGGGACAAGGTGGAGAAGGGATATCTGAGTCTGAGCAGAGGGCGGGGAGGCTGGTCCTGGGATTGGAAGGCAACTCTGACTCTCCTCCCTCTCTCCACACCCCCAAGTCTGCAAAACCTGCATCGTGCGCTACCTGGAGACCAACAAATACTGCCCCATGTGTGATGTGCAGGTCCATAAAACCCGGCCGCTGCTGAGCATCAGGTAGGCTTGGCACCGCACTCCTGCCCCCGCCATCCTCAGGGTCAGCCTCCCCCATCCCTCCCACACTCCGTGCTTCCCTCAGCCAAGGCGGCAGGTGTGGGAAAAGCACGGCGTGTGGACTTGGGCTACTCCCCTCCCTTTGGGTCGCATTTGGCTCGTCATAGGCTGAGGCATACTAGAGGGGCAAAGACCAGACCCACAGGGATCCCAATGCCTGGGCACTGGGTCACAGGAAGGGAGTGGGTAGAGGGGTCCCATGACTGGGAGAGCAGGGTGAGGTCAGAGCAGTTCTCTGGAGGGCAGTTCTCTGGAGAGCGCATTGCTGATAAACCCGTCCATTTTTCCCCAGGTCTGACAAAACCCTTCAAGACATTGTCTACAAATTGGTCCCTGGGCTTTTTAAAGGTATCTGCACACCATTCCTCCTCCTGCCCACCGACCCCATTTCCCAGCCCTTGGCCCTGTCCTCATCCGCTGCCTTCTTCCAGATGAGATGAAACGGCGGCGGGATTTCTATGCAGCGTACCCCCTGACGGAGGGTGAGTGTGCTCGCATCTGTTTGTGTGTGCATGGGCGTGCCTGGGACCATGTAGGTGTGTAGTGTTACCAGTCACCCTCTGGCCTCCTCAGCGCACACCTCCCCACAAGGTGGCTGGACTCACCTGGTTGAGTTCATGATCCCTGGGTCCTTGGCGGACTCCCTTCTTCCATCCTCTGCCAACCCAAGAGCTCTCTCCTTCTGCAGTCCCCAACGGCTCCAATGAGGACCGCGGCGAGGTCTTGGAGCAGGAGAAGGGGGCTCTGAGTGATGATGAGATTGTCAGCCTCTCCATCGAATTCTACGAAGGTGCCAGGCAAGTCCGGCCCAGGCTGGCCCCTACTGGGCTCCTAGGTTGGGTCACCCCTTCTCCCACCCAGGGCCCTCTGGATGTGTCCATTGAGGGACCATCCTCCTGGGTCTCCTGGTTCTTCCTGGGTCTTCCTAGCTTCGTTCTTTCTCCATCCCCAGGGACCGGGAGGAGAAGAAGGGCCCCCTGGAGAATGGGGATGGGGACAAAGAGAAAGTGAGTGCTGGGGTCTGCCCAGGACTGGAATGTGGGCTGGGAGGGAGTGGCCTGGGGTGGATCCCCTACCACGGGTGCTTGTGCCCCAACAGACAGGGGTGCGCTTCCTGCGATGCCCAGCAGCCATGACAGTCATGCATCTCGCCAAGTTTCTCCGCAACAAGATGGATGTGCCCAGCAAGTACAAGGTGGGGCCCTTCAAAAAATGAGTGTCTGTGTATGGGTGTGTCAGACAGTCTGTGCACCCCAGCCATTGGTCAGGGCTGGCTAGGTGTCACCCAGGGCTTGCGTGGTTAACTGAACTCATGTGTTAATAGAAGGGTGGTTGAAACCAAGATTAGGGGGCAGTTTAGGGGTGTTGAAGTCAGTGTGCAGTAGTGCATGGGACCAAGATGGTGTGCATGTTGCACACTCGGAACTGTGGCAGAGATGAGTGCAAAAACGCAGGGCCTCCTCTGGGGCCGGTTGGCTGTGGGAAGGCTAGTCTGAAATTCCAACAGAACTCCAGGACGTGACTTTTCAAGCTTGAATGTATATGTGTCTCCTGGAGATCTTGTTAAAATGCAGATTCTGATTTAGTAGATTCCTTATTTCTTTTGTTGTTGTTGAGATGGAGTCTTGCTCTGTCACTAGGCTAGAGTGCAGTGGAGCGATCTTGGCTCACTGCAACCTCCGCCTCCCGGGTTCAAATGATTCTCCTGCCTCAGCCTCCCAAGTAGGTGGGATTACAGGTGCCTGCCACTGCGCCTGGCTAGTTTTTGTAGTTTTAGTAGAGACGGGATTTCACCATGTTGGCCAGGCTGGTCTTGAACTCCTGACCTCGTGATCCACCCTGCTCGGCCTCCCAAAGTACTGGGATTACAGGCGTGAGCCATGGCACCCGGCCAGATTCCATATTTCTAACAAGCTCCTAGCTACTGAAGGTCCACAGATCACACTCTAGGACAGTGGATCCTAAACTGTTGCCTGTTAAATCTCATGAGTTAACTCACAACTTACTGGTTAAGTCAGAATTTCTGGGGGTAAGATGCAAGCATTGATTTTTTGGTTTTGCTTTTTTTTTCCCCCTCTGTCACTCAGGCTGGAGTGCAGTGGCATCATCTCGGCTCACTGCAACCTCCGCCTCCTGGTTTAAAGTGATTCTTGTGCCTCAGCCTCCCAAGTAGCCGGGACTACAGGTACACGCCACCACACCTGGCTAATTTTTGTATTTTTAGTAGAGACGGGGTTTCACCATGTTGGCCAGGCTGGTCTCCAACTCCTGGCCTCAAGTGACCCGCCTGCTTCAGCCTCCCAAGCTCTGGGATTACAGGCGTGAGCCACTGCGCCCAGCCAGGCATTGGTGTGTTTTTTGTTGTTTTCTTTTTCTTTTCTTTTTTTTTTTTTGAGACAGAGTCTTGCTCTTGTTGCCCAGGCTGGAATGCAATGGCAGGATCTTAGCTCACCACAACCTCTGACCCCCCCCAGGTTCAAGCGATTCTCCCGCCTCAGCCTCCCGAGTAGCTAGGATACAGGCATGTGGCACCACACCCAGCTAATTCTGTATTTTCAGTAGAGACAGGGTTTCTCCATGTTGCTCAGGCTGGTCTTGAACTCCCGACCTCAAGTGATCCGCCCGCCTCGGCCTCCCAAAGTTCTGGAATTACAGGCCTGAGCCACCGCGGCCAGCTGGCATTGGTGTTTTTTAAAGCTCCCTGGGTGATTCCATTTTGCAGCTGGGGGTGAGAGCCAGAGTTCCAGGAGATCCCCCTGAGCCTTTCAGCTCCTCTGGGAGACCTGCCAGAGATAGGAGATCCAGACAGCTGTGTGCATGGTGGGACTGGGGGCTGCTAACAATAGGGGAATCTTCTCTGGACCCCTTCCTGCCTGGTGGTCAGGAGTTATGTTGGAACAACACTGACAGGGAAGTCAAATCCACAGTGAAACCCCAGAGAAATGAGGGACCATCTGCAAATCCACCCTTCCCATTGCCCCGCCCCAGTCCCCCACATTCCCAGCCTGGAGCCCTGAGCTAGCCAGGGTCGTGGTGTCTTCCGCTTCCCTCCCCCAGGTGGAGGTTCTGTACGAGGACGAGCCACTGAAGGAATACTACACCCTCATGGACATCGCCTACATCTACCCCTGGCGGCGGGTGAGCCAGCGGGTGGGGCAGGCAGGGAGCAGACTCCCGCAGGGTCTGGCATTGGTCTGTGGCCACATGGGTCACCCTTCTCTAATCAGAGACAGTCCATCCCTTATCCCATGAGCTGTGTGTCCAGGGTGGCTCGCTAGAGCAGGTCAGCCTCTGGGCCATCTCTCACAGATGACTTTCCACTCAGGAGACAAGGCTCCTTGGGCAGATGGCATTCCCCGATTTGGGGGCAGAAATAGGTGCTGGCAGCTGCCGTGTGTTTGCCTCCCTCTCTCCTCTCTGACAGAGTCTCTGCTTAGACCTTTTGCCTCTCTGGGTCTTCATGTGCCCTGTATCCTTGTCTCTCTCCTCTCCAAGACCCCATCCCATCCCTTTTTTCGTGTTTGGACGCTGTGGGTTAAAGCTGGTGGCCCTCTAGTTGGCCTCTCTCTCCTGATACCTTCCCTTTCCCTGTCTCTCTCCTCACCCCCTCTCCCCGCAGAACGGGCCTCTTCCCCTCAAGTACCGTGTCCAGCCAGCCTGCAAGCGGCTCACCCTAGCCACGGTGCCCACCCCCTCCGAGGGCACCAACACCAGCGGGGCATCCGAGTGTGAGTCAGTCAGCGACAAGGCTCCCAGCCCTGCCACCCTGCCAGCCACCTCCTCCTCCCTGCCCAGCCCAGCCACCCCATCCCATGGCTCTCCCAGCTCCCATGGGCCTCCAGCCACCCACCCTACCTCCCCCACTCCCCCTTCGACAGCCAGTGGGGCCACCACAGCTGCCAACGGGGGTACCTCGAACTGCCTGCAGACACCATCCTCCACCAGCAGAGGGCGCAAGATGACTGTCAACGGTGCTCCTGTGCCCCCCTTAACTTGAGGCCAGGGACCCTCTCCCTTCTTCCAGCCAAGCCTCTCCACTCCTTCCACTTTTTCTGGGCCCTTTTTTCCACCTCTTCTACTTTCCCCAGCTCTTCCCACCTTGGGGGTGGGGGGCGGGTTTTATAAATAAATCTATATATATATGTACATAGGAAAAACCAAATATACATACTTATTTTCTATGGACCAACCAGATTAATTTAAATGCCACAGGAAACAAACTTTATGTGTGTGTGTGTATGTGTGGAAAATGGTGTTCATTTTGGGGGGGTTCTTGTGTAATTTGCTCTTCTTGGGGGTGCCTAGAGATGAATTGGATGGGCCGCTGGAGGCTCAGTGAAGCTCTGCACGGTCCTCGCTGTTTCCCAAGGCAGATGGTGTGTTGGGACCCCTTCAGCCCCAAAGCTTTAGGCACGATTCCAACTGGCTGCATATAGGAGTCGGTTAGAATTGTTTCTTTCCCCGTTTCTCTCCCCATCTTGGCTGCTGTCCTGCCTCTGACCAGTGGCTGTCCCCCGCATTGTTGAATGTCCAGAAATTGCTAAGAACAGTGCCTTTTACAAATGCAGTTTATCCCTGGTTCTGAGGAGCAAGTGCGGGGTGGAGGTGGCACCTGCATCACCTCCTCCTCTTGCAGTGGAAACTTTGTGCAAAGAATACATAGTTCTGCCTCTTTTTTTTTTTTTTTTTTTCGTGTGTGTGTGGCCTTTGCATCATCTATCTTGTGGAAAAGAAGATTTAGGCCCTGAGAGGTCTCAGCCCTTGGAGTTCCACTGTGGCTTTAGCATTGTGAAGCACTGCACCCCCACCAACCCTACCCTCACCCGGGAACCCTCACTAGCAGGACTGGTGGTGGAGTCTCACCTGGGGTCTAGAGTGGAGGTTGGGGTGGGTTAACCTCACACAAGCACAGACCCCAGACTTTGCCAAAGGCAAACAGCCTTCCAGTTGCCCCTCCATCCCCAGCTGAGGCCCGGTCACCTGGTCAGGACAGAGCAACTGCATCTAAAAGCACAAGAAGACAGAAACCTGTAAGCTCTGACCCCACCCCCACTCCTTGAGAGGTCAGCAGACCACCTCCTTAGGGACAGACCCTGGCAGGTCCCTGCCCACCGAGATTTCCTCAAATGTGCATAGATCTGGGAGGAGACGGGAGTCGAGACTCAAGATTCCATCACAGCCTAGGTGTGTGGGGTTGGGAGTCCCCTGATGGGCTTGTCTGTGTTTGCACCTTGTCCTGTGTCTGAGGTCCTGTGACTGTACCCTCCTCTGCCCTGGGACATCTGTATCTCTTGGCTTTGTAATAAATGCTGCATACTTTCTGGAGCCTGTAGTTCTTTGGGGTAGAGGGAAGAAGGGAAGGGTGCCTCTCATCTCTGGGTTCAGCCTGATTTGGGGTCCCCATACTTAATGAATATGAACGGCTCTCTCCTGTGGTGACTGGTCAGGAGCCCCCAGCCCACAGACAGGTTAAAATCTGGAGTAGGAGGCAGCACGTGGGCCTCACAGCAATGACTACAGGACCACCAGTCTAGTTGGGCAGGCTTGTTTTTGCCATCTTCCCCATCAGCAAACATTGAACCAGGGCCCACTCCCGCCTGCCCCAGACTGGAGACTTTTAGGCTATAAGGAATAATTCTTCCTTCATGAGCCAGCTGTGGGTACCAGAATCTCTTTCTTGGGCTCAGCACCTGTTTCCTTTCCCACAGAAGGGGTTGGCTGTCAGAGGCCGGGAGCTGAGGCCACCTGTGGCTGGACAGCAGCAGCCCCCTCAGAGTGGGGAGCCCACTTCTGCCTTCTGCACGCGCTCACTCCTGTGGGTGCCATCGCAGTACGGGGGCCTCTGAGTGGCCTTGCAGGTACAGAGTGCCACCGTACGGGTCTCTTGGGCCTTGAACTTGAGGGGAGATAGGCCAGTGCGTTGGAAGAAGTGCGAGCCGTCACAGAAGGGCTGGTGGGGGAAAGACGGGAGTCAAAGGCCTGACCCCACCTGCTGGGGCGCGGCAGGGCAGGCAGGGCACGCTGCAGGAGCTCAGGGGGAGTGCAGCACAGTGGTTGAGGTGCAGGCTCCAGCGTGAGACTGCCGGGGCTCACCGAGTGACCTCCCTAATCTGTAATGTGGGGGTGATAAGAGTAGAGTTGTATGAGGAAATAAAATAAAACAATGATCATGGTATGCTTTGCCCATAGTAAGTGTCTGGTAAGTATTTACAGCGTCTTTATAGCATTAGTCTCTGGGACACCCAGAGAGCCAGGACACTAATAGATGTGTGTGTGTGTGTGTGTGAATGGCTCTGAGTCTCCACTGGATCATGAAATTCACTTCCTTCCCATGTTCCTGGGTTAAAACTTCTTTGGGCTGGAGAGTACCCTGTGGTAGCAATTTTTTTTTTTTTTTTTTGACAGGGTCTCACTCTGTTGCCCAGGCTGGAGTGCAGTGATGCAAACATGGCTCACTGTAGCCTCAACTTCCTGGGCTCAAGTGGTCCTCCTTCCTCAGCCTCCATTATGGCTGGGAACACAGGCCCAACTCCATGCTAGTTTTTGGTAGGGGTAGAGGCATTTGTAGAAGTGGGGTCTCAACTTTGTTGCCCGGACTGTTCTCCCAAAGTGCCGGGATTACAGGTGAGCCACCTAGCCTGGCTGAACCAAGGCCTCTTGACATTGGAGTTAGGGTGGGATGGAAGAGAGGTGAAAGAAGTGTGCAAATAGAAACCAGCAACTTGTCTTAGAGGGCTTGAGGGGTGTGAACCTAAGTGGGACTCAGGGACCCTGGGCTGCTGACACCATGCCACATAGCTTGAAGGAACAGCTCTGCTCAGGAAGGAAAGGGGCCAGGGAGGCAAACAATATGGGCAGGTTCCTGCTGGGATGAAAGGTTCCTGGGCAGAAGGGGAAGCAGGTGGGGCAGGCAGCGAAGCTGAGAAGACAGCAAACTGTGGCAGGCGGCCAGGACGTCCCATAAACTGAGAAGGAAGAGTTTTCTGGAAGAAGAGTGGAGAGGGGCACAAGGGAAGGCTGGGAGGCTTTGGAGGCAGAAGAGCCTGAGCAGAACCTCTTCCCAATGTATCTACAGCCATACCACCCTGAACACGCCCAATCTCATCTGATCTCGGGAGCTAAGCAGGGTCAGGCCTGGTTAGTACTTGGCTGGAAGACCGCCAGGAAATACCAGGTGCTGTAGGCTTTCGGGGTTCAAGGCCTGGGAATCTATGGCCCCGGTGCTTCCTGGAAGGAGACAGGGAAGGGCCAGGTGAGCTTCGTCATGCAGTGCACCTCTGAGAAGCAAACAGTTCCAGAAGAGCCCACTGGAAGCCCAACCGCATCAGGCTGGCTGCGTGACTGAGTTTCTGTCTCTCTGGCTTCATTGCAAGAGATAGATGCAGTGAGCTTAAGGTTGCTGGTGGCACTGGCCTTTTGTCCCCAAATCCCCTTGGTGTCCCTCAGGTATGTATGGGAAGACTAAAATCATCTGGGTGGGAACTCACTGGAGACACCAGGCTGTTCCCAGACAGAGGTATCAGTAGGAAGGCAGGTAGGGGTCTCACCTGCTTCTTGCTGCGGCCACACACACACCACCTGTAGGTTTTCCCTGCCACCAGCTCCACCTTGATGGGGGTCTTCAGGGCCACCACGGACCTGGCTGGGGTTCTAGGGAACCACCGGGCCTGTGGCCAGGGAAGATGAGGGGCTCAAGGTTAGCTCAAGCCCTGGAAGCACCGTCCTGCCTGCGACCCTTCCCAGTTTCCCACTGGCTTGTGTGTGTGGCAGGTTTCCTCTACAAGAGGCTGATCTGATGCCACCCAACAAGACCGTTTCCCAGGACACCATAAGGACTGTGAGCTTTGGATAGTGAAGAGATTTCAAAGCCATGCAGGCACTCAGGTTTCACGGTCCAGCTGCCTTCCCTCAAAGGCTGGCTCCCACCTGGGTGTTAGGGAGGGCGGGCCAGGATCCTTCCAGCCTAGGGCAGGGCCACCCACACTGGGCTTGGTTCATTAGGTGCTGCTTTGCTTAGAACAGAAGACTGGCGGCCTGCCCAGTGCCCTCTGGTCCGCACCACCTCCCTGAGAGCCACAGGCTAACTCCAGGTGCCTTGAGCCTGGGGGAATAGGGCTGTACCCTTCCTAGCTCCATACCCTGTCTCTGCCTTTTAGATTTCCGTGCCTGGGGGTCTTGTGCGAGGACAGGGCGGAAGACGGGGGGGGACACTTACCAGCCAGGAGGAGATGTTCCGCCGCGGGTTCAGGTCCTGCAAGGTACACAAGCATGACAAGCATCACAAGACGGTGATTTGGAAATGGAAAAATAAAATCAGTGGAAAGGGAAGGACATGGGAGGCCATCTGGGAAGAAGGAGGTGACAGGGTTGAAGGGGCGAGGGAGGAATGAGAGGGTAAGAAAAAGGTCGCAAGAGAAGGTGCTGACTGGGGAGGAACTGGTGCTAGGGAAAAGCCTGTGAGCTGAAGCGAGCCAGACACCGGCGGGGCGGGCTGGGGGCTCGGGGATGCTCG
>NW_012118488.1:859461-865446 GCF_000951035.1 Colobus angolensis palliatus
CGGAACGCCCCGCGCACAGCCTCAGCGCCTGGGGCACCCCCGAGGGCGCGGGACCTTCCCAGGATTCCCTGTTGCTGGCCGAGCCTCAGCCGCGCTTCTGGGAGCGAGCGCGCGGGCGTCGCGTCACCTCGAGACGGGCAGGGTTCCGACGGCCGGTGCCCACGGATTGATGCACCCTGCGGGCTGGGCCCGAGTGTGCTGAGCATTCGCATCTGTGCGCGCTCTGCCGCTGAGTGCCGACAGAAGGGCCGCAGCCCACGCCCTCCTACCCTCCCGCAGTTGGCACCCACCTCCTGTCCCTTTCCATAAAGCCAGACCACGCACGGACTCTTCGGATTTTTTTTTTTTGCAAAACATTCTTTTATTAAAAGAACAAGTGCTGTTTACGAACTGCCCTTCGTACAAATAACATCCGTTATACAAAGATACAAGATCCGGGTTATGCACAATTCCAGGCTTGGAGGTGGCAGGGGGCATCGCCTTTGGGCTGAGGATATCAAGGTTTTAGAAAGAATGAAAAAGGAGCCCCTGGGTTTGCAATCTGTGGCTTCCCCTCCCTGCTCCCTAGGAAGGGTCTGCTACATGGAAACAGGCTGGGATAGAAAGGGGGCGGGATGGGAGCAGGGGTGGGGTCTCCAGTCCCACCACCCAAGTCCCAAGTTGAGCTGGAGAAAGTGAACAAAGGGGAATGAAGGCACCCCTCAGTTCCCAACTTTTCAGTAGGTCAAGACAAAGTGGTCGGGAGCTAGACACACTCTCAATCTGGGTTGACATGGCAGGAGAGAGCCAAGGCTACTTGCCCACCTTCCTCAGAATTCCCAGTTGAAGTTACCTCAATCCCTCTAGGCACCTCTCCCCAGGAAAGTAAGTTGAGATAAAGGAGAACTGGGTGCAAGCTGCCTACCCCTAACTGGCCCACTGCACACCAAGGAAGATCCTAGAAGGTGGCAGGGGAAGCCTGTGCCTTTGAAAACCTGTCTTCATTTCCAATTTGGGAAAGAGAAGCGTGGAGGTTACCCTTTCTCAGAGCTGGCCCCTAGCTTGGGCTCCTCTCATTTCTCTAGACCCTTCCTGAGAGTCTGGGGTGAGCACCTCCCTAGAACTCAGTATGGGGGGGAATGGGCAGGGGTCCCCTCATCAGCCTCAAGGTCAGGACACCTTGAGGCAGCAGCAGACCCAGGAGCCTGAGGGGGAAAAAGCCCCACAAATAGGAAAAACAAACCAAGACAATCCTTAAAGTGTCATTGTCCATGGAGAGGATCCACTAGCTCTGAGCTAAGACAGTCAGTGCCACACAGACACCCTCCCACACCAGGCACAGCCCTGCACTCACACTGTGTGTCACACACACAGGGACAGCAAGCCAGCCAGCCATGTGGAGACCATGCCCTAGGAACCAAGGGCCAGGAGGCCACAGTCCTGAGGGCTGGTCCTGGCCCTGTCACTGAGCCCCTTCTAGGCTTGGAGCTGTCATCTGTGATGGGAGGAGCTGGCTGAAATGACCCCTAAAGACAGGTCCCTTCAGCGCTGGCATGCACCAGTTGTGACCCCACAGCAGGCACTGCCTCCGTATGCACCCCCACTCACACCTCACCGAGGGTGGGAACACCCGACTCCACATGCTCACCCACTCACACCTCCTCACTGAGGGTGGGAACACACGAAGCTGTGTTCTCATGCGTTTCCAAACTCTGCTTCCGCTCTGCAAACCACATCCTTCCCCTCCCCTAGACAAAGAGATCTACAAATCTGGGTCCCTTCCCACCCTCCACCATCCAAATTCACTCTCGTAAAAGGGACTGAGGTTAGGAGAGGGTGAGATCGTTACAGCCATCCCCCTGCATTGGTATTCTGCTCCTCCTGAAGCTTTTGAGACCTTTCCCATTGAAGCTCCCTGAGAAGAAGGAAATGCCACTACCTCTCTCATGAGAGACGGGGGAAAGAGAAGAGGGCTGCATCAATTCATACCCAGCCTGGGCCCTGTCTTCAAATCTAACCACAGGAGCCCAGTCTGGGGAATGCAAGCAGCTTGGGAGAGTTGGAGAACAGACACTTGGAGATGAGCTGAGGGAGGGAAGAAGTGTTCTGGGCGGGGGTGGGGTGTCTTGGTTTCAATGCACAGAATCACTTGGACCTCTCACTCTTCAACATGGCAGCCTCGGGGTAGATTTACTTCCCTTCCCATCCAGACAGAAGTTAAGTTTCCCTCTAAGTGGGCCAGCCTTGGGCAAGGGCGTGGGTGTGAATGAGCAACTCTTCTAAGAATCTCTGACGGTTTCTTTTTTTTCTTTTTTGAGACAGAGTCTCACTCTGTCGTTCAGGCTGGAGTGCAGTGACACGATCTCAGCTCACTACAGCCTCAGCCTCCCGGGTTCAAGCAATTCTCATGCCTCAGCCTCCCAAGTAGCTGGGATTACAGGTGTGCGTCACCACACCCAGCTAATTTCTTTGTATTTTCAGTAGAGACAGGGTTTCACCATGTTGGCCAGGCTGGTCTTGAACTCCTGACCTTAGGTGATCCGCCCGCCTCAGCCTCCCAAAATGTTGGGATTATAGGCATGAGCCACCACGCCTGGCCTGAAGGTTACTTTTCTTTTCAGTGGTTTGGGGCAGGGAGTTACACAGCTTAATAGATTAAGATGAATAAAATGCTGAATTCTATCACTTCTAACATATTTAGCATTAATAAAAAGTGAGTATTTCTGAGGTCATCACAACTGCCTCCCCCTCCCCCAAGCCCTTGCAAGTGCCTAAGAAATTGCCTTTGAAGGATTCCCACCCCCTCCATTATCAGCTCCCTAACATCTTACAAAGTCTTATCAACAGGAATATTAATATTATTTTCAGTATCAGAAAAAAAACAGTTGAGCAGCACAGGCAAAAATATATCTGCACTACGTTTCTGTTGTTGCCAAAAATATACACATCTTCTTTTCTTTATTAAAAAAAAAAAAAGAAAAAGAAAAAAAAAACCCAACAACAAAAACCCAAACAAACACACACAGAAAAATCCACACATGCAAAGAGACTGACAAGGCGGGAGCCTGGGGAAGCTGGAAACCCCTACTCTGGGCTCCAGCCCCAGTGCAACTGAAACAGGGACACAGGCTTCGCCTTGCCTCTTGCCTCTCTCCTGACCGTCCACTCAGCCTCTGGGCCAAAGGCCTGGGCGGGCGGGGACTCTTTGAAGGTAAGAATTGCCCACTCTACCCCGGGGAAATAGCTGGTGGGTAGGGGACAGTTGTTACGTCAGCTTAGTGGCTCCCCTGGTTGGTGGGGGTGGGGTGCAAGAGGCAGGCTGGCTAATTCTGGAAGGGAGGCTTTTGCTAAAAGCAGTGGCATTTCCCTCCACCTTACCCCCTCCCCCAAGCCCTGGGGCCCCCCTTGTGCCAGAGAAGCACGAAGCTATCAGTGGGGTAGGGGGCCCTAAGGGGGCCCTGAGACCATGTGGGGTCAGGGGAGGGAAGGCAGGATATTACCCTGATTCAAAGCCCCGAGCCCCCAGGGACTCTCCAATATTGGAGTACTACTCTGGTTTTTGTTAACCATTCATGCCCCCAGAGAGGGACCAAAGGTGGTGAGGTGGGGAGGGTGCAAATAAGAGCTGGGAGGTCCCCTCTCTGGCGCTGCTTCATCTGACCACTGCGCCTATCCCTGCCCTTGGCTGCCCTGGGTCCAGGGGTGAGAGACAGGCAGGCAGACACACACACATACACACACATGCACACACACGCACACTCACACACTGAGTCGGGCAGCTCCATCTCCCCACCCTCGGCACTCCTAAGTCCAATAGTGCAAACAAAGGGCGGGGCACCAAGGAAGGCTGGAGCCTCCCCGCGCCTGCCCTCTCCTCCCCATCATGGGGCCCCAAGAAGCTGAGGCAGCTGGGACTGAGTGTGATGCTCTCCTGCCCCTTCTCCAGCCCCCGACATCTGTGGGCTTTTACAAGCTCAGCTTGTGCCCCTGCACTTGGGGGAGGGATGGCGAGAAAAAGTCCAAGGGGTCCCTTCTGCCATCTGCCCGAGCTGGGAAGAAACTGCAGGTAAAGTGGGTCCAGCCCTTCTTCCATAAAAGATTTCCCCGCAGGGACAGGCCCATGGCCTCTCCCTCCACTTCTCCCCATTCAAGTGCTGATCCATTTCATGTGACAGGTCTAACCAACCCCCTACTTCTGCCATGGCCCATTCTGCTCTGGGGAGGGGGGGACCTCCAAAATATTTGCTGGGGGTGGAGCTCCTAAGCGGGCTTGCAGCCTGTCCTTCCTCTGAGCCTCACAAAGCGGACAGTGTGGAAAGGGAAGGGGGCCAGATGGAAGGGGCTCCCCTCTCAGTCTCAGTCCTTGGCACCAGGAGCTCCCCACACTCCCTGGACCTCAGCACAGGCTCTGGGTCAGGGCTCTCCAGGGACTGGGCGCAGGCGCCTGCTCCAGGCTAGGACCCCACAGGCCAGGATCTGCTCCCTCCACTTGGGGGGTCAGGAGGGGTGAGGGTGGATTTAGCCTTTTTCCTGGTTGACTGAAGCTCCTTTGTCAGCGGTCTGGAAAGAGAAGGAGGGAGGCCGGGGGTGCGGAAAGTGTCAGGTCCTAACCCCCAGATAAGAACAGCTTCCTGGGCCAAGAAAGCTGCTGTGGGGTGCTGAAACGGGGCCAATGGAAGCCTCTGGACTGGGCTCTGAGGGGTGCACGCCTGGGCCGATGTGCAGGGGTGTGAAACCATCCTGCAGAAGAGCACTGGGCAGTGGAGGCATGTGTCAGCTAAGGCTGTGTGCCCTCAGGAGGGGGAGAGAGGGCCTTTCTGACATTGGCCTACCCAGAGAGTCATCTTTTTCTAATTGGTCTGCTCAGAAACAAAATGGCTTTTTCTAATTGGTCCTCCCGGAGGAAGGCTGTTTTCTAATTGGTCCTTTTCCTCTGAGCCCATGCTCAGATTGGATCTCTCTTGGCTCTGCAGGAGGGCACCCATGTGCAAGCAGAGGCCCTGAGGTCTGAGGCAGGGCACTTCGCTGACCTAGGAGTTGCTTCCTTCCCCCTGCTGAGGAACCTGATAAGCCTTCTGACAATCCATCTCTACCCATCAATCAGAGGGGAGGCAGAAAGGCCCCGGGCCCCTTACTCACCCCTCCTTTGGGGCCACCGCCACTGCCGTCTGCTCCCGACAGGCTGAGGAAGGGGTTGGTCTGGGCAGTGAGGACTGGAGGTCCGCCTGCTGCTGCCACTGCTGCAGCTGCAGCTGCTGCAGCCATGAGACTTGTGTTGTTGCCAAGCGAGGGAGCCACTAGGGCTCCAGCGGGCAGCAGGGGTGGAGCAGATGCCGTGGGCAGCAGGCCAGGGGTGCCCGCAGACAGCAGCGGGGTGGAGCTTCCTGCCAGCAGGCTGGCCATGGGCAGCTGGGAGCCCCCAGCCATCTGCAGGCGCTGCAGCTCCCGTTTCTGCTGGATCTGCTGGATCATCTGGTAGACAACAGTCTGGTGTTCCTGCAAGGGGGCCAGACTGCTTGTTGGCCAACAGTCCCGGGGGTGTCTAACCTGCTGCCTGCCTGCCCTACCTGGCCGGGCCCCACCCCATCACACTGGAACCAGGAGGCAAGAGGCCTGTGAGACAGTCAAGGTACTGTCTCGCATTTCCCACTTAGCCTCGGTATCCCCATCTAGACAAAATGGTTGCATGCCATTGGCATTTGCCAGCTGCAGCACTGCCAGCCAACAGGAGGGTATTTAACATCTCTGGCCCTGCCCACAGAATCACCCCTCAGCTCCTAAGACAACCACAGATGCCCCCAAGTTGAAAAACACTAAACTAGGTTAATAGTTTTCTTTTCTCTTTCTTTTTTTTTTTTTTTCTGAGACGGAGTCTTGCTCTGTCACCCAGGCTGGAGTACAGTGGTGCGATATTGGCTCACTGCTACCGCCACCTCCTGGGTTGAAGCGATTCTCCTGTAGCTGGATTACAGGGGCCTGCCACCAGATCTGGCTAATTTTTGTATT
>NW_012118488.1:866202-869513 GCF_000951035.1 Colobus angolensis palliatus
TATCAAAGTTTACCTTAAGAACTTACTCCTCCTGCTCCCATCTGGTCCCTACAGGCAGCCAGCTGAATTGGTTTCCTGTCTAATGTTTCTTGATATGAAAATGTTTATTTTTCTTATTTTTTCAACTCCCTGTTTTGTTTTTGAGACAGGGTCTCATTCTGTCACCCACGCTGGAGTATATTGGCGTCATCTCAGCTTACTGCAGCCTCCATCTCCCAGGTTCAAGCGATTCTCCTGCCTCAGCCTCCTGAGTAGCTGGGACTACAGGCGTGCACCACCACGCCTAGTTAATTTTTTGTAAAGATGCGGTTTCGCCAAGTTGCCCAGGCTGATCTCAAACTCCTGAGCTCAAGCGATCTGCCTGCCTCAGTCTCCCGTGCTTGGATTACAGACATGAGCCACCACGCCCGGCTGCTTCCCTCATTTTTAAAAAGTAAAACCCCTTTTCTCCAAAGGTAGTTTCAGCTGACCCAACAGGAGACAGACCCAAAGAAGATACTACGGTTGAGGGTGGTGTCACCTGTCAGCCACTTAGACCCTGGAGTTTCCCCTGAATGTCTTTGGGGCTGGGACTGAAATGCTCAATAACTGAGGACTTGCTGCCCTCCAGTCTCTCTCACCAGGATGCGGACCTGGGGCTATTACAGCAGCCCTTTCTCAATGCCCGGGGGACCCTGGGCGTGATCTTATCCCCCTTCCTCCCATGGATGCTCCACAGGGCCCAGCCCCAGTCTCACAGGCCCAGCCTGGAGCTTCCCCCACCTCTCTCTGCTCCTGCCCTCTTCTGGCTGGCCCTGATCCTCTGGGATGAGCCCTTCCAGGCAGACCAAGGGGCCCCTGAGGCAGGGAAGGGAGGGGCATTACCGGGGTCAGCTGCGGGGAGGCCAGGAGCTGCTGGAGTTGCTGGAGCTGCTGCTCTTGCTGCTGAAGGAGGTGTCTCTGCTGCTCGGTAAGGCTGAGGTGGGGGTGGAGTGGGGGGGGAGCAGACAACACACAGACCATGGGGGAGGGCCAGGGAAACACTCCTGCTCCATTCCCAAGCCCCTAGACTCCCTCAGACCCGGGGTAAGCAAGGCAGCGATGTGTGATCTTAGAGCACTGTGCTCATAGGGTGCAGTGGGAGGGATACAGGTCTGATTTGGAAGAATTGTCCCAGAAGGAAATCCTAGAGTGGAGGAGAGGAAGTCAACAATTCTTTTGTCCCTGGGGAGCTACCGTCCAGGGGACACTCATGTCTAACAGTCTGTGGAGTCCCTAGAGGCCAAGAAGTGAGTAGGATTATATACCCTGTGAGACGAGAGGCCATTTTTCCTTTTAGGGATTGTGGGTGTTTTGGGGAGAATCCCTCCCTTCCCAGAGCCAGCCCCCCACCCTGTTCCCTTTCCCAGGGCTGAGCTCTCCCTCACCTGTTGAGACAGCCTGGCAGCTGCAGCGTGGGGGCCCCGCCAGCCTGGCTCAAGCTTGCGGGGTTGGGGGCAGCAGCCCCATTCAACCCCCCAAGGAGCCCATTGAGGGGCAGGCCCCCACTGCCTGCCAGCCCCCCCAACAGCCCCTCAGCCATGGGCATGGCCCCCAGCCCCGCTGCCCCGGGTGCCCGGCCCAACCCGTTCTGTGGCTGGGGCGGGAGCGGGGCAGGGGCCCCAGGCAGGGCCAGGGGCAGAGTGGCAGGGCTCTGCTGGAGCAGGGGCAGCGGTGGGGGCGTGCTGTGGAAGGACAGCGACGAGCTGCTGCGGCTCGGGCAGCCTGAGTGTGGGTCCTGGGGAGGGAGGGGGAAGGGAGGGGTCAGAGGGCCAGCATGACTTTTCTGGCCCCTGGCCCAACACCCACCAGCATTCTCACAGAGCACAGCAACCCCCACTTCACCCCCAGGCACCCTGGAAGAAGCAAGGTCTGGGAATGAGGGCTAAGAGTCCAAATTGTCTTCACAAATCATGTTTCCTGACTCCTTCCTGAGAGCCCAGCGCCCCTCGTCATCCTCATTTAACAATGGACAATGATGATGGTGGTGACCATCTGGCGAACCAGATCCTGAGCTGAGGGCTTGACCTGTGCTATCTTGCTATTCTCATTTTATGCGTGAAGCCATTGATTCTTGCACAGGTTAAGTAACTCTGCAGGCAAAAGCACTACAGCTGAAGTGAAAGGCTCAGGTTCAAATCCTATGTCCACAATTCAATGGCTTGGGTGACCTTGGGTTCAACCTGTCTTAGTTTAGTTACTCATAAGCTGGAGGGTAATAGTAGTACCTATTCCACAGGCTTACTATGAAGACTAAATGAATGCTTTAAAAAATCTCAGCACAGGGCATGACAAAGGGCAAGTGTGCAATTAATGCTGGTTATTATTTTGATTATTACTGCCCAAGTCACACAGTTAACAAATTGCAGAGAGAACAAGAACCCAGTTTGTTGGATTCCAGTAATAACCACAACGCAATAGCAACTGCTATTCCAACTGCCACCAATTACACAGGAATTATTTTGTGTGAAGCGCTATAAAAACCCTTCACAAATACTTCTCAAGGAGGCCTTTCCTAGCCACTTTCTATCCACAGAAGCAGCCCTCCCCCGTTCTCTCTCTCACAGCCTTCAATTTCTCTCCACCCTAACATGTCTCCCAGTTTGTAATTACTCCTTCTTTGCTTGGGGTAGCCTATCTTCAGAAGCAGCACTGTGCCCATTTTGCTCACTGATTGCTTAGCCAATGCCTGGCACTAAGTGGGCACCTCATAAATATTACTTGATTAAGGGAGAACTGAATGGATCAATCAATTGCTCAGTCAGTCACTTCACTGCCCAGACTCCAATAGCTGCGGGGAAGAGATGGGACCAGGAGAGCCTTGAGTCTCCCCCTCCTTCCTGCCCCGCTCCTCGTAGCGCCCACCTCAGAAGAAGTGGACAGCGAGTTGTCCAGGCCAAGGCTGCTCTTTCCCGGAGGGCTCTTGCTGGTGCTCAAGGAATCGCTGCTGCCGGCTGTGGGAGGGATGTCACAGGCTGCAGTCAGAGCCAGTCCGGACTGCAGGGCAGGAGCCTCTCTCCCAGGCTGGGCGGGATCCCCTCACCTTGGGGAGGCAGGCCATAGGGCCCAGGGACAGGGCCGTTGGCGGCAGGCAGGGCAGCAGGCAGGGCAGGGAAGGGCACAGAGAGCTGCACGTTGAGAATCTGCAGCCGCTCCTTTTTGGCCGTCAGGCTCAGGATTTGCTCTTGCAGCCGCTGGTTCTCCTTCTGCAGCGCGTGCAGCGCCTTCAGCATCTCCACGACTGCGGAGAGAGCGAGGAACCTGAGGGCGGGGCGAGGCCGGGCGGAGGCGGG
>NW_012118488.1:871313-871891 GCF_000951035.1 Colobus angolensis palliatus
CCCTGTCGTTCTTAAACGTGGAATCGTATTTGTCCCCTTTAAGGCTTACCTGAGTCGGCAGCCTGGCTGTAGTCCCCGCCTCCCAGCCTGACAGGTGGTCTCCCTGCACCAATCACCTCTCTGGGGCTGGGCTGACTCTCCAGGGAGAGGGCGGGGAGCTTGTGGCCCGCCCCCTTAACTCCTAAATACCCGGAGAGGTTGAGACCTCCGTAAGCGCTGATCCCAAGGACACACTCCGAGGCCAAGCGGGAGCCACGCTACACCGGTGAAAGCACTGGGCTTGGAGTCAGGAGAACAGAATCTGAGCTTTGGCTCTGCCATTCCCTGCCTTGAGCAAGTCTTCCATCTCTGCCTTTTTCTTCTGTGAGATGGAGCAGTAACTGCCCTGACCTGCCTTCTCGCTGGGTTCTAACGTGAAAGTGTATCCTGGTTTGCAGTATGTGGATTTTTTTTTTTTTTAAGAGGTGGGTTCTCCCTATGTTGCCCTGGCTAGTCTCCTGAGTAGCTAGGATTACAGGCGGGAGTCACCACGCTGGGGTTTTGTTTTGAGCCTGGGCGATAAGGGTTTCGCGATCTCC
>NW_012118488.1:873296-884643 GCF_000951035.1 Colobus angolensis palliatus
GTGCCTGCTTGTTAAACTGCCCTGCCCAGGGCTGGGGAATTCCTAGCTTTTATAATCTCCCTCCCAAAACTTGGTAAAACCTTCTGACAATCTGCCCCCAATCCTTTCCACTCCAGGCATGCAGAGGGGGATGTCCTGAAGGTGACTATCTGTGCTCTGTCTTTTGGAGGAGTATCCATCCCATTTCCTTCTAAGTGCATGTGTAAGCTCTGTTCCTCACTAGACTGGCTGGGCCCTGAAATGCCCTCTGTCCCCAGGGGTCACTAACCTGCCCCTAGTAAGGGGGACTCCAGGCTCAGGCTGGGCAAGCTCCCAGAAGGCCCAAAGGTTCGGGAGGTCAGACCTCCCAGGCCAGAGCTGACCAGGGAGCCTCCAGAGAAGGGTGAGGCAGCAGTGGCGGTAAAGCCAGCCAGCTGGGCACTGGGTAAGGATGGGGCAGCTGCGCCCCCAGTGCCCTCCTTGTTCCGACTGCCCTTGGGACGGCCTGGCCCATGGCGGCTCCTCTTGCTGGCTTTGTGCTTCTTCTCCTTCAGGCCTGTCTCAGGGGTCTCATCAGCAGGCACAGGGGTGGCACTCAGTGCGGGCATCCGCTTGTGGGTGCCTGCCGAGGCCCCAGACCCCGTGACGTGGGGAGATTTATAGTCCCCAGGGGAGGGCGCCCGGGCCCGGCCTGAGCTGGAGGTGGTGGTGGAGAAGCGCATGATGGGCCCAAAGCCAGAGAAGACCACCTTCTGCTCAAAAAGGTCAGCCTTGGGGGGCTCGGGGGCTGAGGGAGAAGGAGGGGCTGAAGGGGCGGGGGCTGTGGGCTTGGAGTACTTGTCCTCCTCTGGCTGCTCCAGCTTGGGGAATGCAGAGAAGTCAGGGGAGCTCTGCAGGGACGAGACTGTGCACAGAGGGAAAATGGTTACAGCTGGATCCCAGATCCCCGCACTCCCTCCTACTCCCACATGTACTGGAGGGAGACAGCTCTGGTCCAGGAACAGGGACGCCTGGTTTCCTGTCTCAGCTCTGCTACTGTCTGTGTCCTGGAATAAGTACCCCCGACCCCTCCAGCTTTCCCACCTGTAATAAAATGGAGAGTAACTCGCACCCTACTGGCCTCACCAGATGACTGTAGCAATTATAGGAGATAATGTTTATGGGGTGCTTGAAAAATTGTACCTTGCAGCACAAATGTAGGGGATAAGGAATACTGTTATGGGTTGGTGGAAGAGGAGAGTTCTGGCTCAAGAAGGAAGGGTTTAGGGGCAGGGCTGGAGAGGAGGGGATTCCCCATCTTTATCCTGAACCAATGTAGAAGTAAATGAGATGCAAAACCAATATGCAAAGTCCCTCGCCAGAAAAGCTCAGGACAAAAGGCTGTCCCTGCTCCCAGCTTCCTCCCAGATGCTCACACTCACCTGCAGGCTGGAAGGGCCCCCCAGAGGAGGAGGAAGAGGAGGAGGAAGAGGAGGAGGCAGAGGTAAAACTGCTCACACCTTTCCCACTGCTCAGTTTCTTCCCCTTATGACTCAGGCTATGGCTGGAAGACTTTTTCCCCTTTGAGTCCCTGCTGCTCTCAGAGGTCTCCTGCGTGCTGGCCTCATGGTGGGAGGAAGAGGAAGCTGAGGAGGAGACCTGAAGGAGAGGAGAGAGGAAGATTCAACACCGGCTGCCCGGGCCTGTGCTGATCCTGATGTGGGAGTGAAGCAGGGGGGCACAGGACCTCGTTCAACTGGGAGAGCCCACAGCTAGTTTCGTGAAGGACTTCCAGGCAGGGAGTGGCTGGGAGCTCCTAGACAGGTATATGAGGAGGCAGCTGTGGCACTCCTTGGTGTGAGGCAGAGGGGAATTCACTGAACCCAAGAAGGCATCTGTCTTTCACCTTAGGCAGGGAAGATGGAAGCCGACGGGGAGATGAAAACAGTCCCAGTCTGAAGAGATTTACTCATTGGTCCATTCATTCATTGAATACTTAGGGCGCCTAAGGCAGCTAGACCTATGCTGGAAGTGGCGAGGCAGAGAAGAGGACCAACAGGAGAATGGACTTCTCTGGTGCCATCCTGGAGCCCTCCAGCTACTCCAAACTTCAGCCCCCTGGCTTTCCACCCATTCTCTGACCATCCCATGCTCTTCCTAGACAACCTGAGACTGCACACACTAAGCGTCTGCCAGGAGAGCCTATGGTAACTCTTCCTGCGAAATTTCTCATCCTTTAAAATCCAGCTTAGAAGTCCCTCTTCCCTGAAGCCTCCCTAAATACCTCAGGTGGAAAAAGGCACTCTGTCCCCTTATTTCCAGAGAACTGTGCACACATGACCACATGTCAACAGCTGCCACTCTGCACTGAAATGTTCTGTCCTGTGTCTGAGGCACCAGAAACCAAGGAGAGTGGCAGGGTGGTGGTTGAAGGAGCATGGGCTCTAAGTCGGGCAGAGCAGGGTATGAGCCTGGCAGGCTCTGCCCTTCATTGCCATGTTTTTGTTTTTTTCTTATTTTTATTTTTTGAGACAGAGTTTCACTCTTGTTGCCCAGGCTGGAGTGCAATGGTGCAATCTCGGCTCACTGCAACTTTCAATCACCTCCCGCGTTCAAGTGATTCTCCTGCCTCAGCCTCCCAAGTAGCTGGGATTACAGGCACCGGCCACCACACCCTGCAAATTTTTTGTATTTTTAGTAGAGGCAGGGTTTCACCATGTTGGCCAGGCTGGTCTCGAACTCCTGGCCTCAGGAGATCCACCTGCCTCAGACTCCCAAAGTGCTGGGACTACAGGCGTGAGCCACTGCACCTGACCTCTCTGCCATGTTATACTGTGCAAAGTCTCAACCTTAATGAGTATCAGTGTCCTTACCGGGAGCATTATGCATATGTGGTGAGTTGGAAGCAGCATGATGCCAGATACGTCATATGGGGTCAATAAATGATGAGACATCCGATGGCAGCAGGTGAAAAGCACAAGCCTTCAGTCCGGACTGCGTTGGAATCTCAGCTCTACCACTTTACTAGCTGTGTGCTTTTAGGCAAATTACTTAACCTCTCTGTGCCCCATCATCTTCATATATTAAATGAGGTTGGTAAATTTCCAACCTAATTGGATTATTTTGAGTATTAAATGGACTAATCTCCACATGCCCTTCCATCTCCTGGTTCTAGAACACAGCCTGGCATGCCGTGAGTTCATTCGTGCTTCAGGCTGCTGCCAGGGACGGCCCTTTTCTTCCTGGTAGCGACCAGGTATTCAGTTAATCGTGCTGAACAGATAAATGCTGAATGGAGGCTGGACTGGAAACGAGAGCCACCCTGCCCTGCCCCTCCCAGGCAGAGTCCTGGTCTCTGTCTTCCTCTTTGTTCTTTTCAACAGCTGGAGTTCTGAAGGGAGCCAGATGTGGTTCTGAGCACAAGGGAAGAGAGGGGCTGGGGGGAAGGGTAGCTGAAGTGCTGGGTCGAGTGGAGGGGGATGGGCAGAGTTCTCTGGCATGTCCAAGGGACATCCAGTTACTGGAGAAACTCCCAGATCCCTGGCCACTTCTTGCCACCTGCCTGCAGGGCCCTGGAAAGGTCAGAGGGCATGAATGACAAGCTCTCCAGGTCAGCCCTGGGAAGCAGGGAAGGCAGAGGTTTACTGGGGCAGTTGCCACAGCAACATCACCCTGGAAACCTGATACCTGAGCCTCCTGCTAAGGTGCCCAGAGCTCTGCCAACCATCTGAGGTAGGGTGGAGGTGAATGGGCAATAATGGTGACAGAAGGGAGCAGTTTCTCCAGCTCCCCGCACCCTCCTGGGTTCTCCTCCCATGGGGAGGGCAGGTTGTAGGGAGCAGGGAGGGCTGTTCTAGCTTGGATTAGTAATTCCCTGGCCTAGGGTAGGGCCTACCTATGGCTCATCCAGATGTTGCCCATTTCTGGAGACAGGCCTGATATACCATGCCCTGCTGGAAATGGGGGGATGAGTGGGAGTTTGGGGGTACTGTCCAGGGGCCTGCCCCCCATGCCACCTTGGTCAGAACTTTCAGCCCCTCCAACCTGCATGGAGTGGGATTTGGGTTGGGTGACAAGCTTTGGGTGTCCTCCTGATGGGGCGTAGATGTCCTCTACTCATCTCTGGAGATATGGGCCCTAGAACTTGGAGAGCAGGCCTGAGTGCCGTCCCCCACTCTCTGCAGACAAGAGCCCAGGGCTGAGGCCCTCTGGACAGAGGCAGATGGGAACATCTGGCATCCAGCACCCCAAACCCCCAATCCCATGGTTGGTCAATGATTGGTGGCCCCTTCTAGGCTGGAAGACAGTAGAGGGTGTGGGGTGGGAGGGGAGTGGCATTAACTTGAAGCTATGGGGAGGGTACCCAGGTCCCTGGCTCACCAACCTCTCGCCCCTCGCCTCCCTCCCTCTGCCACCCCAGACCCATGCGCCATCCCCCCTGAACGTGGGCAGCAGTACCTTGTCAGCAGTGGGGACCACGGGCGGGGTGAGGATGCTGGGGGGCGACTCAGGCCGCTTCTTGTGCTTCTGCTTAAGGCGTTCTTTGTCCTTTCGACTCTGGAGAGGAAGAGGTGACTAGATACTGTGCTGGGGGGCTGTCTGGGCGAGGATAAACATGACATGTGGGTATGGGGAGCTGACACCCTCTCAGGATGGGGTTTTGTGGGCACCATCTCTCCCTGAGGAGGGCAGGATAATGGGCTGGGCAGGAGCGACTCAGGCAAGTTCCTATGAGAGCCAACAGCCCTTCCCCTGGCCCCGCCTGCTAAAAATAGCCTGTCCCATTATCACGCCAGTGTCACAGAGCACCACGTGCGTGAACACACACCTGCAAGGGTGTCCACCTGGGACACAGCTGCACAGAGGGACAGGAGCAGGGCATGCTGTGCTATGTGGTGCGAGGGAACACAGGCATTAGCACTTACACACTAGGCGGCACATGGCTGGACTGCGGAGACATGTGCAACGTGCAGAGCCATGTGTCTGGGGTTTGGGGGACACTGTGATGTCATGGGGAGGACCCACAGGAACCACTAATACAGCCACAGGGAAGCCAAGCTCCCACGTCACCCCCGTTTCACTTCAGCCCCTTCCTGCCCTCAGTGGCCTCAGAGGAAGGAAGAAGGCAGGGCCAAGACCTTAAGGGCACCTCATGATGGCTTCTTGAGCCATGTTTGTGAGTCTCTGAGTCCCCGTGTGGGAGTGACGACAGGCGAGGGAGGGGCTTCTACCTTCTTCTGGCCCCTCTCGTGGTGGGTAGGGTGCTTCTCCTGCTGCGTGGATGGTGAGGCTGACCGGCTTCTCCTCCCAGAGATGAAACCACTGCCACCTCCCCCGATGCTGCTGCCGCTGCCGCCTCCTCCTCCAGTGCCTCCTCCGCCTCCCCCGCTGCTGTGCCGGGATGTCTTCTGGGGGAGACATTTGAGAGAAACTGCAAACCCTCCTTTCACGGGCTTAGGGAACGCTTCCAGAAGGTTAGAGGATCCTGATCCTGGGGGTCAGTCCCATGTGCCCCGTCCATCACTAAGAGGACCTCATGCCCTCTATGATGCTCAGCAGAAGGGCGTTCCCCAGCCTGAAAATCCTAGAGCATCCCAGCTGGCTTGTCTGATGTGCAGTCAACTACTGAGGCCCAGGTCTTTCACTCTCTCCATGGTGCCCTCTTGGCTGACTGAGCCACGGCACGTTTCTACCTCCTTCCCTGGAGCAGAGGGTGTGCAGGGGACCCTCATGGGGAGCCAGTGCTCCCCTGCACTCCACGTCTGATCCCCCCTCTAGACACTTGGCTCAGCTACACCCCCTTCTCCTTTTTCCCAGCCCCTCCCCTCCACCAAACACAGTGGTTGCTCCTGTCCCAAAGGATATGCTGCCCTTAACTTGAAGAAAGCGGGGAAGTAAACATCAACACAACCCAAACAACCCTCATGCTGCCTCTCCTCCCAACCAGGGCCTGCCTCCCCCATTCCCTTCACCACAGACCCAGCCTGACGGCTTCACCCTCCCCGGGCTTGCAGCTGCTCCCTCTAAGGTCACCAACTACCTCCCAACTGCCAAGCCCAAGGGTTAATTTCAGGCCTTGTCTGACCTAGCAGCTCCCCAGTGTTGGACACAGCTCCTACCTGCAGAGCCCCACACCCTGCAAAGCCCCCTCTTTCGTGGCCCACCTGATCTATCCTTGTGGATACCCTGGGATTACAGCCCCAGCCTTATAAGCCTGGAGCTGCCACTACACCCTGCCCAGGAGTCTGACATCCACCAAATCTAAATGTCTCCACATGGCGCCTCCTGCAAACCAAACCAAGCTCGTTACCTTGTCCTAAGTTATCATCAAACCCTGCAACCAAGGTGACCATGTAACTTATGATCCAAACCTGGACACTTTGAAAAATGAAACAGGGGAACTATTAATAATTACACCAGGGCAACAGGTATAAACTGGACTGTCTGGGGCAAATTAGGACATGTGTTCCCCCTACAGAAGCCAGCTGCACCCCTTGTTCATGATACCCCCAGGTATTCAAGCTCCATTTACTCAGTGTCTAGAGCCCAGATCCTAAATGTCACCCCCAACTCCTACTTCTCAGCCACTCCCACGATTAGGCAAGTCTCCCTAGAAATGGTTCTAGCATCCAGCCTCACCCCTCCATCCCCCTTCTCGCAGCTGTCTCCCGGCCACCAGCCTCAGCCCTTCTGATCCAGCCTCACAGCGGCTGCCAGGGTAATCTTCCTCAAAAACAAATCTGATCATGTTACTCTCCCGCTTACAGGCCTGACAAGCCTGTGGCTAGGGGGTAGATCCAAGCTGCAGCCAACTGCTCCAGAACACCTCACGGCTTCTGGGACACACGAGTCTCTCCACAAACACAGAGTAGCACCCTTTCCAGCCTCCCCCTGGGCCTCCCCTTGGGCCCCAGGACTGAAGCCTGGGGCAGAGACAAGCCCAGCTCGGGCCCTGCTTTTTCACCTCATCTCCTGCCTCTTCCCCACCAAACACCCCATTCTCCCGCCGCTCACCCATGCCCTTCCTCCTCTCAGGACTTTGTCCACACTAGTCCCTCTGCCTGGGACTCGTTTCTCTGTTTGGCAGGCTCCCGAGGAGTTTTCAAATTAGGCTGCCCGTTCTAAATCCCATCTACCAGCTGCAAGATAAGTTATATAACCTCAGTGAGCCTTAGTTTACTCATCTGTAAAATGGGGAAAATATAGTACACCTAGTTCTCAGGGTGGGTGGGATGACCACGCAAAATAACACACGGCAAGAACTTTGTCCTAAGGCGGAGGCATAGTAAATGCTGCCTCCCACACAAATGTTGGCTCTTATTTTGATTTCCACCTCCACTCAGCTTAAATGCTTCCTCTTCCTTGAAGCCTCCTAGACTCCCACAGGCAGAGTCTGAGCTTTGTCTTTTGGGACAGACTGCTTGGTCCAGCTCTGATCCACACACTTGAAGCTATACTTTATTCCTCATCGAATGAAGAGCTCCTCTTGGGCAGGGACTGGGCTCTTTCCCTCTCTGTCCTCCTAGCACCAGGTACTGGCCTGGCCCAGAGCCCATGCCCTCTAACCATCTAACCACAGCTGACTGACCCTCTCATGCACTGGCCGCTGGGACTCACCATCTTGCTGAAGTGGTATTTGCAGTAGCCACAGTACTTGACGTTGTCCACCTCCAGCACTTCTTCCTCACACAGCAAGCCTGCCATTTGGGCACTAACCAGAGAGGGCAGCCTGAGACGGCTGAGGCCACATATCAGATGAGCCACCTTCCTCCCACCTCCTGGCCCCCTGCTGAGGCGAAGCCAAGACCATCCAAAGAAAGCATTGCCACCACCATCAAAAAGACAGCAGCTAGAATGAGCCTGATCAGTGGCCATCCAGGACAACCCCAGGGGGCGGGGGGTGGGACGGGGGTCTCACCAGGTGACGTGGAAAGCTTGTCGACATCCATGGCGGTTACAGGTCATGCAGGCTCCTGAGGCCGCCTTGCTCTCCCGGCCCTGCTCCTCACAGATGTAACAGGTCTGCGGGACACAGCACAATCGTCCCCTCCTCCAGGGAGCCCCTGTCCTACTGATGGTCCTTAGGCTACCCCTTTCATTCCATTTGCTCTCCAGTCTTAGATCAGTGCTACCCCACAGAACTGTCGGCAGTGATGAAAACGCTCTATGGTCTACACTGTCCAAGACAAATGCCACCAGTCACATGGGCTATTAGCACTTGAACTATGGCTAGTGTGACTGAGGAACTAGATTCTAAATTGTATTTAATTCTTGTTTATTTTTATTGATTTATTTATTTGAGACAAGAGTCTCTCTCTGTCGCCCAGGCTGGAGTGCAGTGGCATGATCTCAGCTCACTGCAACCTCCTCTGCCTCCTGGGTTCAAGGGATTCTCCTGCCTCAGCCTCCCGAGTAGCTGGGACTGCAGGTGCCCATCACCATGCCCAGCTAATTTTTGTATTTTTCTAGAGACGGGGTCTCATCATATTGGCCAGGCTGGTCTCAAACTCCTGACCTCAGATGATCCACACCCCTCAGCCTCCCAAAGTGCTGGGATTACAGGTATGAGCCACCATACCCGGCCTGCATTTAATTTTGATTAATTTATGTAGCCATGTGTGGCCAACGGCTACTATGCTGGGTAGCACAGTCCTTGGATGGTGAGCTCTGAAAGGCCAAGCCCTGTGTCTGTCTTGCTCACTGGGGAGCTTATGCCCACCTCTGCGCTTCTGCGCAGGCCTTCCTCTGCCTGGAACCTGGAGCCCTCACCCTCCTGGAAGCTGGCTCCTTCTCATGCCCCAGGTCTCAGCCTAAATGTCTCCTTCCTTTACCATCCGGTCTAAAGTAAGCCCCCACCAGGTCTTTATTTTAATGTCTTATTTTCTTCATAGCACTTATCACAAATTGCATTTACTTTGTCTTTTTACTGATATTTATGTCTTTGCATGCAAGAACTTGCATTCCATTGAGTGGGCAGCACATCTGTCTTGATCAGCACAGAACAGCATGCTCCAGCTACCTTGCACCAGGTCTGGCACATAGTAGGCACTCAATAAAATGTGTCCAGCAAATGAATGAAGTACCTGCGAAGGTCCACCCTCTGGCAGAATTACTGCAGAGGAGCCTACTATTTCACCTGAGTGCCAGAGCACGAGTATGTCTGTCAACAGAAGGGTGGTTCACTGGTAGGTACCTACCCACCTCCCAAGTTCCCTTTCAGTGCTGCTTGGACAGAATCAAATTACACTGAATGAAGAGAGCGTTGGAGGAACCCATGGATAGGAGGGAACTGAGGGGACACAGCGGGGGTTGCTGACCTTGTTGAAGCGATCATGAGGCACGTACTGCAGCACGATGGGCTCCATGGTGAGCACGTTGGCAAATTGCACCTCGGGGATGTAGAGGGCACACACCACGTGTGCCCAGCCTGGGGCAGTGTGGGGGTGGCCTCAGCTGCAGATGGCAAGCTGGAGACTCCACCCCTCATGACCCCACGCTGCAGACCGTTCCCTCCTCCACAGCCTTCCCATCAGATTCCAGTGCCAGCCAGGGAAAGAAAACCCGGCCTCCACCCCAACCCAGTCCACTCCCGCCTTCCCAGACCCTGCTCAGGGGGCCTGGCTGACCTCAGCAGATGAGCCCTCCTCACCTCCATTATCAGTCCTCTTCAATGCCCCGTCTTTGTGTGGGCACAGCTCACACCTCTGCCAATGCAAGGGTGCACAGGGGTTGGGGGATCTGCTGAGCTGGGCCCTCTCTGAACACATTCAAGGGGTCCCAGGCTGAAATGCTAAGCTCTAGCAGGGGATGGATGGGGCTACAGTGGAAACAGGATTGGCCGTGAGTTGGTAACTGTTGAAGATGAGGAAGGGGACATGAGATTCATTATAGTTTTCCCTCTACTTTCATATGAGTAGGAAACTTCCCGTAATAAAAAAGTTCAAACAGACAAAAACCAAAGCCCCATGCCTGAGATGGGGCAGAGGGAGGGATGAGCGTGAGGCAGAGGAGGGGTTGGAGGTAGGTGTGCAGGAAACAGGAAGTCTGTGTGACAGAGCTAAGTCCCACCCCAGCCTCGCCTTAGAGTCCCCTAGCTCAACCGGAGACGCTCAGGTGTGTGGGAGGGGCCGGGGAGCGGAGCAGGGCAGTCTGGAACTCACCACCCTGGCTGCTCGCTCCTGAGATTCACATTTCCGGCAGAACCAGGGTCCCGTTGGCACCTGAACGATGCCATAGCAAGCTGGGGGGGGGGGGAGGACAGTCGCTGAGCAAAGCTGTCAGCCAGTGGCTTTTTCCCAGGGTAACTGGGGGAAGGCGGTGACTCCAAGGAACTAGAGCCAGTTCCAGTAATGGGGGCTGCTCCCCTGTCTGGGGTCACTCATTTAACAGCAGGACTGCCCAACCGCACACCACCAGCCTTCAACCACACAATCAAGCACTCCAAACAGGGCGGGAAGTCTGAGTCTTTGACCTTAAACTTCTAGAAGATCCTCCCCCCACGCCCTTTCTGGATTTGTTTCCCAGCTCCTTCCCCGGACCAGCCATCAGCATCAGGAACAGAGAAAACCAGAGGGGACAACAGTCACGACCGTCAAACACGTTTTGTTGTTGTGGGCGGGGGGATTTCTTAAAGGGCCAGTGAGGGACGAGGCGGAGAAGTAGGGGGTCTAGGGACCTCATCTTCTACTTCTAAGTATCACAGAGTCAGGTTAAAAGTCAAGGCCGAGGGCAGGTGCAGTGCTGGGAACCCAGAGGAGAGTGGCGGGAAGAACCCTGGGCCACAGCATTCAGGGATGTCCCAGGAAGGGGGGGCCCGGCTGCCTGTGCCAGGCAGGCGGGAGATGCCAGCCTGCGCCCTCGGCAAGATTCCTCAAGGAGTTAACTCCCGAACCATGTGCTGCTGGGGGAAACTCCAAACCTCCCTCTTCTCGATTCCGGCCCCCTGCACAACCTCTCTCCTATCCTTAGCTCTTCCCCGGCAGATTTTAGGAGTCCCTTCTCCCCTGGGACCCTTCTCTTCCCTTTCCAAGTCCGCTCCTCCCATTATCCGGAAGCGAGGGGGGGATGACGCCCCCCCTTGACCTCTTCCTCCCGGAGCCGGGACCAAAATAACCCGGCGGGAGGGGACACCTCGCAGGTAAACATTCCCCGGGCAGCCCCGACACCGGCGGGGTGGGGCGCGGGGAGTTCACTCATTGCTCCCTAGACTCTCCCCAAACTCCCTCAACTTGGGGTGGGGGGCGCGGAACTGGAACAATAGGCAAGAAAACAATGCCTGACCCGGTCTTCCAGGACCGGGCGGGGGGAGCCCCCCCCACGCCTCCCTTCCCTTCAGGTGGGGTGGGGGAGGGGCACGCGAGCCCCGGGAGGTCTCCGGAGGGCGCGGCCG
>NW_012118488.1:885323-888093 GCF_000951035.1 Colobus angolensis palliatus
GCTCGCTCGCTCCCGGCCCGCCCGCCGCCAGCCGCCGGGTAAAGTCTTAGGTTCAGGGAACAAAGCCTGGCTTGGTAGGGAGCTTTTCGCTCGTTCGCTCCGTGCTGCTTTGCCTGCTTTCTTTTTCGTCTTAGGGTTCTGGGTCGTCGCTCTCCAGCCCTCCCTCTGCCCGCCCTCCCGTCTCGGGCCCCGGGTCCCCGAGTCTCCAGCCCCCTCCGCCAAGTCTTCGTCTCTGGGTGGGTTCTTCAGCCCCAGGGAAACTTGGGGGTGGATACCGGGGGAAGGGGCGCTAGGAGGAATGGGAACGACGCGGGCCGTTCGCTCCCGCCCCACCCCGTGTCTAGGGGTCTTTTTGGATGGCCGCCCTCGGGCCCTTTTCTCGGAGGCCACTCTGGAGGGTAGACGCTGTCACACGCAGACACTTATTCATTCAACAGATATTTATTAAACGCTCGTTGCCAGTCGCTGGGATCCAGTAGAGAGCAAAACATATTCCTGCCCTCGGGGAGCTTCCTGTCGGGTTCACAGACACACACGCACGCACAGGGACTCGGAGCCCCAGAGACATACACTGAGGCACCCACAGACACGAGCTAACTCCCAGCTTCAGTCACACCACTGACCCTCCCAGAGACACGAACCTCCGCTCCAGCCCCGCGGGCGCGCTTAGAGACCCACGAGAGTTAGAGACCCGCAACCACGAGGTGCTCACGAACACCAGTTACACTTGACCTCTAGGCACGCACACAGACACACAGCCTAACTCACACGCAGCACTCCAGAGGACTAAAGTCCCTGCAGTTGGGTCTGGGAGAGAAGTGAGGGGCGTCGGCCCAAAGAGTTCTTCCCAAGACCTGTGTGGGCAAGGGGGTGGGTGAGATCTGACCCCCAAAAAACTTCCTAAAGGGGGGCGACGCTCGTGGGACTAAAGGCCCCCCCCCCACAGCGGGAGTTCGGGTGGCGTAGGGGAGAAGGCAGCCCTGGGGGCTTCAACGACACTTCAAAGACCTCGAGGCCGGGAACGCTTCCTGCGGGGGAGGGGCAAACAGAGAGGAGAAGGGAAGACGGGCCCGGGGACTGGAGGTGGAGGAGGCCGCCCCCCCTTCGGTGCACTGCCCCCTGGCAGACTCTTCCGCCGGGTCCGCCTCCTTTTCACCAGCACCTGTTCAACCGGAACATCAAGGGCCTGGGGCCCCGCCGCGGCCCCCCGTCGGCTCTTTAGTACCTTTCATCCGGGAAGGGAGGTGAATCCCCGCCCAGGAGGGGGGAGTAGGGCGGGGGAGAACTTGTCCTTGACCTGGTCTTTAGCGTCAAGGATTTACTCCCTTAATCCCGGAGAGGCGGGATTGTGGGGAGGTCGGGGAAGCTGAGTTCTGGGCTGCAGCCCCCCACCTCCCCTCGCTCCGGTGGACACAGGGAATCTCGGAGGGCTGCCGGGACGAAGAGGCTACATCCTACACAGGGTGGTGTAGGGGAAGCCGGTCTCTTTGACCTCCGTGCCTGGGAGTAGGGGCTGAGAGCCGGATTACTGCGATGGCCGGGATCCCGGCGAGGACTTCCGCGCTTCGGTTCATTGGTCAAATTTGTAAATTTCGCAAACACGAAAAGTTAACAAGACACAGAGGAGAAACTGCACTTAGGGGTTTCTAACGAATTACCTTTACTAGCAAGAATAAAACTGCAAGAATGTTAAACATAAAAATGTCAGTCCTAAATCATGCACGAGTTTCAGAATATTTGAATATTTGCTTTTGGGACCCACCGCTGCCAAAGTGGCCGCAGTTTCGGGTTTCGCCGGACGGGGGTCACTAAAAGGTGCCTACGCCCAAGGGGGGGACGACCTGGAGACAGGGGCCGGGAAGCCTTTGTCTCAGGTCACCCCGCGCCGGGTTTGTCGCCTAAGTTTATGGGATGGACTGGAGACAACACTTGTAAATTTAGCGTTTTAGGAACATTGTTTCGTTTAACCCTACCCACACCCTTTTAGGATGGGTGTTCATATCTCCCATTTTGTGAATGGAACAGCTGAGGTTTCGACGGGAAGAAGTGACTCGCCCAAAGTCACTCAGCCTGAAATTGGCAGAGTCGGGACTTGAACCCATTCTGTGCCCCGCTACGACAGGGGTTCCGCCACCACGCGTTGGTCGAGAGCGGGTGCGGAGCTGGGATGTCCGAGCCTCCTCTACCGGCCCATCCGCAGATGCTCCCTGCGAGGTCTGGGGAAACCCGGTGCCCCGCGGGCTGGGCTGGATTCGTGGCGGGTACCCAGGGTCGAGCTGTCAAGTTCAATCTCAAGCTTCCATCATTTATTTTCCTGAGCGCCCACTATGTGCCGATCCGCAAAAAACAAGCAAGAGCAGGAACCAGCCAACAAGTGGTTCAAGTTCACCGCGCTCTCCCCGGAGTAACTGAGCACTGCTTTGGGGTGTCACGCAGACCCTGGCGGTGGGACTTTCGGCGAGTGACTTCCCCTCTCCGAAATCCGGCTTGTCCCTCTGTAAATGGGGCGTTAGTACCCCTGGACAGAGGCTGTAGCGAACACCGAACGAAAATCCTTTCGTAAAGCGTGAAGGCACACAGTAGGTGCTCAATCCCTGCTCGTGCCCTCTCCGCCGCCCTATGCGTGCCGGGGCCGCGCGCTCCCGCTCCTGCTTCCCGCCTCCCGCACCTTCTCCTGTCTCGCGCGTCCCGCGGCGAAAGGACTGGGGTAGAGACGACCAAACAGAAAATTATTTCCGCCCGCTCGCCCCGCCCCGCCCGTCCCCGGAGC
>NW_012118488.1:888313-895880 GCF_000951035.1 Colobus angolensis palliatus
CTGCGGGCTGCGGTCGGGGCGGTCCCGGGGCCCGAAGCGGCTGCCGCCGGGCAAGTTTCCGCGAAGCCTGGCTCGCTGGTTCCGGGAATCAAGCGGGGGAGGCTGGAGGGTGTTGAGGTTTCGTTTCTGCCAGCCGACCGAGCGCTTGGTTTCGCAGGTGCCAGGGGTCGGGGGTACGACCTCTCCCTCTGGGCCATTAGACAGACCCGGGCTCGGGGAAGAGGCTGCGCCAACGCCCGAGGGTTTGCGTTTCCTTCGCGTCTTGTTTGCACACCATTTTCTCCCCTAAAACCAAAGCTTCTGACCTTGGGGGTGTTCGAAGAGGTTAAGTCACTTTCCCCCAGGTAGTCCAGCCAGCGAAAGGCTTCGGCTGGGAGGGCTTCCCGCCCGAGCGGGGACCTGCTAGAGTCAGGCAGACCTAAGTTCGAGTCCCGACCCTGCCACTTTCTTGCTTTGACCATGGATTAGTAGTGACTTATCTGGGACCCTCAGTTTCCCCATCGCAGACTGTAGTACCAACCTCAGGGCTGATATGAGCAGTGACGATGTCAAGTGCCCGGCACAAAGAAGGGTGATTTCTCCATTAAGGGGTATGACTCGGAGGCGATCTATCCAGCAGGCCTGGGTGGCTTAGGAGGGTGGGTGTACAGTTTGTTTCCTAAGTCAGACACCCTGTGCGAGATGGAGGGAGGCTCAGTTTCAGGAGGAACTGGTGGGAGTGAGGGGATTTCCCTGACATTAGGAAGTCAGCAGTCATGATTATTGTAAATAGTGACTCTGCATATGTGGGAGTTTGGGCTTTTCAGGTCTTTCTACAGGAAGAACACAGTGCTTAATATCAAATCTTGCCCTCTGCCATTAGCTAGCAGCCTCAGTTTGCCAATCGCTAAAATGGTGATAGTTGGATTCCCCCCCTTACCCCAGTCTACAGGATTTTGGTAACTCCACCTGGCCAAGGTCCTAGCAAGTGCTTCAAGAGCTGTGAGTGAGCCCAGGTAGTTCCCTGACCATGTTAGAGCATGAGGGACCTCCTTTAGGGAGATAGGATGGGTAGGAAGGGAACAAGTTCATGGGATGAGGTAGTATCTACCCAAACTTTTTCCAGAGCTGCATGGACCCTAGTCCCAGCCCTGCCCCTAACCAGCAGTGTGACCTTGGGCAAAGCAGTCACCCTCTCTGGTATTTGGTCAGGTGACCAGATCTTGAAAGTCCCCTTTGTGGTAACATTCTATAAGTTGATGACTCTGCTCCTGGGGAAATTTCCAGGGTAAGCGATGACAGATGACTAGCACATTTGCCCTGCTATGTTCCACATTACCAGTTCCTCTTACAGCCTAATCTTTTTTTTTTTTTTTGAGACAGAGTCTTACTCTGGCACCCAGGCTGGAGTGCAGTGATGTGATCTCGGCCCACTGCAACCTGCACCTTCTGGGTTCAAGAGATTCTTCTGCCTCAGCCTCCTGAGTAGCTGGGACCACAGGCTCGTGCCACCATGCCCGGCTAATTTTTTGTATTTTTAGTACAAACGGGGTTTCACCGTGTTAGCCAGAATAGTCTCCATCTCCTGATCTCATGATCCCTCTGCTTCAGCCTCCCAAAGTGCTGGGATTACAGGTGTGAGCCACCATGCCCGGCCTTACAGCCTAATCTTCATCCCTCCTCTTATAGTTACCATCAGGACAGAAGTTGAAAAAGTTTAATTATTTGGTCTTTCAGCAGAAACTCACTGAATCATTATGTGCTGGCCATGGGAGATACACAGATAGCAACTGGGGATGATAGACATAAGAAAGTATTAACAGATACATGGAGACACATGGGAGGTACACAGATAGCTAGTGGGGGTGATAGACATAGGGAATTATTAACTTCAGGGTGAAAAGGGCTATAACAGTGCTATGAATGGTGCTGATACTGCAGGGAGGAAGTAGCTGAGTTTATGGGGTCAGGGAAGGCCTGAACTGGGACCAAGTTGGTGAGGGAGAGTTTGCAGGCAGTTAAGGGGCAGAAGAGCATTCCAGGCAAGGGGAACAGCATGTTCAAAGGCGCAGAGGTGGCCAGGCGTGGTGGCTAACGCCTGTAATCCCAGCACTTTGGGAGGCTGAGGCGGGTGGATCACGAGGTCAGGAGTTCAAGACCAGCCTGGCCAAGACGGTGAAACACCATCTCTACTAAAAATACAAAAATTAGCTGGGCATGGTGACAGGCACCTGTAATCCCAGCTACTCGGAAGGCTGAGGCACAGAATTGCTTGAACCCTGGAGGCAAAGGATGTAGTGAGCCGAGATCGTGCCACTGCACTCCCTGGATGACAAGAGTGAAACTCTGTCTCAAGAAAAAAAAAAAAGAATTAGCGGGGCATGGTGGCACATGCCTGTAATTCCAGCTACTTGAGAGGCTGAGGCAGGAGAATTGCTTGAACCCAGGAGGCGGAGGTTGCAGTGAGCCGAGATTGCGCCATTGCACTCTAGCCTGGGCAACAGAGCAAGACTCCATCTCAAACAAACAAACAAAAAAGGTAGGATGTTAAGAAGGATGTTCAGATGAACCCCATCCACCAAATCCATCCCCTAGGCTGTACCTCTGGGAGTTCTCCCCTCAGTCTTGCCTGGTGCAGTCTAAGGTATTTGGTGGATGGGGTCCGTCTGTGCACTGAACAGTAGAACCCAGGAGCAGGGTGGGTTGATGGAGCTGGTAACAAACTGCTTTGGATGTGCTGACGTTGGGTGCCTATGGCACAAGAGGTGGTGATGCCCAGTAGGCAGTTGACTATTTGTGTCTGGATCAGCAGAGAGGGTGAGAGGGAGAGCCGGATGTCCTGAGCAGCAGGAGAGTTTATGTTATAGAAGTCAAGGACATTTAAGGAGGAAGCAGTGCTAGGGTCACATGCCATTGAGAGGTCGAGGGAGGGAAGGGTTCTACAAGGAAGAGGTCCCTGGTGACCTCAGCCTGGAAGGCTGCAGGCACTGGTGGTGGTGGAGGCTGACCGCTGTGGGTCAAACATGAATTGGGAGGGGAGAAGGGACAAAATCATGGATTGGGAGGAAATAGTGGAGAATAGCACTAGGGGGATGGGAAGATCAGGAGGCAAGGAACTTGGAGGCAAGGCTGGACACCCATGATGTTGACAATGACAATAGCGACAATAACAGCAACAGCTCCCCATTCGGTGAGAGTTTATTATGTGCCAAGCAATGTGCTAAGCATGTAATATACTCCCTGCAACAAGACTGAGATAGGTTCTATTCTTGTTGCCATTTTACAGAGCTACTCGGACTCTAGTCCCAGCCCTGCCCCTAACCAGCAGCGTGACCTTGGGCAAAGCAGTCACCCTCTCTGGTGTTTGGTCAGGTGACCAGATCTTGAAAGTCCCCTTGGTGTTAACATTCTGTAGGTTGATGACTGTACTCCTGTGGAAATTTCTAGGGTGAGGAAAGAGCAGTGGGTGCAAAAGTAGGATTTGCACCTCATTTTTTTTTTTTTTTTTTTTTTGAGACGGAGTTTCACTCTTGTTGCCCAGGCTGGAGTGCAATGGCATGATCTCAGCTCACTGCAACCTCCACCTCCCAGATTCAAGCGATTCTCCTGCCTCAACCTCCTGAGTAGCTGGGATTATAGGCATGTGCCACCACGCCTGGCTAATTTTGTATTTTTAGTAGAGATGGGGTTTCTCCATGTTGGTCAGACTGTTCTCAAACTCCCGGCCTCAGGTGATCCGCCTGCCTTGGCCTCCCAAAGTGCTGGGATTACAGGCATGAACCACCATGCCCAGCCCTGGCTAATTTTTTTGTATTTTTTTTTTTTTTTTAGTAGAAATGGGGTTTCACTATGTTGGCCATGCTGGTCTTCAACTCCTGACTCCGTGATGTGCCCACCTTGGCCTCCCAAAGTGCTGGGATTACAGGCATAAACCACCACGCCTTGCCTGGGCTGATCTTGACTCAGCTCAGGCAATCCTCCTGCCTCAGCCTCCCAAAGTGCTAGGATTACAGGTGTAAGCCACCGTGCCCAGCTAGCACCCTGCTTTTAACTAGGTGTCCAAGGGGTTGGTCTGAATTATCAATCAGGGAGGTGTTCTGGGGCTAATTCAGAACTCATGTTTCCCTGCTCCCCAAGACTCTCTCTATCTGTGTGACACTACTGTTAATTCACTGCCATCTATGTAATCAGTTACCATTTGCTGACCCCAACTGTGTGCCAGATAATGGGCCAGGCACTGATACTACAGGAAGGATAAGAGCAGTTCTGGTCCTGTAGGTGCTTAGGGTTGAGGGGAAGGCCGCCGGACAGGCAGTACAATATGCCTTATATCCGGGGATGGACCACCTGCAGAGGGAGTCCACCATATTTAGAGGGTACAAGTGTTTGGTGGGGAAGGAAGGGAAGATGAGAGAAGACAGGAGGAAGGGGATCAGGACACCTCACACATGGCCCAGGCTTGATCCCAGGAGGATGAGGTCACATGGAAGATGCTGAGCAGATGCACATTGGTGACTTTTGCTGTGGCCACAGAAGAGTAGGCAGTTAGAGGGGTTAGAATGAAAGATGGAGCCGGGCACGGTGGCTCAAGCCTGTAATCCCAGCACTTTGGGAGGCCGAGACGGGCGGATCACGAGGTCAGGAGATCGAGACCATCCTGGCTAACACGATGAAACCCCGTCTCTACTAAAAATACAAAAACTAGCCGGGCGAGGTGGCGGGCACCTGTAGTCCCAGCTACTCCGGAGGCTGAGGCAGGAGAATGGCGTAAACCCGGGAGGCGGAGCTTGCAGTTAGCTGAGATCCGGCCACTGCACTCCAGTCTGGGCGACAGAGCGAGACTCCGCCTCAAAAAAAAAAAAAAAAAAATTTAGTTCTCTATTTTTAAAATCAACTTTATTAGGCTGGACTTGGTGGCTCACGCCTGTAATCCCAGCACTTTGGGAGGCCAAGGTGGGTGAATCACCTGAGGTCAGGAGTTCGAGACCGGCCTGACCAATATGATGAAACCCCATGTCTACTAAAAATATAAAAATTAGCCGGGTATGGTGGCGTGCATCCGTAATCCCAGCTACTCGGGAGGCTGAGGCAGGAGAATCGTTTGAACCCGGGAGGCAGAGGTTGCAGTGAACCGAGATCACACCATTGCACTCCAGCCTGGGTAACAAGAGTGAAATTCTGTCTCAAAATAAAATAAAATAAAATAAACTTTGTTATGGTATAAATTTACATATAATAAAATGCACACATTTTCAATGTACAGGTGATGACGTTTGACCAGTGTATACAGCTGTGCAACCACCACCCCCTAGAGATATAGAACATTTCCATCTCTTTGGAAAGTTTCTTCCTATCCCATTGCAATCAGTCCTTTGGCCCCAGACAGCACTGATCTGATTTCTATCACTGTAGGTCACAGTAGGTGAGTGTCACTGCTTCTAGAACCTCCTAAGAGTGTATTATGTGTACTCTTTTGTGCTCAGCTTCCCCCGCTCAGCACTGTGTTTTTCTCTGAGACAGAAAGCAAAGTCATTGCTGAGATGGGGGCTCTGGTGGAGGGCAGGAGAAGGAGCCACACCACCCGGCTGTAGGATAGAGGGGCCAGAGGGCATTGGGAACAGCAAGCAAACAGTGTCCTCTGACTGTGGCCTGCAACGAAAGCAGAGAAAGCAGCGGTGTGGATTTAGAATCAGGTATGGGGCTGTGCTCAGAGAACTGAGGACTCCAGGGTGCAGCAGGCCTTGGTAAGCCTGGACTTAGAGGGGGACAGAGGCCTTCAGGATGCTAGCAGGAGTTGGGATTCAAAATCCTGGAGTTGCGCCTGACTCCTCCTACTCTCCAGCAGCTTCCTGGCCATCTCTGCTGTGCAAATGTCTCTGGATCCTTTCCCCCTGTTCCCTGACACTGGTCCAGGCCCTCAATGCCTTGAGCCTGACCCTGTGCTTTTGCAGCCAAGCCTTGGCTGGGATCCACGTCTCCTCCCCCATGTGGAGACTCTTTATGCTGATCTGCACTCTCTCCCTCTCCTGCCTCTTCCTGGCAGCCTCCACATGGGCTAAGGCCACCACCCTCTGTGTCTCCGAGATCCCTCTGCTCTGCTTCATAAGTCAGGAGACCAAGCACAGCCTCCACATGTGCAGCACACTTAGCTCTCTGGTTCCTCCTCACCCTGCTGGAATTGCTCTGTCACAGGTCACCAGGAACCACCTGTCCTGGGCATTTGCTGGAGGTTGTGGCTGTCTGGTGTCCCCATTCCTAGGTCAGGGGAGTGCCCCATTGGGTGATCTGTCCTGGAACCCTGGATCTACCCTTGCTTTCCCCTTCCCATCCTACACCCACCACTTCATCCACAGCCTTTTCCTTCTCAACTGATGGCAATTCCATCTTTCTTATTGTTCAGGCTGAAAACCTTAGAATCATTCCTGACTCCTCTCCCACATCCATTCTGTCAGCAAATCCTGTCTGCTCTACCTTCAAAATATGTGCAGAATGTGATGACTTGCCACCATCTCCCCTGTCATTTTCTCCCCTGGATTACTGTGGTCACCTCCTAACTGGTCTCCCTGCCTCCATCCTTGGCCCTGCCATTTATTCCCTACACAGTGGCCAGAGTGATCCTATTAAGCTATAAGATGATCAGGTCAACTCTGGGCTCAGAGTCCCCCAGGTGTTCTCATGGTATTCAAAGGGAAGCCTGAGGTCTAGGCACTGTGGCTCACACCTATAATCCCAGCAGTTTGGGAGGCCGAGGCAGGCAGATCACTTGAGGTCAGGAGTTCGAGACCAGCCTGGGCAACACGATGAAATCCTGTCTCTATTAAAAAGATAAAAAAAATTAGCTGGGCGTGGTAGCACACACCTGTAATCCCAGCTACTCAGGAGGCTGAGGCAGGAGGATCCTTTGAACCTCAAAGGCGGAGGTTGCAATGGCCCAAGATCACACCACTGCCCTCTAACCTGGGCAACAGAGTGAGACTCTGCCAAAAACCAAAGAGAAGCCCAAGTCCTTCCAGGGGCCTACAGGGTCCTATGCAACCTACTGTCCCAATCCCTCCAGCCTCTTCTCCATTCCACCCCAACCCCCATCCTCTGATTACCAGCTTCCTTGCTGCTTCCTGGCATGCTCCTCCCTTCGCGATTAGGCTTTTCTGGACCATCCTATTTATTTATTAATTTTTAGTGAATTAATTTTTTTGAGACAGGATCTTACTCTCTCACCCACACTTGAGTGCAGTGGCACAGTCTCGGCTCACTGCAGCCTTGACCTCCCTGGGCTCAGGTGATCCTTCCAGCTCAGCCCCCTGAGTAGTTGGGACTACAGGCATGTGCCACCATGCCAGGCTAATTTTTGCATTTTTTGTAGAGACGGGGTTCGCCATATTGCCCAGCTGGTCTTGAACTCCTGGGCTCAAACGATCCACCCACCTCAGCCTCCCAAAGTGCTGGGATTACAGGTGCGAGCCACCAAGTCCTACAGGACCACCCGATTTAAAACTGCACCCTGGGCTGGGCGCAGTGGCTCAAGCCTGTAATCCCAGCACTTTGGGAGGCTGAGACGGGCGGGTCACGAGGTCAGGAGATCGAGACC
>NW_012118488.1:896131-903213 GCF_000951035.1 Colobus angolensis palliatus
AAGACCAGCCTGGCCAACATGGTGAAACCCCATCTCTACTAAAAATACAAAGAAATTAGCTGGGCGTGGTGGCAGACACCTGTAATCGCAACTGTTTGGGAGGCTGGGGCAGGAGAATCTCTTGAACTCGGGAGGCGGAGGTTTCAGTGAGCCAAGGTCACGCCATTGCACTCCAGCCTGGGCAACGAGAGCGAAACTCTGTCTCAAAAGAAAAAAACAAACAAAAAAACTGTACCCTGTTCCCCTGCTGCCCCCATACTCCCCATCTTCCTTATACTTTCCCTTTGTCCTTCAGCTTTTACATTATTTCCACATTTGTGTCTGTGGGTTGTTGCCATTCTTTCCCCTCGGGTGTGAGTGCCATGAAGACAGGGATGTTTGTGGATTTTGCTGCTGTATTCCAGGGCCTAGAACTGTGCCTGGCGCATTCTAGGTTCTCAGTAAATATTCACAGAAAGAACTGAAGGAAGGAATTCTGAGCCTCCATCTCCAGGCCCTGGGCAGCCAAGATGTGGACATATGGCCCAAGCTGTGCCAATCTGATGCTCTCCTAATCTGTTCTGAGGAGCAAGTAGCCAGAGGCTAGCAGGGGTCACTCTCTGTGGCTAACTGGTAGCACCCAGTGGGAGCTGTTTCCTGTGCTTATTCCGGGCTGAGAGACAATTGCATTATACTTTCTGCTTCTTGGCCCACAGGGCTCTGACTCCAAGTGAGCCCTCTCGTTTCTCTGTTTTTGCTGAGAAGCTGGAGTCTCCTAAGGCTTCAGAATCACTAAGGTCAGTAGCTCCTCAAACACTGTCCTGCCTACCCTGTGCATGGCATTTGGTCCCCATGACCATCCTCCTCCTCTGAAAACTCCCTTTCCCTTGCCCTCGAGTCTCACTCTTCCTTTCCCAGCCACCTTTACGAGGGTCCTTTTGCCCTGCCCCTCCCACGGGGGCCCACTTCTGGATCCGCTTGGCTTCCCCTGGAAGAGTTTATCCATGTCTGTGGCTTTAACCTTGACTTGTGTGCCTGTGACCTGGTCCTCACCTCTCCAGTCCCAGGCCTCCTTTTCCGGGTCTCCTCTGGCCACTCCCTGAGTCCAAAACTAAGCTCCGCATCTCCCCACCCCAGACCCACCGGCCCTTCCTCTTCTAGGTCCCGCCTCAGCTACTAGACTCCACTTTCTCTGGAGACAAAGACATGGAGGCCTTCTCAGCTCTGTCTTCTTCACTCCTTCTCTGAATCAGCCACTCAGTCCCACAGAATCTACCTGGTCAATGCGTCCTAACGCCAAAGCGTTCCCATTTGCCCCGAGCACAGCCTTGTTCAGCCTGAAGCATCTTGGTCGCAGTCCTCCGCCCTGCCTCCCAAGGGATCTATCAATCCCCCGTCTTCCTGGTCACTGCCTCCTCCATGCACCCCCTGGAAACCAATCTCTGGGCCAAACTCCTGCTAGGCCTTGAATGTGCAGGTCTCAGCACCCCCACCCGAGGGGTGTCGGAGGGGGAGCCCACACCCTCAAGCCCCAGAGACAGACTTGAACCCAGTGAGCAGACACTGCAACCAACCCCGACTTCAGTCTCCAGCCCACTTCAGTCAAAAGAGACAGAGGAACAGCTCTCAGTTCACACGTACCCTGGAACACTCACAGAAGGCAGGCCTCATCAGAATGAATGGAAGAGTGTCCTTGCTTTGAATAAAATGCCAATGAGGGATAAGTTAAGCTAATTATCGAGTCATGCCGGAAGCCAAATTATAGACATTGTCATGTTACAAACACCATTTCCCTAGAGAGCGGTTTGGAGACATCTGGGAAGCCTGGAGCCCAAGCTCATTACCTTCCCCCCAAGTTGCTCTGTCTCCCTGTGTCCCACCCGAGATGTGAGGGAAGTCTCTGCTTCTGCCAGGGCTTCTGGTGCCCCTCCCACACACAGCCAGTTGTTTGCAGATGCTGCTGATTCTTCTTCGAAAACTTGTCCATTCCTGTGACCACTGCCTTCCTTTAGGTCTTAACCATCTCTTGCTGCTTTCTGGGGCGAGTGACTGAACGAGGCAGAACCTCTGTTTTCCTCATCTGTAAAATAGGAGTTTTCTTCTATTCATTTATTTTTTTTAAGAGACAGAGTCTCACTCTGTCGCCCAGGCTGGAGTGCAGTGGCACTGTCTCAGCTCACTGCAAACCTCCACCTCCCAGGTTTAAGAGATTCTCCTGCCTCAGCCTCCGAGTAGCTAGGACTACAGGTGCATGCCACAATGCCCAGCTGATTTTTGGATTTTTGGTAGAGATGGGGTTTCACCGTGATGGCCAGGCTGGTCTTGAACTCCTGACCTCAAGTGATCCACCCGCCTCGGCCTCTCAAAGTGCTGGAATTACAGGCGTGAGCCACCCTGCCCAGCCAAAAAATGCAATTTATTGATAGAGGGATCGGCTGTCGCCAAGGGGAGCAACTGATCAATATTATATCACTAACAGTGAAGCTCAGGCGTCAGGGACACCCCGAGGAAACGCAGTATGTTGGAGGAAGCTTCACCCACAAAGTGTTTTTGTCAGCATAGTCAACCTGAAGCTAATCAAGCCTGGAGATCTAATTTCCAGTTTACAGAAAATACGGGATAAACAACACCACGAGGAAGCAATCAGAGAAATCTAGAAGGTGGGACATGATGTCTGTAATTTGCTTAAAATACTTTAGCAGTTCACCCAGTCAATGGCAAAGGGGGAAAAAGTTATTCTAGATTTAAGTGAGACTTAAGAGACAGTGAAAAGCAGTGCAGGCCATATTTAGATTTTGGTTGGAGCTGGGCACAGTGGTTCATGCCTGTAATCCCAGCACTTTTGGAGACCCAGGCAGGAGGATTGCTTGAGCCTAGGAGTTCAAGACTAGCCTGGGCAACATAGCAAGACCCTATCTCTACCAAAATAAATAAATAAATAAATAAATAAGATATACCTGATGTAAATGACGAGTTAATGGGTGCAGCACGCCAACATGACACATGTATACATATGTAACAAACCTGCACGTTGTGCACATGTACCCTAGAACTTAAAGTATAATAAAAAATAAATAAATAAATTAGTTGGGTATGGTGGCACACATTTGTGATCCTAGCTACTCAGGAGGCTGGGGCCTGGAGGTTGAGGTTGCTGTGAGCTCTGATTGTGCCAGAAACCTGGGCGACAAAGCAAGACCCAGTCCCAATAAATAAATAAATAAATAAAGACCTTGGTTGGAACAAATCAAATACAAAAAAAGCATTTTGGAGGACAAGTTGGTAAATTTGAATATGGGCTACATATTAGATGATATCAAGGAATGGGTAATTTTCTGAGGTATGATCATTTTACATATATATATATATTTTTTCTTTTAAAGTGAGTCTCGCTATGTTGCCCAGGCTGGAGTGCAGTGGAGAGATCTTGGCTCACTGCAGCCTCTGCTTCCCGGGTTCAAGTGATTGTCCTGCCTCGGCCTCCTGAGTAGCTGGGATTACAGGCGTGCCACTATGCCTGGCTAGTTTTTGTATTTTTAGTAGAGACAGGGTTTCACCATGTTGGCCAGGCTATTCTTGAACTCTTGGCCTCAGGTGATCCGCCCACCTCGGCTTTCCAAAGTGCTCGGATTGGCCGGGCGCAGTGGCTCAAGCCTGTAATCCCAGCACTTATGGAGGCTCAGGTGTGGTGGCAAACCCCTGTAATCCCAGCTGCTTGGGAGGCTGAGGCAGGAGAATGGCATAAACCCAGGAGGCGGAGCTTGCAGTGACCTGAGATCGCGCCACTGCACTCCAGCGTGGGCGACAGAGGGAGACTCTGTCTCAAAAAAAAAAAAAAAAAGTATTTGGTTGTCAACTCTGTGCCAGTCGCTAAGCTACTGCAAAATTCAATGTGGTCCCTGTCCCCATGAAACAGAGTGGCAGAGGAGAGGGAGGAGCGGTGGATAATCAGATACACTAATAGATGAATAGTCATTAGCAGATGGAACTCTTTGAGATGGAGTCTTGCTCTGTTGCCCAAGTTGGAGTACAATAGCGCCATCTCAGCTCACTGCAACCTCCGTCTCTTGGATTCAAGTGATTCTCCTGCCTCAGCCTCCTGAGTAACTGAGACTACAGGCATGTGCCACCACACCCAGCTAATTTTTGTATTTTTAGTAGAGACCGGGTTTCACTGTGTTGACCAAGCTGGTCTCGAACTCCTGACTTCAGGTGATCTGCCCACCTTGGCCTCCCAAAGTGCTGGGATTACAGGCGTGAGCCACCGCACCTGGCCAATGGAAATCTCTGAAGGAAATATTCACAGCTCTTGAAGTGGGGATACTGTGGAAACTGACCTGGGCATCAGCTGGAAGGGCAAAGAGAGGTTTTCTTAGAGGAAGGGATGACTCAGTGGAGCTCTGAGTAGGAGCAGGCGTTGGCCAGGAGAAGCAATGTGGGGGGAAAGTTTACAGTCTGAAGGAACAGCAAGTGCTTAGGGAGAGAGAGGAAGGAGCTTAGTGCTTTAGGCCTAGAAGACAGGAGTGGCTGAAGGAAGAGGCGAGGGAACTGTCCCCTTCCCCAAGAAGACCTGTGTGTGGGGTTGCTAGAGTTAAGTAACACTACCTATGAGCCTAATTAAGAGTTTAGTCTTTTAGGCTGGGCATGATGGCTCACGCCTGTAATCCCAGCACCTTGGGAGGCCAAGGTGGGCAGATCACTGGAGGTCAGGAGTTTGAGACCAGCCTGGCCAACATGGTGAAACTTCTTCTCTACTAAAAATGCAAAAATTAGCTGGGCGTGGTGGCTCACAACTGTAATCCCAGTTACTCAGGAGGCTGAGGCAGGAGAATCATTTGAATCCGGGAAACGGAGGTTGCAGTGAGCTGAGATCGTGCCACTGCACTCCAGCCTGGGCAACAGAGTGAGACACCATCTCAAAAAAAAAAAAAAAAAAAAGTTTAGTCTTTCTCCTGAAAGCAGTAGGAAACCATTAACGGATTTTTGTTTGTTTGTTTGAGGGATGGATCTCAGACTCCTGGGCTCAAGCAATCCTCCTACCTTGGCCTCTCAAGTAGCTGGGACCACAGTTGCTTACCACCTGGCCCAAGACCAGACTGGGCAATATGGCGAGACCCTGACTCTACAAAAACTTTTTTTTTTTTCTTTTTAGGCAGAGTTTCGCCCTTGTTGCCCAGGCTGGAATGCAATGGCATGATCTTGGCTCACGGCAACCTCTGCTCCCAGGTTTAAGTGATTCTCCTGCCTCAGCCTCTCGAGTAGCTGGGATTATAGGGACCTGCCACCACGCCTGGCTAATTTTGTATTTTTAGTAGAGACGGGATTTCTCCATGTTGGTCAGGCTGGTCTCGAACTCCCGACTTCAGTTGATCTGCCCGCCTCAGCCTCCGAGAGTGTTGGGATTACAGGCGTGAGCCACCGGGCCTGGCTCCACAAAAACTTTTAAAAATTAGCTAGGTGTGGTGGCACATACCTGTAGTCCTAGCTACTTGGGAGGCTGAGGTTGGAGGATCACTTGAGCCCAGGAAGTTGAGGCTACAGTGAGCTGTGATCATGCCACTGCACTCCAGCCTGGGTGAAAGTGAGACGCTGTCTCAAAAAAAAAAAAAAAGAAAAAAGAAAAAGATAAAAGATTTTGAGTAGGGGCGTAACAGTCAGATTTGTGGCTTTGGAACAATGACTGTGGGGTGCAATGATGAGGCTTGCGGAGGCATTGACTTGGAGGGCCAGAGGTGTCGGGATGAGGCCTGGGATTCTGGCTGTGGAAGTGAATGGATGGGGGAGCCACACCTCAGGATAGGTTTCCTGGCAAGAGGTGTTGGAGTGAGTGCTGATGGTTTGGGATGGCTGAGTTTGAGGGGCTTTTGAAATGTCCGAGGTGGACTGAGTGCGCAGTGTGGTGTCTGGGCCAGACCTGAGAGGGGAGGGCCAGGCTGAACCCCAGGGCTCTGATGCTGACTGCAAAGTGAGCAGGGAAGAGTGTCCAGAGAGAGAAGAGAGTTCTGGACAAAGCCTTGAGGAGCCCTGACATTTTGGGCTGAAAAGGGGAGAGTGAGCCTGCACTGAAGAGCAAGAGGAAGCAGCCCCCGAGGCAGGAGGACAGCAAGGGAGCTCGGTGCCCAGAAGGAAGGGGACTGGGAATGTCTCGGAGGAGGAAGTGGCCAGCCAAGCGGCCTGCCCTGAGAGGTCAGGGAGGCTGACAAGTGCCTGCCAGTTTCGATGAGATGGAGGCCACCGAGACCTCAGCAGGAGCTATTCCGGTGGCAGGCGAGGGTGGAAGCAGATGGAAGCGGGTTGGGGAGCAAGTGGGAAGTGAGAAAAGGAAGACTACGTGCGTAGACAGCTCTTGGGGGAGCTTGGCTGTGAAGGGAAGAAAGGGATAGGGCTGTAGCCTCTGGGGTCAAGGAAGATTTAGCTTTTTAATGGGAGAGACCTCCTGATGGGGAGAGTGACTGGCTGTGCAAGGGAGCCGAGATGACTCTAGGAAGGTGGATGAGAAAGGCCAAGGCCAGGGCACCCTGCTACTTAACAGGGGGGCAGTATGCTGATGGCTGGAAGTTGGCAGCATGTGGGGCAGGCACTTGCTTGCCTTGGTTCCTTGCTCATATTCCTCTGCAGGTGGAATTCTTCTCTCTTCTCTGCTGCCTCCTTTGTTTTTTTTTTCTTTTTCTTTTTGTTGAGATGGAGTCTCTCATTCTGTCACCCAGGCTGGAGTGCAGTGGTGCAATCTCGGCTCACCACAACCCCCACCTCCCAGGTTCAAAGTGATTCTCCTGCCTCAGCCTCCTGAGTAGCTGGGACTACAGGCATGCACCACCACACATGGCTAATTTTTTTTTTTTTTTGAAACGGAGTCTTGCTCTGTCGCCCAGGCTGGAGTTCAGTGACTCAATCTCGACTCACTGCAAGCTCCGCCTCCCGGGTTCACACCATTCTCCTGCCTCAGCCTCCTGAGTAGCTGGGACTACAGGCGCGCGCCACCACGCCCAGCTAATTTTTGTATTTTTAGTAGAGATGGGGTTTCACCGTGATGGCCAGGCTGGTCTTGAACTCCTGACCTCAAGTGATCCACCCGCCTCGGCCTCTCAAAGTGCTGGAATTAC
>NW_012118488.1:903348-905932 GCF_000951035.1 Colobus angolensis palliatus
CTTTGGGAGGCCGAGACAGGCGGATCACGAGGTCAGGAGATCGAGACCATCCTGGCTAACATGGTGAAACCCCATCTCTACTAAAAAATACAAAAAAAAAGTGCATTTTATTACATAAATCATACCTAAATAAAATTGTGTTGTTGTTTTTTGAGACAGGGTCTCGCTCTGTCACCCAGGCTGGAGTGCAGTGGTGATTGCAGGTCACTGCAGCCTGAACCTCCCAGGCTCAAGGGATCCTTCCACCTCAGTTGCCTGAGTAGCTGGGACTAGATAATTTATGTGTTCTTGTTGTTTGTTTTGGTAGAGACGGAGTTTCACCGTGTTGCCCAGGCTGGTATCAAACTCTTGGCTCTAACGATCTGCCAGCCTCGGCCTCCCAAAATGCTGGCATTACAGGCGTGAGCCATCATACTGGCCAACTTGATTTTTTTTTTTTTAAGTGAGGAAGTGGGTAGGTAAGAATGAAACAAAATTGACTAGAGTTGGTAAGTGTTGAAGCTGGATATTGGGTACTCAGAGGTTAATTATATTTATTTACTTTTGTGTAGGTTTGAAATTTTCCATCATATAATACCTTTTTAATTGCATGAGGAAAGATGCTAGTCTTGTTCTACAAATAAGGAAACTAAAGCTTCCTGAGGTTAAGGAATTGCCCCAAAGTCACAAAGCTAGTGAAATGATGAGTCTGGAATGTGAACTGACCCATCTGAGTCCAGAACTTAAACTATTAACCCTGGATGCAAATTCCCAGAGGAGGTAGAGGAACATGCGGGTTTATGCTAGGGGGTGATACAGACCTGCTGACTTAGGGAATTCTGGGAGCAAGAAAGGTTAAAATGATGGTGGCCGGGTGTAGCAGGGTAGAGAAATGGCTTCCCTCTTGGATTCATTGTTGCGGGGTAGCCTCGTGGTTACCAGTGAACTTAGGACCCAACTACTTGGGTTTGGGTTCTGGCTCTGCCACTTGCTAGCAGTGTAACTTGGGCAAGTCACTTCTCTCCCACAATGTCCCCATTTATATCATGGATTTTTAATTAATTTATTTTTTGAGACAGAGTCTTGTTCTGTTACTCAGGATGGAGTACAGTCTCCCAATCTTGGCTCACCACAACCTCTGCCTCCCGGGTTCAAGCGATTCTTGTGTCTCAGCCTCCAGAGAATCTGGGCAGCTGGGATTACGGGCGTGCACCACCACGGCCAGCTAATTTTTTATTTTTTTATTTTATTTTATTTTATTTATTTATTTACAGACGGAGTCTCACTCTGTCGCCAGACTGGAGTGCAGTGGCACAATCTTGGCTTACTGCAACCTCCCCCTACTGGGTTCAAGCGATTCTCCTGCCTCAGCCTCCTGAGTAGCTGGGATTACAGACTCCTGCCACCATGCCCAGCTAATTTTTGTATTTTTAGTAGAGACGGGGTTTCACCGTGTTGGCCAGATGGTCGTGATCTCTTGATCTTGTGATCTGCCCGCCTTGGCCTTCCAAAGTGCTGAGATTACAGGTGTGAGCCACTGTGTCCGGCCTATTTTTAAATTTTTTTAGTAGAGATGGGGTTTGGCCATGATGGCCACTCTGGTCTCGAACTCCTGACCTCAGGTGATCCGCCCAACTCAGTCTCCTACAGTGCTGGGATTACAGGCGTGAGCCACTGTGCCCAGCCTATATCATGGATATTAATAGGAATGTAAAATGGTATAGCCCGTTTGGAAAACAGCTTTGCAGTTTTTAGGGTTTTTGTTTGTTTGTTTGTTTTTTGAGACAGGGTCTCACTCTGTCACCCAGGCACAGAGTGGCGTGAATGTGGCTCACTGCAGCCTTGACCTGCTGGCTCAAGCAATCCCTCAACCTCAGCCTCCTGAGTAGCTGAGACTACAGGCACATGCCACCACGCCCAGCTAATTTTTGTATTTTGTAGAGTTAGGATTTTGTCATGTTGCCCAGGCTGGTCTCAAACTCCTGGCCTCAAGCCATCAGCCTGCCTTGGCCTTCCAAAGTGCTGGGACTACAGGTGTGAGCTACCATGCCCAACCTTGGCAGCTTTTAAGAGTTAAACACAGCTGGGCATGGTGGCTCATGCCTGTAATCCCAGCACTTTGTGAGGCTAAGGCAGGAGGATCCCTTGAGCTGAGGAGTTTGAGACCAGCCTGGGGAATATAGCCGGACCTTGTCCCACAAAAAATTTTTTTTTTTTTTTTTTGTATTTTTAGTAGAGATAGGGTTTCACCATATTGGTCAGGCTGGTCTCGAACTCCTGACCTTGGGTTATCCACCTACCTCGGCCTCCCAAAGTGCTGGGATTACAGGCATAAGCCACCATGCCCGGCCAATTGTTAATTCTTTTTAGGTTTGATAATAATGTTGGGTTTATGTTTACTTTTAAAGGGTCCTTATAGAAATATGTATTGAAATATTTAGGAATGAAATTATGTGATGTCTTGGATTTGCCTAAAAATAACATGGGGTTTGTTCTAGGTTGGGCGCAGTGGTTCACGCCTATAATCCCAACAGTTTGGGAGGCCTAGGAGGGAGGATTGTTTGAGCCCAGGAGTTTGAGACCAACCTGGGCAACATAGTGAAAC
>NW_012118488.1:906447-906783 GCF_000951035.1 Colobus angolensis palliatus
AAAAAAAAAAAAAAGTTAACCACAAATGTAGAATATGACCCAGCAATTCCACCCTTAAATGTCTACTTAGGAGAAATAAAAATGTATATTCACAAAAGAATTGTATAGCAAATGTTCATAACAGCATTATAAATAATAGCCAAAAAGTGAAAACCACCCAAATGTGATTGGATAAACAAAATGTGGCATATCCCTACAACGGACTACTACTCAGCAATAAAAAGGAACAGGCTGGGCGCAGTGGCTCATCCCTGTAATCCCAGCACTTTGGGAGGCCGAGGTGGGCGAAATCACCTGAGGTTGGAAGTTCGAGACCAGCCTGACCAACATGGAGAA
>NW_012118488.1:908308-911186 GCF_000951035.1 Colobus angolensis palliatus
CTCGATCTCCTGACCTCGTGATCCGCCCGTCTCGGCCTCCCAAAGTGCTGGGATTACAGGCTTGAGCCACCGCGCCCGGCCGGTATGTTCATTTTTAAAAATACTGTCGGCCGGGCGTGGTGGCTCACACCTGTACTCCCACCACTTTGGGAGGCAGAGGTGGGCGGATCATGAGGTCAAGAGATCAAGACCATCCTGGCCAACGTGGTGAAACCCCATCTTTACTAAAAATACAAAAATTAGCTGGGCGTGGTTGCATGCACCTGTTGTCCCAGTTTCTCAGGAGGCTGAGACAGGAGAATTGTTTGAACCCGGGAGGCAGAGGCTACAGTGAGCGGAGATCGCACCACTGCACTCCAGTCTGGGTGACAAAGCAAGACTCTGTTTAAAAAAAAAAAAGTCTATTTCATAGGCCGTTATGGGGATTAAGTGACCTCCAGTTCTTAGAACAGAGACTGGCATGCAGTAAGTACTACAGAAGTTTCTATGGGGTTGGACGCCTGGGGTGCAGTTCCCCAAAAAGGGCAACCGGCAGGTCTCCTGCTCCCAAATCCTTGAACACAGTCCTTACTGCCCCAGGTGAGACCTAGATGGGCCAAGGAAAGGGAAGTGCTGGCTTCTGGATCCAGAGGGGCCCTTTCTAGCCCTCACTCTGGAGGTGTTAGATGGGACCAGGCATCCAGCCTTGTCCCTCTTTTTCTCCTATAGGAGAGGTTCCTGAGAAGGGTGTTGCCTCCCTCGTCGCAGGCTGAGGATGGGGTCGAGAGTCCTCTACTGGAGGCAATGGTAATTGCAGCAGCTGGGCCTGCCGACGTGAGTTCTGGTGACTGCTCACATCATGTTTCAACCCTCCCAACAATGTGAGGAAGCCACTGTTGTCTCCTTTTCACCGATAAGCACATTGAGTGTCTAGATGACCTGCCCAGGGTTGCACAGCACCACCCTGCCCCATCCAGGCCATCAAGGGTGGTTTGATGATCTCCTTTCAGCTGGTCCTTTCAGCTGGAGAGGCACTCACACTATTCTACCGTTTGTAGAGTGATTCCATCCCTGGGTCCATATTCTGGGGTGCCTGATGAGGGCAAGGGGAAGTAGGGAAAGTGGAGGCAGAGAGAAGGACTCACAATTGTAATGACCCCTCAGTAAAGCCCCCAAACTGACATGGTTCGGAAGGGGGAGCTGGCAGCTTTTGGAGGCAGAGAAAGAAGAGGCCATTGATCTGCACTGTTATGTAATATTCACTCATTTATTCATACTGATCATTTTCTCGGGCATTCTCTCCTTGTGTCAACACTGTGCTAGGCACAGGAGTGCAAGTAGGAACTGCTGTTTGGGATGAGTCCTCAGCACTGTCCTGCAGAAGAGACAGCCATGAAGATCATCCTTCCAGAACTTTTCTTGTGTATGTGTGTGTGTGCGCGTGTGTGTAGAGGTGGGCTTTTCGAGCAATTATGAGCCTTGGAGTCTAGACCCAGCTCAGCTTCATGACTTGGCAGGACCCCAGGATCCCCCCTCATGACAACTGCCCTGGAGAGCTCTTCTGCAGGAGATGTTAGAGGGTGAGTGTTTTGGGCAATGGAACACCACACCTCCTCCTTCCTCAAACCCTCGCCCCACCTAGGGACTTTACCTCTGGACTCTGCAGGTGGGGGAGGCAGACCCTCCTTACCCCTGTCCTTCCAGATGTTATTTGATGACGCATAGGGAAACTACACCTCTGTTGTCACCTCTAGAAGGGTCCGGAGGCAAGCTGCATCATTTGTCCCCTTTCTGAAACCCTCTCTTGTCCTGGCCTCAGAATAAGATTTTTCTATCTGGAGCTGCCCCCAGCATTCTTCCACACCTTTACCCCAAGCCATCATACCAATCTCTATATTTCCACAGATAGGAAATGGCAGTATTCCAATAACCTGATTTTTATCAAGAGAGAAATATCCCAGGGAATCATTTATTCACTCACTTGCTCATTCATTCATTCATTCATACATATTGATTGAGCACCTATTATATCTTGGCCACTGTTCTAGGCAGTGGGGATGCACCACCAATCAAGATGAAGTTCTCATCAACTCATTTCTAGACTAATGGGAGAGAGACACTAAAGAATAAATCCATTTACAGACTTTTATGTAACAGTAAGCTATGCAGAAACTAAAGAAGGTTAAGGGGATAGAACAGGGTGGGCGTGTGTGCTGCAGAATTTGTACTGGAAATTCACTTTTTCTTTATTTTCCTTGGGGGATATGAGAGTGAGGGTCTGTGCATGCCCTCCTCTGGCCTCTTCAACCTGTTTGGCAGATCAAGCCTCAGAGGGGAGCATCCTGGGACTGGGGGTCAGGGGTTGCAGAGCCAGCACTCTGAATTTAGTTGAGGCGGAGTATTTAGATACTGCATCAGAGAAATGGAAATAGGTACTGAGACAGCCTATTTATCGGCTTCCATGGGTGTAATAACACTCCCACCCTTCCAAATTTATTTTTTTCTTTGTTCGTCTTGCATATAACTACTGAGTTCTTAACTACTTATACATTACAGCATTTTTTGAGCCTGCTGTGTGCCACGTACTGTTTTAAGGGCCATTCACGGCCCGCTAGAATCCCTGCTGTGCAAAGCTTGTAAACAACCATTGCCTCATTTCATCTTTCCCCTAAACATTATTTCTGATATTCATCTACGTTGATTCACATAGCTCTTTTAGTCCCAAGAGGGCAGATATGAACCGTCCCATTTTACAGATGCAAAACCCAGACTGCTCGGGAAAAAACGAGTTGCTTTCCAACGGCGAAATCCCAGGACGCCACTGGGCCACGTGCGGCGGCGCATCTGGCCCCTCGCGATCCCACCCGCGCACGCTCCCTCCCGCGCTCTCTCCCAGCCG
>NW_012118488.1:911561-912208 GCF_000951035.1 Colobus angolensis palliatus
AAGAGGGAGCCCAAGCTCTGCGGCCCTGGGTAGCGGGCCGGGGGCGCCCGTGAGCAGAGACCTCCCCGTCGACGGGGGGCGATGTTCCCCTCGCCCGTGGGCTCTTCGGGCAGCCAGGGCATCCCGCCGCTGGGACCTGGACCCCCTCAGTGGGCACCCCTCAGGCTGCTCCATGGAGACCCTGTGTCCCGCACCCCGCCTGGCAGTGCCGGCGTCCCCGCGAGGGTCGCCCTGCTCTCCCACGCCCCGGAAGCCGTGTCGGGGGACCCAGGAATTCTCTCCGCTGTGCCTGCGTGCCCTCGCCTTCTGCGCCCTTGCCAAGCCCCGGGCGTCCTCTCTGGGCCCGGGGCCTGGGGAGCTGGCGGCGCGGTCTCCCGTGCTGCGGGGCCCTCACGCCCCCCTGCGCCCTGGCGGCTGGGCCCCGGATGGCCTGAAGCACCTCTGGGCACCGACTGGGCGGCCTGGCATTCCTAACACCGCGTCCAGCGAGGATGCGGACGTCGCAGCGTGCCCCCGCCGCGGAGAAGAGGAAGAGGGCGGAGGCGGTTTCCCGCACTTTGGCGTTCGCTCCTGTGCACCTCCGGGCCGTTGCCCTGCGCCCCCGCGCCCTCGGGAATCTACGACCGGCTTCGCCTCGGCCCCGCCTC
>NW_012118488.1:912688-917890 GCF_000951035.1 Colobus angolensis palliatus
CCACCCGCTGTGGAGGTGGCAGATGGGGGGTCCCGCTGTCCCTGAGCCCCCTGGCCTCAAATTCTGGGGGATCAACATGGATGAAAGCTGACCGTGGGACTTATGCCAAAGGGGAAAAGTTGGGACCATGGCCAAACCGCGGGCTTGAGGAGGGAGCCCCGTTTCTCACATTTGTCCCCTTCCTTTACATTTTAGGAGCTGTGGGCAGAGGGACCTAAATGACAGTGATCTTCATTCAAGCACCTAAGTGTTCGGGGTGACAGTCCCTCCCCCTCATCCTTTGCAAAGAAACCCAGGGCTGGAGTCGGGAGAAGGCTTAAGCAAAAAAGGCTGATGACATAGATTCCAATCCCTGCCCCCTTCCATCTCGGACCTGGAGGCAGGGCCTGCACCCCAGTGGGAGCAAAGGAGGCTACCGCTCAAAGACAGCCCCCCCACAAAAAAAAGGAGAGGAGAGAGACCTCGGTGATGGACAAACCGGTTGTTACTGTGTCTGTGGGCGAGCCTGGGGTGCTGGGGCTGCGGTGGGGGTGGGGAGGTGATTGGCAGCTCCCTGGGGGCATCCCCCACCCCCACTGTCCAGGCCTTTAACCCTTTGCTCCCCTCAGGCCTTCCCTAACGCTCCAAGCACGGTTGGAGCCTTCAATGGGTGAGGGAGCTTGGGTAAGAGGTAGATCACCCCCTTCCTGTCCCCTTTCTAGGCCCCCTCAAGTGCAGGTGACCCCTAATTGGTGAGATCTTCAGTCTCAGCCGCCGACCTTTCCCTTTTGTCCAGTTTTGGAGTTCCCATCTTTTTCCCTGTTTGCTTTCCGAGTGTAAGGTCTGGCCGGTGAGAAAGATTCCCCCCAACCTTGATTAATCAGCCCTTTCCCCCAACTTACTTTCCGTAGGACGGGTAGGGCTGAGGGACCTCCAGAAAAGTGCTTACTTTGCCTGGGGAAGGGGCAAGACACTGTCCCAGGGAAAGTAATAGAAGGTGGAAGAAATCAATAAAATCAGACCAAACAAGTCGCCTTTCGAGGGCCTCCACCGATTTATGGATGAGAGGGGGTGGAGGTGGAAGACAGGCCCGAGTCCATTCTTGGACACCCAAACTCAGCCCCCTTAAAGAGTGGAAACAAAACAAGCTGCACTTTGCAGAGGTGGTAAATGAAAGGACTCATGGCCTAACTGCAAGAGTCCCCTGGGGTTTGAAAGGACAAAGTTTGAGTGTGGATGGGATCTGCGCTGAGGTACCTTAAGCTTCCCCCGCAACACGTCCCAGCCTCAGGCATTGCGGGAGTTGTCAGAGATCTGATGGATCCGAAGGGGGCAGGGCCAGGGGATTAGGTTTGAGGTCAGAGGTTCTGTTTTCCAGGGGAGGGGTGAGATAGGCCTGGATCACACCCTCTGCCCTGCCCTCCAGCTAGGAGGATCTTGAGTCAGAGAGGGTTGGAAGCGTTTTCTCCTCCACCCAGGTGAGGTCAGGGGAGGTTAGGTCTTAGGCAGATGGCAAGTTGTGGTGTGAAGGGAAGCTGGGGCTTTTGGATCTGCTGAACAACTGAGGGACCCAGTGCCCCTTCTGCCCTGCACTAGTGAATAGCGCCCCCTCTTCCCCCCCTGAAAACGAGGTGAGAGAGGAACAGTTCCCACGCTGGGGAAGGACTTGTCTCCTTTTCTGTGAAAATGCTTTGTAAAAAGTTGTTACTGTTTGCATAGAGCAGATTCTTGAGAAAAACTGTTTTGGACCATAAAAGTTTTGTTTGTTTTATGTGTTTGTTTTAAAAACTGTCTCCTTTCATTTTTCTTCCCTGGGGGTGAGGGTGGGGGTGGGGTGGGCACTTCTCTCTTTTTCCTTAACATCTGGCCTCTGTGAACCCTGCTGACCTCCCCTCCCCCTCCAGCTGTGTTGTGGGAGGAGGAAGGAGGGGTGGGGGAGTGCCTTCCACCCTGTGCTTCGGGGGTCTCCATCTTATTTTGCCCCCCAAAGAATGGAGAGCGGGAAGAAGAAGGCAGAAACGAGGGGTGGGGAGAGAATCGCCGTGAAGAGGGGAGCTGTTAGAAGTCTGGAAAGCAGACTCCCTGGTTTTCAAAGGCCCCTTGGTTTTAGTAATGTGCTCCGGGTCAGTGTTGGCCCCACCCGCCTGCCTGGAGCCGGGCACGGGATGATGGCGTGAGCTCAGGGTGAAGGAGGAAGGGCTGGTGGGCATGAAATACTCTTTTTTTTTTTTTTTTTTTTTTTTTTTGAGACGGAGTCTTACACTGTCGCCTGGGCTGGAGTTGAAATACTCTTTTTGGACTTTCCTCCTCTTCGGGGTAGGAGGAGATGCTGTCGATTTAGCTTCTTTCGTCCCTGCACCACCTGCCCCCACCCTTACTCCCCCACCCCCAACTTTACTCCCCCACCTCCACCCTGCAAGTGAAAGGGTTACCACTTGACCTGGAAGGGGATGGGGCGGCGAGTTAAAAAACACGCCTTTTAGCCAAATAAGATTTAATTCTAATTATTTTACAGAATAGGGAACTACATTAGTTTCCCAGGGTTGCCATAACGAATCACAACAAACTTGGTGGCTTAAAAGACAGATATTTAAGCCTCCGGGTGCAGTGGCTCACGTCTGTAATCCCAGCATTTTGGGAGGCCAAGGCGGGCAGATCACGAGGTCAGGAGATCGAGACCATCCTGGCCAACATGGTGAAACCCCGTCTCTACTAAAAATACAAAAATTAGCTGGGCGTGGTGGCGCGTGCCTGTAATCCCAGCACTTTGGGAGGCTGAGGCGGGTGGATCAGCTGAGGTCAGGAGATCGAGACCATCCTGGCCAACATGGTGAAACCCCGTCTCTACTAAAAATACAAAAATTAGCTGGGCGTGGTGGCTCGTGCCTGTAATACCAGCTACTCCGGAGGCTGAGGCAGGAGAATCGCTTGAACTCAGGAGTCGGAAGTTGCAGTGAGCCGAGATCATACCACTGCACTCCAGCCTGGCAACAGAGTAAGACTCCACCTCAGAAAACAGCAACAAACCCAGATATTTCTTCTCTTCCATTTACTGGGGCCAGAGGTCCAAAACTAAGGCATTGCAGGGCTGAACTCCCTCCGGAGGCTCTCGGGAAGGGCCCCCTCCGTGCTCTTCCAGCTTCTGTGGCCCCAGGTGTTCCTTGGCTTGTGGCTGCAGAGTTCCCATTCTCCCACTGTATGGCCCTCCCTTCTCCTGTCTGTCACGAGGACACTTGTCATTGGCTTTAGGGCCCACCAGACAATCCAGGATGATCTTGTCTGGACATCTTTAATTAAGCTACATTTACAGAGACCCTTTTTCCAAATGAAGTCATATTCATAGGCTCTAGGGGAGTGGGGGCTGGGGATTAGGACCTGGACACATCTTTCTGGGTTCCACCATTCAGCCCACCACAGAAACTGAGTCCCAGAAAATAAAGAAACTTGCCTAGACTTTTTGGGGGAAGCAAACAGGTACTGGGTGTTTGGAGTTGGAACAGGAAACAGCGCACTTCCAAGCGAGGGCCACAGTAGGAGCAGCCTGGGGAAAGGGGAAGCCCTGGCTTTCCCCAGGCTCTGAGCGCCTGGGGATCTGGGACTCCCTCTCCCATGTCAATACACTGGAGCCCAAGAGGGTCTGAGGAAGTCTGCTCTCCCTCCCAGGTGTCCTCAGCCCCTGCTTCTACCCCTCCCCTCCTCCAGTCCCGTGTCCTCTAGGGCTGGTGGCCACCGCCTTGGTTTGTCAGGGATATGGTTGTCACAGTCTTATTTCTGTCTGGGTCTCTAAGCTCTTACAGCGTCACATGTTTTCCTTCTGTCTCAAAGGGTCTCAGAGGGTCTCCTCTCTGTGTGCCTCGGGATCTCTGCCCTCCTCTTCAGGGTCTGGCAGGATCCCAAGAGTAAGCCTGGCTCACCTCCCCCTAGCCCAGCCCTGCTTACCGTCTCCTCCCTCCTCCCGGAAGCATCAGCTGCCTCTAGCCCCTCTGCCTGTCACCTCTTAGACTTTTGCAGCCTAACTTCTGCCCCTGAAACCGCTTTTGCCAAGGTCAGCCAGGACAGCCCCCAACCTTAAATTCAACAGTTGCTTCCCCGCCACCACTCCTGGACTTCTCCTGGACAGCCTGTGACACTGCTGGACACTCACAAGCGTCTCTCTCCCCAAAGGTCCCGCCTCTGTCTTCTTCCATCTCCTCCTCCTTTCGCGCCCCCCAACCCCCGGAAGCTTTAAAAAGACTGAGTCCCACGAAGTCCGGTGGCGCCTGCCCTCCTCCCCATCTCCCCGCAGGATTCTATTTTCCTCCCCCAGGTCATCAGCTTGCACCTATATGGGTAAATGACTCCCACTTGACTGTCCCTGCCTCCTCTCCCTCCAGCACCCCTCCTGAGCCTTGGTCCCACATCTCCACAGGGACAATGGCAACTCATACTCCCCTGTCAAAGACCAAGCTCCTGGTCCCTGCCCACAGCTCCCTGCCCACAGCAATCTCCCTGGTCAAGTCCACATTCTGGTTACAGCTCTGCCTGTCTCCCCATTACTTCCCCTGGACTCAGCACCTTGAATTCTCAGCTGGGTCCTCCCATTTGACCCACAACTATCTATTTCCAAGCCTCCCCCTGCTTCTCCCCTCCCGAGGATCTCTTGTGTCTGTAATCTCCACTCCATCATGGTGCGGTGTCCCTACCTCTAGGCTGGACTATGACAGTAGCCACCTAGCTATTAATAGTTTCTGGATGTCTGGTTTTTCTCTGATCCCCTCAGATCAGTTTACCTTCTTACTCCGTGGGTCCCCTGATTGTATTAAATGCAGCCTTCTTGGTCTGTCATTTGGAGCCCTCTGTGATTTGGCCTTAACCGCCCCCCCCCCCAGCTTCCTCATCCAACTTGGTTCCCATTACTTCGCTTTATACCAGTGAAGATATACCTGGTCTACCAGGCTAGAATGCACTTCCTTCCCCAGCACGCCCAGCACACCCCTCCCTGCTTTCTTTACCTTCGTTCTTTAAAGCAAAATGTCATCTCTCCCATGTCTTTTTTTGTTCCCCCAGTTAGATGTGCTCCATGACACCTCTAGACCCTCTTCACTCTTCTGTGTCTGGTAGGAAGGGACCGTGGAGTGTGGAGGGCGAGTGCAGTTTTGGGGCCAGACACTCCTGATCCCCTGTCTCTATCGAGAACCTGGGTCGGCCGGGCGCGGTGGCTCAAGCCTGTAATCCCAGCACTTT
>NW_012118488.1:921810-927214 GCF_000951035.1 Colobus angolensis palliatus
ATTCTCCTGCCTCAGCCTCCCAAGTAGCTGGGACTACAGGCACCCACCACCACGCCCGGCTAATTTTTTGTATTTTCGGTAGAGACGGGGTTTCACCATGTTAGCCAGGATGATCTCAGTCTCCTGACTTCGTGATCCACCCGCCTCGGCCTCCCAAAGTGCTGGGATCACAGGCATGAGCCACCCCGCCCAGCCAGAGCTAACATTTCTCAAGCGTTAAGTGTTAACTGTCTCCAACAATGGGCTAAGGACTGGAGATGAGAAATGACTAAAACCTCATATTGCTCTCCCAAAGCTCACCACCTAGCAGGAGAGAGAGGTAAGTGAGCAAGCAGGACAAGGCAGGCATAGAGGTGGAGACTGGTGGGGTTGAGGGAACAGTGGAGCATGGGGGAAGAGCACCAGGGCGTCAGAGGGGGACTTCTCAGAGAAGGAGCTCTCTGAATTGAGTCTTAAAGGATATAGGAATCCCTGAAGTGAAGACCCAGAGGCACTGGGGCACAGCACATACAAAAGTGCCAAAATTTGAGTGGCTGGAGCACAGGGTACATGTGACAAGAAATGAAGCAGACCGAGGTCAGATCACAAAAGGTCTTACATGTTCAGGTAAGGAGTTGATCCTGAAGACAAGAGGGAGCCCCTGAAGGGTGACCCAATCAGACTGTGACAGAAGAAAAGAGGGCTCAGGACCAGGCAGGGTGAATACTCTAATTTCATGATTCATGGGAGGCTGATGTGGAGTGCTTGGGGGAGGGCAGAGACAGGGTGGCAGGGGTGGAGGCTGTGAGAATCCATTCGGGGTCAGCAGGGAGAAGGAGAGGACAGTCTCGGTGAGGGGGGGCCTTTACAAGGTAGACTCACCAGCTTTAGTGACAGATTGGATGTGGGGTGAGGCAGAGGAGGAGTGTGGCTTGAGTCCCAGATTTGGCCCTGGTGCCTGTGTGGGTTTGTGGCTGAGAGAGGCCTGGGCTGGAGGTAGGGAGGCTTTAGGGCATCAGACAGGATTGGATGGGAATGGCCAGGGCTTCTGTGTGAGGTGAGAAAAGGGCCAAGAACAGAGTCCTGGGGGACATTTATGAAGGGGGGCCAAGTGCCACGGCGGCTCATGCCTGTAATCTTAGCACTTTGGGAGGGCAAAGAGGGCGGATCACTTGAGCTCAGGAGTTTGAGACCAGTTTGGTCAACATAGTCAGATTTTGTCTCTACTAAAAATTAAAAAAAAAAAAAAAAAAATTAGCTGGGCGTGGTGGTTCGTGCCTGTTGTCCCAGCTCTTGGAGAGGCTGAGGTGGAAGGCTCACTTAAGCCCAGGAGGTCAAGGAAGCAGTGAGCCAAGATCGTGCCACTGCACTCCAGCCTGTGGCAGGCAAAAGAGGGAGGTTCTGTCTCAAAAACAAAACAAAACAAAACAAAAATGGCGGGGGCTGGGGAGGAATGGCCAGGGAGAGTGTGGGGAGAGAGAGGGGAGAGAAGAGGGAGAGAGGGGGAGGCTCTGGGTGACCCCTGCTCATTGTCCAACCAAATCTACGCTCCCCGTGCTGCCTGGGTAGGCACATTTCCCAGCCCCTTTGCACTCAGGTACGACTATGTGATTTCATTCCGACCACTGGGCTGCAAAGGGGAAGGGGTGTGTGCGTCTCCCAGCCTGGCCTTTAAGACCCTGGGCCTGCCCGCCCCACACTCCCTTGCCTTTCCTGCTGGCTGGAACCCGGCATGGCGGTCACTCAGCTTCCGTCCTGAGTCACTGGCAGGGCCCTAGGGGGCAGCACAGCAGCACATGGAAGGAACCTGGTCCCCAATGGCCGTGAGAGCTGCCTGCTGACCTGGAGTGTTCACCTGCAACACAGGAAAGAAGCAAATTTTACATTCTTCAAGCCATCATCTTTTTTTGGATCTCTTTGTTCTAGGAGTTTAGCCTAACTGGTACAACTTAGCCTAAGTTAAACAGTTTAGCATAGCCCAAATAATACAGAGAATTAACCTAACTAATGAAAAAATAATTAGCCTAATTAATACAATGGAAAATTAAAACATAATAATATTGGCCTAATAAATACAACTTACCCTAACTCATCCAAGAACCAAAGGAGGAGAGTATCAAGAAAGGAGGAAAACAGGGTGGAATGTCACACAAAGATGGGATAAGGCCACGCACAGTGGCTCATGCCTGCAATCCCAGCACTTTGGGAGGCTGAGGTGGGTGGATCACTTGAGGTCAGGAGGTTGAGACCAGCCTGGGCAACATGTGAAACCCCATCTCTACTAAAAATACAAAAATTAACTGGTGTGGTGGAGTAGCCATAGTCCCAGCTACTCAAGAGGCCAAGGTGGGAGGATCACTTGAGCTGGGGGAGGTGGAGGTTCAAGTGAGCTGTGATTGCACCACTGTACTCCACCCTGGGTGGCAGAGTGAGACCCTGTCTTCAAAAGAAAAAGAAAAAGATCGATACAGGATGAGGAAGGTCCACTGGCCTTGGCAAGTGGGAGGTCACCAGTAACTCTAGAGAGCCTAGAGAGCCAGTGGGGAGTGGGGATGAAACAGGAGGGAAAGAAGCAGATCCAGCTCATGCATCTCTTTTGAGGAACTTGGATGAGGAAGGGCAGAGATGAGGAAGGCTCTAGAACGAACCCAGGATCCAGCATGATTATAGTGTGTTAGGAGACAGAGAGGGGTTGGGGACACTAGAAAGAAGGGAGGAAGGCCTCTGTGGAGGGCAGGCGCTGGGCCCCAGAACTCAGGTGGACAGGGAGGGACAAGCGTGTTCCTAAACAGGCTCAGCCTCCTGCTCCTATGCACACGCATACACATGCACACACACCTGACACAAGGGCCTGGAGACAGGCCGGGCACGGTGGCTCATGCCTGTAATCCCAGCATTTTGGGAGGCTGAGGCGAGTGGGTCACTTGAGGTCAGGAGTTCGAGACCAGCCTGGCCAACATGGTGAAACTCCGTCTCTACTAAAAATACAAAAATTAGCTGGGCGTGGTGGCAGGCGCCTGTAGTCCCAGCTACTTGGGAGGCTGAGGCAGGAGAATCGCTTGAACCCAGGAGGTGGAGGTTGCAGTGAGCTGAGATCCGGGGCCACTGCACTCCAGGCCGGGTGACAGAGCAAGACTCCGTCTCAAAAAAAAAAAAAAAAAAGAGAACCTGGGTCAGGGAACCCCAGGCAGAACCTTCCTGACCTAAGCTTTCATTTTATTGCCTTGGTCTTAACTGAGAGTCATTGACATGTAACAACCACTTCAAAAAAATCACTCCTGCACTTGTAAAAACTTCCTGAGAAGGCTGGCAAGGTGGCTTGTGTCTGTAATCCCAGCACTTTGGGAGGCCAAGGCAGGGAGAATCATTTGAGCCCAGGAGTTTGAGCCAGCCTGGGCAACATAGGGAGACCCTGATGCTACCAAAAACAAACAAAAACAAAAAACAAGCTGGGTGTGGTGGCGTGCACCTGTGGTCCCAACTCCTCTGGAGGCTGAAGTGGGACAATTGCTCAGCCACTTCAGGAAGATCAAGGCTGCAGTGAGCTGTGACCACTCCACTGCACTCCAGCCTGGGTGACAAAACGAGACCCTGTCTCAAAAACAAAAACAAAGAACACTTCCTAGGAAGACACTGTCCAGTGTGCCAAATTCCCCTATGCTGTGTTCATATTTTCTCTAAGATAAAAAGTTAGGGTATTGATGACAAAGTTATAATTATTTGTGATTTTTCTTATGTCCATCTACAGTCATCTTGTATCTCTTGCTTCATTTTTTAAGGTCCTGAATCAGTGCCTTGCACCGAGCAGGCACCTAATGAATACTTGTCCAATGCATTTCACCCTACCTCCGTTCCTCCTGACCCCTCCACCCTTGTCCAAAGCATTTTTAAAAAGCCTTAAATGACTGCACAGCAGCTTGGCGAGTGGCCCTTGGCCAGCATGCAGTTCCAAAGCTTGTCCACTAGATGCTGCTGTCCGCTAGCACCAGAAGGAGGACGGCAAGCCAGAGAAGGGTGGCTGGGGAGGGGAGTCGTTCTCCCAAGCCATGGAGTGAGAGCCTGAGGGGGATTGATGTGCAAGACGTGGTCTCTGCACACAAGGAACTGAAGCAGGTGTCAGGTGTTTTGCAGGCATTATTTTACTTTCATAACGATAGATAAGTATTATTTGTTTAGCAGATGAGGAAATGGGACTCAGAGAGGTTAATTTACTTGCCTGAGGTCACACAGCCAGTGGAGGAGCAAAGTGGCTCTGGTCTGTCTGACTGGGTTTCCTCCTGAGTGGTTATAACAAGCACTATAATGGCATTTCCTTGGAACCAGGCCTTGTTAAATTATGCTTAGTTTCTCATGTCATCCTCAGGATACAATATGAGATAGGTACATTTATTTATTTATTTATTTATTTCTGAGACAGAGTCTCACTCTGTCACCCAGACTGGAATGCAGTGGTGCAATCTTGGCTCACTGCAACCTCCACCTTCTGGGTTCAAGTGATTCTTGTGCCTCAACCTCCCGAGTAGCTGGGACTACAGGCGTGGGCCACCATGCCTGGCTAATTTTTGTATTTTTTAGTAGAGACGGGGTTTCACTATGTTGGCCAGGCTGGTCTTGAACTCCTGACCTCAAATGATCCACCCACCTTGGCCTCCCAATGTGCTGGGATTACAGGCGTGAGCCACTGCGCCCACCCGTGGTACTCTTAGCCCCATTTTGCAGATGAGAAAACTGAGGTTCACAGAGGTTAAGCCCATATAGCAACAGATTTGTGTCCTTTGAGTTTGTGCTCTAAATGACCACACTGCTGCCATGTTTCACCACCCAGCAGCAACCGGTCATGGGGTGGGAGTAGCCCCCATCAATATATAGAGGTCCCAGAACTCTGTTCCAGAGACACAAAGACACAGAGCCTGCCCCCAAGGTCCCTAGAGTGGTATGGGGAAAGCAGGACATGCAGTCCCATCCTTAGGGTGTGGACTCTCCACAGATGTGCTGAGCGACTCGAGCTGAGTGTTGAGTGTTTTACCCTCTCTGGGTCTCAGTGTCATCACCTAAAATTAGGGGACTCTGTAAGAGAAAGTGTGTCTCAGCGTAGACTTGCCAACCATGATGATTTTTTTTTTTTCTTTTGAAACAGGCTCTGACTCTGTCACCCAGGCTGAGTACAGTGGCGCGATCTTGGCTCACTGCAACCTCTGTCTCCTGAGTTCAAGCAATTCTCCTGCCTCAGCCTCCTGAGTAGCTGGGATTACAGGTGCCTGCCACCATGCCTGGCTAATTTTTGTATTTTTAGAGGAGGTGAGGTTTAACCCTGTTAGCCAGGCTGGTCTCGAACTCCTGACTTTGTGATTGACCAGCCTCAGCCTCCCAAAGAGCTGGGATTACAGGTGTGAGCCACCGTGCCCAGCCAATTTTTTTTTTTTTG
>NW_012118488.1:932449-934285 GCF_000951035.1 Colobus angolensis palliatus
GGGTGCAGTGGCTCATGCCTGTAATTCCACCACTTTGAGAGGCCGAGGTGGGTGGATCACCTGAGGTCAGGAGTTCGAGACCAGCCTGGCCAACATGGCGAAACCCTGCCTCTACTAAAAATACAAAAATTAGCCAGGTGTGGTGGCAGGCACCTGTAGTCCCAGCTACACGGAAGGCTGAGGCAGGAGAATCACTTGAACCCGAGAGGTGGAGGTTGCGGCGAACTGAGATCACTCCACTCCAGTCTAGCCTGGGTGACAGTCTCAAAACAAACAAAAAAACCAGAAGGGAAGTAGGGGAGTGAAGTGTCCTCCACCCTTGGTCCCTCCCACAGAGAGACCTCTCTCAGGGAAATAAGCGCCGCAGTTCCATAAGGCAGGAGCTTATGGAGGGAAGAGGGGAGATTGGGGATCCATTCCCAGGGATGCGGTGATCCTTGATCCTATGGCCCTGGCAGTGTGGCAGCAGGGCTGCCTTTGCTGTTTTTGTGGCCCAGAGGGTGGGGACCTGGGAGCAGGAGCTGGATAGAGAGTAGGGAACCCCTGTGGTAATCACGCCTACGGCTTATAAAGGCCTGTATATCTGTCCATGTGTGTCTGTGTGGCCCTGTGAACGGGGAGCTCTGTGTGTGTGTCTGCTGGGGGCGATCCTCGGGTTTGTTCATGAGTCGCGAAGGAGTCTCTGGATATGCGTGTGTGCACCGGCCTCGAGTGTGCCGTCCCCTGCATTTGTCTATCCCACATGCATGCGTGTGCATCTCTTGGCTCTGCACAGCTCTGTGTCTAGGAGTGTGTAACATGTGTTCCCCCTACCTGGAAACAGAAACTGGGTCAGCCTGGAGATGTGTGGGCCGGAGTGGAGTTAGGCATGGATTCTTCAGCAGTACCAGGCTGGATGGGGAGTGATGGCAGGAGTGCGGGGGCGGGGAGGGGGCTGGGAAAGGTACCCTTGCACCTGGGAGCCCCTTAGCCCCTTCCCAACACCTGCCCTGGTGGAAGGGGGACAAAGAAGAGAAAGTAGGGGAGAATCTTATCACACAGGGACCAGGCCTATGGGGTGGGGAGGCATATAGAGAGGGGGAGGTGTTGGTGCCCTGGCCTGGGGCTAGTTAAGTGGGGGACCAGCTGCTGCATGAAACAGGTGTCTGGGATTTTGGTCATAAAAAATGTCTTTTCTTCATTGGAAAAAAGACTGGCATCTTTCCTGCCTGGTACCACGAGACCTGCTGTAGCAATATTTCTTAGCAATCCAAAGAAAAAGAAAAAAAAAAAAAAAAGCTGGGCAAGGTGGCACACACCTGTAATCCCAAGTACTCAGGAGACTGAGGCAGGAGGATCACTTGAGCCCAGGAGTTCGAGACTGAAGTGCACAATGATAGCACCTGTGAATAATGGCTGCGCTCCAGCTTGTGAATAACCACTGCACTCCAGCCTGGGCAACATAGGGAGATCATGTCTCTTTAAAAAAAGAAAAAAAAAAAAGGCCGGGCACGGTGGCTCATGCCTATAATTCCAGCACTTTGGGAGGCCAAGGTAGGCGGATCACAAGGTCAGGAGATCGAGACCATCCTGGCTAACACAGTGAAACCCTGTCTGTACTAAAAATACAAAAAATTAGCTTCCTCCTCTACATTAACCTTGGCATAAAGAGAAGCTGCAGGTAGACTCCCCTTGATAGGGACAAGGACTGAGAGGCATCTGACCAGAAGTGGGAGGGAGGGCTGGGTTTGGTTAAAACGAAGGTGTGAGCCGGCCGTGGTGGCTCAAGCCTGTAATCCCAGCACTTTGGGAGGCCGAGATGGGCGGATCATGAGGTCAGGAGTTCGAGACCATCCT
>NW_012118488.1:934335-935409 GCF_000951035.1 Colobus angolensis palliatus
CCGGCTTTTTTTTTTTTTTCTATTTTTTTAGTAGAGACAGGGTTTTGCCATGTTGGCCAGACTGGTCTAGAACTCTTGACCTCAAATGATCCTCCCGCCTCAGCCTCCCAAAGTGCTGGGATTACAGGCATGAGCTCTGTTTATTTTTTGTAGAGATGGGGGTCTCATTATGTTGCTCAGGCTGATCTTGAACTTCTGATCTCAAGGGATCCTCCTGACTCAGCCTCCCAAAGTGCTGGGATTATAGGCATGAGCCACTGTACCCAGCTTCCATGATGATTTATTACAAAATCATAGCACTTAAACAAATAGAGGTGAAGTTACCTACTCTAAAATGCACCAAAATTTCAGCTCGATGATCATTATACATGTACATTACCTGTGTGATCACCACCCAGACCTAGATAAGCAACACTTCCAGCCTTTGCGAGGCTGTGTGGGGCCTGCTCCCAGTTAATCTCCCGAGCCGGAGATGACCATGCTGGCCTCTGTCACCGAAGATCCATTCGGCTTGTTTTTGACCCTGGTAAGAATGGAAGGTACGTTTTTGGGTGTGGCTTCTTTTGTTCAACATTATGCATATGGGATTCATGCTGTTGCATGAAGCTGTAGTTAACTCATTTTATTACCATGTAAAGTATTTGATTGAATGAATATTCTGCAATGTATATGTGGATGTTTGGGCTGTTTCCAGATTTTAGTTTTATGTATAAAGCTGTGTGTTACAGTTTTTGTTGTTGTTTGTTTGTTTGAGAAGGAGTCTCGCTCTGTTGCGCAGGCTGGAGTGCAGTGGCGTGATCTCAGCTCATTGCAAATTCTGCCTCCCGGGTTCATGCTATTCTCCTGCCTCAGCCTCCCAAGTAGCTGGAATTACAGGTGTGAGCCACCAAGCCTGGCTAATTTTTGTATTTTTAGTAGAGACGGGGTTTTGCCATGTTGACCAGGCTGGTCTCGAACTCCTGACCTCCGGTGATCCACCTGCTTTGGCCTCTCAAAGTGCTGGGATTATAGGCGTGAGGTTCTGTGCCCGGCCTTTGTGTCACAGTTTTAAAGGAGAAGAGAAAGGAGCTAACA
>NW_012118488.1:942430-945192 GCF_000951035.1 Colobus angolensis palliatus
CATGGGGGACGTGCCTGTAACTCCAGCTGCTAGGGAGGCTGAGGCAGGAGAATGGCGTGAACCCGGGAGGCGGAGCTTGCAGTGAGCTGAGATCCGGCCACTGCACTCCACCCCGGGCGACGGAGCGAAACTCCGTCTCAAAAAAAAAAAAAAAAAAAAACGAAGGTGTGGGCACCTATTTCTAGATCTTGCCAGGGATGCGGGAAGGGGCAGCCTGCATTGTTTTCTGCATTCCTCTGGACAAGGACACAATAGGGCCAGGGCACTCTGCCTAGGGACCTGGCTGCATCAAAAGGACCTCCAGTGCCAGAAGGGAGAATCCTTCCTCCTCTGGACTCTGAGTGCTGCAGTCAGAGAGACATCGGTTTGTCTGTTCCCCCAGCGCTGAATGCTCCTTGATCTGAGGTCCATAAGTCCCAGCCCCATAACCCACTGCACCGCCCTTGTATAATGGGAGTGAGGAGTGTAAATGCCAGGATCCAGATAGGGCAATGGGCCAGTCCCCATGCCAAGCCTCTTTGGGGGAGGACGTGCTCTCCCCACCCCAGCCTTGCGCCCACCCTGCCTCCAGCTTTCCACTTCCTCCTCCATCTGAGCCTTGCAGCAGCAGCACCTCCTTTCTGGGGCCCAGCCAAGTAGCACTCAGCCCACGGCAGGCAGGCTCACAGCAGCCGCAGAGCAGCCTTGCTCCCCGGCGCCTGCTCCTCCCCTCTCCCAGCCTCCTCCGGCCCCTCCCTTCTTGTGTTCTGCAACCTGGAGCTTGCACGGAGAGCCCCCTGTCATGTCTGGGGCTCTATGATGGGTGCCTGGTTGGTGCAGTTGGTCCAGTTGGCCCAAGTCCTGATGAGCTCTATGTCTCCCTGAGCCAATGTGGCCATCACCTCTGTTAGTCCTTTCTGAGTTCCAACTCAGTCCAGACCCCTGTGGCCACTGTGGGTTCCATGTCACTCTGGACCAAAACAGGCACCACTTCAGTCTAATCCCTATAGGCTCTGTGATTCCCTGAGCAACATGGGCGCCCTATCAATCAGTCCCACCCCCCTGGCCTCCATGTCACTTCAGGCCCTGTGAGCCCTTTCCCAGTGTGGGCTGCTACAGGCTCCCTGACACTCTGGGCTGGCTTCTATGTTGGTTTGGGCCAAGTTAGGTGTCCTATAGCTCTAATTCCATGAAAGGCTGGATACTGTGAACAGACACCATCTTGATCAGCACTGTGGACCTCCCCTTAGGCCGGGCGCCTTTGGGCTCAGCCTCTGAGCCCACTCTGGACTCTTGTTGGTCCTGTGTTTGCCTGAGCCAAAGGGAGCTCTGTGTTGCTCTAGTTCCTTGTAGTCCCTCACCACTTGATGGGGGCCGGGAGGCCAGCAGCACTGGCATCACCTGAGACTTGCTAGCAATGCAGACTCTTAGGCCCCACTCCAGGCCTCCCTAATCAGAATCTACATTTGTCAACAAGATCCTAGAGGATCCCGGCACATGTTCAAGTTTGAGAAGCACCGTCATCAAATTCATGCTGACCTGAATCAAGGCAGGAACTTTACTGACCCAATTCCACGTCAGCTCCATGACACCTGGGCCAGTGTGGTGACAAGAGACCCCCCTCCCCCTGCCCCATGTGAATGGAGGTGTTCTCCCTCTGGACACCCCCTCTCCTGCCACACAGGTCTATGCCTCTCCTCTGTCTCCTCTTCTTTTCTTCCACCCAGAGACCTTGCCTCTAACCAACTTCCTTCTCCAAAACCAATGCCCATTGCCCTGCCCAGCGTATCTGCCCCCCCCGTACAGAATCCAAGCACAAAGGACTTTTGTCATCCCCTACTCTGAGCCTGGCTTTGGGACTCCTCCTGACCCTCCCTCCCGGCCAGCCTCCTGCCGCCACCTCAGGCCACCCCAGCTGGAGGCTGCTGCGGTACTTTTCCATCCCTGCTGTTCTCTGCCTTACACACACGTTGCACAGATAGATCCAAAGTCTATATCTATATATACCTCTCACCCCCCCACCCCCGGACGTCGTGCGTCTCGTTTGCCAGGCTGTGGTCGTGCAGTCTGTCGCTCGTTAAGGCTCTGTCTCAGATTTGCATGTTTAATATTTTATCCAGGAAGTGCTTCTGGCTGGGGCTCCGGGAGGTGGTGTGAAGCTGACAGAATGTCAGGCCCCGGAATGGTTGCTCATGGGTGGTGGCGGTGGGACGAGTGTCTGTGGGACTGGGGATGGTGACGCCAGTTCCTAGCTGCTTGTCTGGGCTTCAGCATTGGGGTGGGGTGGCAGGAGGTGGGCTTGGGGAGAACATGCTGGAGATCAGCCCCCAGCTGCACAGACAGCTTCCCTTCCTTGGGCCACACGGCTATCGGAAGGATGGGCCCCGAATTTGAACTTACTTTTTAGGTTCAGCAGCTCCACTAGGTCTTAGTCACTTCCGTGTCGGGGATTTTCCAGGAGGAAGAAGCCCTTTGACTCCATGGGGAAGTGGCGGTAACTCATCCTCTTCCTGGTTCACCCTGTACCCGGCGCAAACCATGTAGGAGAACAGAGTGGGAAAGAGAAATGGGCTGCCACAATGTGACCTTGGGGAGCCATTGAGCCCTTTTTTTTTTTTTTTGAGACAGAGTCTCCTTTGTCGCCCAGGCTGGAGTGCAGTGGTGCCATCTCAGCTCACTGCTACCTTCACCTCCCAGGTTCAAGCAATTCTCTGCCTCAACCTCCCAAGTAGCTGGGATTACAGGCACCTACCACCATGCCCAGCTAATTTTTGTATTTTTAG
>NW_012118488.1:946212-948608 GCF_000951035.1 Colobus angolensis palliatus
TCGTGTATGTGTGTGTGTGTATATATATATATATATATATACACACACACACATATATATATACACACACATATATATATATGCACACACATATATATAGTAGAGATGGGGTTTCACCATGTTGTTCAGGCTGGTCTTGAACTCCTGACCTCAAGTGATCCGCCTACCTGGGCCTCTCAAAGTGCTGGGATTACAGGTATGAGCCTCCGCGCCCACCCAGAAAGGGCTTCTTAGCAACAGAGGGAGTGTGGCCCCAGGTCGCACTCTCCCCACCCCTTGCTGAGTTTCAGGGCCTGGAGGTTTATCCGTGCAGAATTTCTGGAGTCAGTCCTGGCTGGGGCAGGAGCAGAGGAAGGGGGTGTCAGTGGGAGGGTGTATGTGATTATCCCTCAGCCTGTAAATGGGACCTCCTCCTACCCCAGACAGTTCCACATTTGCTCCCAGCTGCTCCTCCCCCAGGTGCCAAGTTGGGAAGTTCTTCCCGGCGTCTAGCTTCAGTTCCTTCCACTGCCTCTGCAGTGCGATTACTCTCTGTTCTGCTATTTGGAGGCCGGAGGGGAGGCAGTGTTAGGGATCTTCAGGTCCTGGGGTTTGTGCCTTATGGTCTGATGTGGAAACCGAGAGGTCAGTCTCCCAATCCTGTTCATTCTCTGCCCACGTCCATAGAGCAATGAGCCGCTAGGTAAAGGGGTGCCCTCCTGCCGGCACCCCACCATCCACCCCAGTGACAAGAAGTTGGGAAGCTTTAAGGGCCTCCAAACAACCGACACCGCCAAACCCTGCACTGAAGTGCAGGCGTTTTATAAGAGGGGGCCCTCTGCTCCTCATAATTCCCTCCATCTAGGTCAGTGGTTTGCGAACGGCTTTCGGGACTTTTTGTACACTTGGGACTTTTTGTCCAAAGGATATCATGCAGAAGCGGAGAGAAACAAAACCAAGAACAGCCAAGCCGCTGTGGGGCCACTGAGGGCGGGGCAGGGCGACCTGCCGGGTCCACTCCTCCAGCCTCCCGGAAGCTCCTCCTCCTCCTCCTACCCCACCACATCCCACGGGAGCTTCTGAGAGCGCCCCGGGGATTCCCAGTGCTTGGCGGGGCACAGTTAGAAAAACACTGATCTGCAAAACTGAGTTCCTTAACTCCTGGAATCTGCCAGTCAAAGGGAAAGGGGGCCAGCGGAGATAGGAATATAACCGGCAGTCCCACAGGGCCAACTGGATGACAAGGAAAGAGGAGGTAGAGAGACGCTGAAGAGCAGAAAGAGCAGACTGCAGACCCGACGGGCTCTGCAGGCTGGGGCCATTCTATTTGGGGGCGACATTGATTGGTCCTCAAGAATCTCCAGAGCCTGGACTGAATTATAGCACATGCTGGGGTTGGGGGGCAGGTCTGGGCTTCAAGGAAAATAATTACATGATAAATTTGAGAGGAGAGCCTTCCATAGTGGTTAAAATACAAAAATATGGAACAACGTGCATCCTTGAAGGCAAGTCCTCAGCCTGCTGGGTCTGTTGACTCACCTGAAAATCTCATAGCCTTAGGGTCTTGAGCAGCGGTTCTTAACCGGGGAGATTTTGCCCTCCCTCCCCACGTTTGGCGATGTCCAGGAACACTTTTGGTTGTCACAACTCAGGAGTTGCTAATGGTATCTAACGGGTAGAGCTCAGGGATGCTGCTAAGTATCTTACGATGCTCCAGAAAACCCCCTTCAACAAAGAATTACCCAACTCCAAATACCAATAGCACTGAGGTTGAGAAAGCCTGGTCTAGACTCTAGACAATACTGGAGTCTTTACTGTATTTATTTATTTCCCCAAGTAGAGGGTATGTTTCTGGAAGTTAGAAATAATGACTTTCCTGCTTGTCTACTGCATATACCTGAGCACCTTACGCTCAGCAAGTGCTTTACAAGTATTTGTCAGACAAATGCGAGAATAAAGGACCCACCTTGACATGGTCAGCAGCACTCCCCTTTCTGTCCAGAGCTGGGTTTGGCAGAGGCACATGCTATATCTCAAATTTAGTTAATAGGTCTTGCAAGGGATCCTGATCCCAGGCAACCCTGGGAGAAAGCTGGGGAGGGCTCGCCCAAAAGTGCCTGAGCTATTGACTCAAAAATACCAGATGCTCATTTCTGATGCAATTTACATCTCATATGCATACTGCTTTGAATATGATTTGCAAGCTGCTCCTTTAAAGTTAAAAGACACATGGCCGGGCACGGTGGCCCATGCCTGTAATCCCAGCATTTTGGGAAGCTGGGGCAGGTGGATCACCTGAGGCCAGGAGTTTGAGTCCAGTCTGGGCAACATGGCAAAACCCCATCTCTATTAAAAATACAGAAATTGGCCAGGCACGGGGGCTCACGCCTGTAATCCCAGCACTTTGGGAGGCCGAG
>NW_012118488.1:949426-951971 GCF_000951035.1 Colobus angolensis palliatus
TCAAGATTGTGTCACTGCACTCTAGCCTGGGCAACAGAGCAAGACTCTATTGAAAAAAAAAAGGAAGAAAGACACGGTCTTTTGGCCTTGTGTTGCTTTTCTTCACTTCTATAGGGACCTCTGTCTGCCCCCACCCCTCTTTCTTGGCTCACTCTCTGGTGAACACCCATCTGTTGGGTCTGTTGGGCCCACATTCACTTGGGTTTCCCAGAGCCTGGCATAAAAACCTTACGAAACCCGTGGATGGTGAGATGCAGAAAAACAGGCAGGCCACTTGAATTCCAGCTGCCCTCTGTGGTCACAATCTCAGTTTTTGGTGCCCCACGTACCTGAGTTTCATCCCAGCTTTTGCCATTCCACAAACGGTATGTTCTTGAACTAGTGAGTTAATCTCTCTGTCCCTTAGTCCCCCTCGAAGAGGGATAATAATATTTACTTCATGGAATTCCTATGATGATTCAATAAGAAAATCTATTACAATGACAGGTTTTTGGTAATTTGGTAGGCGCTCAAGGAGTGGTAACTGGTGTGATTATTATTATTATTATTTTGAGATGGAGTCTTGCTCTGTCACCCAGGCTGGAGTGCAGTGGCATGATCTTGGCTCACTGCAACCTCTGCTTCCCAGGTTCAAGCAATTCTCTTGCCTCAGCCTCCTGAGTATCTGGGATTACAGGCATGTGCCACCACACCCAACTAATTTTTTTGTATTTTTTAGTAGAGACGGGGTTTCACCATATCGGCCAGGCTGGTCTCGAACTCCTGACCTTGTAATCCACAGCCTTGGCCTCCCAAAGTGCTGGGATTGCAGGCGTGAGCCGCTGTGCCCAGCCTGATGTGCTTATTATTAAGTCTAGTTTCTCTGAAGCCACCATCAACAGGGAAGAGTTGCTCCTCTGGACTTCTTGCTCTACTGGGAGTCGCTTAACGAATCATTCTTTCCTTCTTGAAACCCTCTCTTCTCTTGGCTTTACCTGCCACCATCTTCTGGAATTCTCCCGCCCTGCTGGCCATTCTTTCTTAGTCTCCTTTGCTAGTTCCTTCTCCTTTGTCCCACCTCTAAATTTTGGAGGGCCCCAGGGCTTGGACCCAGGATCACTCATCTTTTCTCTCCGGGTGTCTGTGACTTTAAACACTGGGGATTCCTGATTATTTCTGCAGCCCAGAGACTCAGAACTAACAGCTACTTGATATCTCCACTCAGATGTCTAAAAGTCACCTCAAGCCAGGCTTAGGGGCTCACACTTGGAATCCCAGCACTTTGGGAGGCCAGGAGTTCGAGTCCACCTTGGGTAACACAGCAGGATCCCATCTGTTTGAAAAACGAAAAAAAAAAAATGTTTAGATTGGGCATGGTGGTGGCTTGCGCCTGTGATCCCAGCACTTTGGGAGACCAGGAGTTAGTTCAAGGCCAGGCTGGGTAACATCGCGGGACCCCCATCTCTAAAAAAAAATTTTTTAAGGGCACTTCAAAATCAACAATGACTCAAACAGTATTGTGATTACTTTTCTAACCCTTTTCTTCTCCCAGACTTCTCTGCTGTAGAAAATGGTCCTGTCGGCCGGGCGCGGTGGCTCAAGCCTGTAATCCTAGCACTTTGGGAGGCCAAGACGGGCGGATCACGAGGTCAGGAGATCGAGACCATCCTGGCTAACATGGTGAAATGCCGTCTCTACTAAAAAAAATACAAAAAACTAGCCGGGCAAGATGGCAGGCGCCTGTAGTCCCAGTTACTCGGCAGGCTGAGGCAGGAGAATGGCGTAAACCTGGGAGGCGGAGCTTGCAGTGAGCTGAGATCCGGCCACTGCACTCCAGCCTGGGCGACAGAGTGAGGCTCTGTCTCAAAAAAAAAAAAGAAAATGGTCCTGTCATCTACCCAGTTGCTCAAGTACAGAAATCCAGGATAGATAGCCCTTAGCCCCTGTATTAGCTATTTATATGGGGGTAACATATTGCCCCCAAAATTGAGTGGCTTAAAATAATAAACATTTATGGCCAGGTGTCGAGGCTCATGCCTGTAATCCCAACACTTTGGGAGGCCAAGGTAGGAGGATCGCTTGAGGCCAGGAGTTAGAGACCAGCCTGGACAAAATTGTGAGACCTCAATTCTACAAAAAATTAAGAATCAGCCGAACATGGTGGTGTGCACCTGTAATCCTAGCTACTTGAGAGACTGAGGCAGGAGAATGACTTGAGCCTGGGAGGTGGAGGGTGCAATGAGCTGAGATTGTGCCTCTGCCCTCCAGCCTGGGTGACAGTGAGATCCTGTCAAAAAAAAAAACCAAAACCCACAAAATAATAAACATTTATTATCTCACATGAAAAACGGTTTCATTGGGTCAGGATCCAGAGTGACTTAGCAGGGCTAGGGTCTCTCATGAAGTTTCAGGCAAGATGTTCTCTGTGGTGCAGTTATTTAATGGCCTGCCTGGGCTGGAGAATCTGTTTCCAAGGGGATTCTTCCATGTCTGCTAAGTTAGTGCTGCTGGTTGACAGGAAGCATCAAGTCCTTGCCATGTGGACATCTCCACAGAGCTGCTTGAG
>NW_012118488.1:959719-962265 GCF_000951035.1 Colobus angolensis palliatus
TCTCGATCTCCTGACCTCGTGATCCGCCCGTCTCGGCCTCCCAAAGTTCTGGGATTACAGGCTTGAGCCACCGCGCCCGGCCTCTTTTTTTTGTTTTTTTGAGATAGGATCTCACTCTGTTACCCAGGCTGGAGTGCAATGGCACCATCTTGGTTCACTGCAACCTCCGCCTCCCAGGCTCAAGCGATCCTCCTGCCTCAGCTAGAGCTTCAGAGCTGAGATTGCTCATCTGAGGAGACCCCACTGGGCAGAAATGTCCAGATCCTAACACCTGCTCCCTTCTTCCCCAATTGTGCTCAGTAAATGGTGTTGCCCAGGGAATATGCGTCCTCAGTTCAAACACAGCAGTTGATCTAGCAAGTGTTATGGCAAATTCTGTCATGGCAAATTCTGTCTCAAAGAGAGGTGTGGGTGGTGCATGTCCATGGCTGCCACACTTCCAGACAGAGAAAGGAAAAAGGAAAACTAAGGAAACAGAAAAAACCCAGCAACTCAAATGCACCCCTCTCGATAATATATCCTCAAATAGTCATAAAAGAAAAATAAATTAGCTGGGTGTGGTGGCGGGCGCCTGTAGGCCCAGCTACTCTGGAGGCCAAGGCGTGAGAATCGCTTGAACCCAGGAGGCAGTGGTTGCACATCATGCCATTGCGCTCAGGCCTGGTTGAGAGCGAGACTCCAACTCAAAAACAAAAACAAAAACAAAAATGGCCGGGCCTGGTGGCTCACACCTGTAATCTCAGCACTTTGGGAGGCCAAGGTGGACAGATCACCTGAGGTCAGGAGTTTCAGACCAGCCTGGCCAACATGAAGGAAAAAACCCGTCTCTACTAACAATACAAAAATTGGCCAGGCGTAGTGGCAGGCGCCTGTAATCCCAGCTACTCGAGAGGCTGAGGCAGCAGGACCACTTGAGCCCAGCAGTTCAAGGCTGTGGTAGTTGGGACTATAGGCACATGCCACCACCACATCCAGCTAATGTTTTAAATTATTTATGTTTGTAGTGACGGGATCTCGAAGTGTTGTCCAGGCTGGTCTTAAACTCCTGGCCCCAGGTGACCCTTCCACCTTGGCCTCCCAAAGTGCTTGGATTACAGGAGTGAGCTACAGTACCCAGTTGGAAATTGACAATCAATTTTTTAAAAATTTCACATCCAGCCTGAGCAACATGGCGAAAGCCCATCTCTACCAAAAAATACAAAAATTAGTTGGGTGTGGTGGCACACGTGCCTATAGTCCCATATACTTGGGAGGCTAAAGTGGGCAGATTGCTTGAGCCCTAGAGGTCAGGAAGTTAAGGTTGCAGGGAGCCGAGATTGCACCACTGCACCCCAGCCTGGGCAACAGAGCATGACCCTGTCTAAAAAAAAAAAAAAAAAAGGAGTCACAGAATTGTAGGACATGAATCTCCAAAATGAATGAGCTGAGCTTCTCCTTCTGTCTAAGATGGAGTAACGGGAATGCATTTATTCTCCCACCGGAAACAACTGAAAAAACCAGGCAGAGTATTCAGAACAATGGGGTTCAGATATTGGACATCAGGCAGCACAGCCCAGTGATCCCTGACAGAAGAGAAACAAAGCTCCTACAATTGTTCAAACCTATTACCTGGAGTGAGTTTCCAATCACAGTACAGGGCAGAGTAACTCAGGCAGAGTCTGATGGTCTACCTGAGTTGAGGAGGTGAAGTTGGGAGACAAGAGGGTAAGGTATTATTAGAAAAGAGTTCTGCACAGAGGGCCAGGGGCAGTGGCTCACACCTGCAATCTCAGCCATTGGGAGGCCGAGGCGGGTGGATCACCTGAGGTCAGGAGTTGGAGAACAACCTGGCCAACATGGTGAAACCCCATCTACTAAAACTACAAAAAATTAGCCGGGCGTGATGGTGGGTTCCTGTAATCCCAGCTACTCGAGAGGCTGAGGCAGGAGAGTCATTTGAACCTGGGGGGGCGGAGGTTGAGGTGAGCTGAGACCGTGCCATTGCACTCTAGCCTGGGCAAGAAGAGCGAAACACTCTGTCTTAAAAAAAGAAAAAAAAAAAAAAAAGTGCCTCACCGAGAAAGAGAATCCTAAAAATTTGCGGGGATCCCACTTGAGTCTTCAGCCAAGTACTAATCAGTGCATGTGTGTGAGGAAACCGCCTGAGGCCAGGTCAAGACCACCCAGCGGAGGAGAGAGAATGATTCCCAGACTCACGCAAGGCCAGGAATTGGTTATGGTCCTGCTAGCAAGAGAGACAAGACATTTTAATTAACAGGGCATCCGATAGTACTCAGAAGGGTATTGACTCATAATGGGGCAAAATTAGCCCTAGACTAAACTCTGTTCTGGTCCTGCCTAACAAAGCTTAAAAATAAGTCTCAAAGGGACCAAACTATTGCAAAGTAACTTCACTTAATCCCGGAACAAAGCTCAAGAATTGTTTTTGTTTGTTTGTTTGTTTATTTGTTTTGAGACGGAGTCTTGCTCTGTTGCCCAGGCTGGAGTGCAGTGGCATGATCGCAGCTCACTGCAACCTCTGCCTCCCAGGTTCACACCATTCTCCT
>NW_012118488.1:963340-964304 GCF_000951035.1 Colobus angolensis palliatus
CTCCATCTTGAAAAAAAAAAAAAAAAAAGAGCCAGGTACGGTAGCTCACACCTGTAATCCCAGCACTTTGGGAGGCTACAGTGGGCGGATCACCTGAGGTCGGGCTTCGAAACCAGCCTGGCCAACACAGTGAAACCCCGTCTCTACTAAAAATACAAAAATTAGCTGGGCATGGTGGTAGGCACCTATAATCCCAGCTACTTGGGAGGCTGAGGCGTGACAATCACTTGAACCCTGGAGGCAGAATTTGTAGTGAGCCGAGATTGTGCCACTGCACTCCAGCCTGGGTGACACAGCAAGAGTCCGTCTTGAAAAACAAAACAAAACCAAACAAAAAACAGCAAGATGGTAGATTTTAAATAAACAGTTTAACGATACTTAATACATTTATACAGTTGTGCAACCAAGATGGTAGATTTAAACTCAATCAAATCAATAATTACAATAGATATACATAATCTAGACAACCCAATTAAAAGGCAGATGGAAAAGCAACACCCATCTATATGCTATCTACAAGAAGCCCACTTTAAAAATAAAGACACAAGGCCAGGCACGGTGTCTTGTGCCTGAAATCCCAGTAGTTTGGGAGGCTGAGGCAGGCAGATTGCTTGAGCCCAGGAGTTCGAGACCAGCCTGGGCAACATGGTGAAAACCCATCTTTACTAAAAATACAAAAAATCAGCCAAGAGTGATGGCATGTTCCGATAGTACCAGCTACTCGGGAAGCTGAGTCTTGCAATTTGAGGTTGCAGTGAGCCAAGATCATTCCACCCAACTCTAGCCTGGGTGATGGGAGTGAGACCCTATCTCAAAAAAACAAGTAAAAAAAAAAAAAGGCACAAATAGAATCTACAAGAATTTGCTAGCACTAATCAAAAGAATGCTGGAGGCCAGGGCACGGTGGCTCAAGCCTGTAATCCCAGCACTTTGGGAGGCCAAGGCAGGTGGATCACCTGAGGTC
>NW_012118488.1:964354-967093 GCF_000951035.1 Colobus angolensis palliatus
GAGGCCAGGGCACGGTGGCTCAAGCCTGTAATCCCAGCACTTTGGGAGGCCAAGGCAGGTGGATCACCTGAGGTCGGGAGTTCGAGACCAGCCTGACTAACATGGAGAAACCCCATCTCTACTAAAAATACAAATTTAGCCAGGCATGGTGGCGCATGCCTGTAATCCCAGTTACTCAGGAGGCTGAGGCAGGAGAATCACTTGAACTCGGGAGGTGGAGGTTGTGGTGAGCCGAGATCAGGCCATTGAATTCCAGCCTGGGCAACAAGAGGCAAAGTCTGTCTCAAAAAAATAAAAGAATGTTGGAGTGGCTATGTTAATAGAGGATAGGCCATGCCAAAATGAATTTAAAGGACTCTTATCTTGTTTAGGTATAACATGCATAAGCAAAGGACACAAATCTTATGTAATAACTTAATAAATTTTCCCATAAGTATATGATATAACCTTTCCCAGATTCACAATGCAGAATTTTTTTTTTTCTTTTTTTCGTTTTTGAGACAAGGTCTTGCTCTGTTGCCTAGGCTAGAGTGCAATGACACGACCTTGGCTCATTGCAACCTCTGCCTCCTGGGTTCAAGCAATTCTCCTGCCTCAGCCTCCTGAGTAGCTAGGATTACAGGTGTGTGCAACCACACCCAGCTAATTTTTTGTATTTTTAGTAGAGATGGGGTTTTGCCATGTTGGCCAGGCTTGTCTTGAACTCTTGGGCTTAATCGATCAGCCAGCCTCAGCCTTACAAAATACTGGGATTATAGGCGTGAGCCACCCCACCCAGCACAGAACATTTTCCATCTCCAGAAGGCACCCCCATCCCAAACCTGTCCCTACAGGTAACTGTTTCTGTCTTCTTTTAAAACAAGGTTTTGTTGTTATGTCTGGCTCTGTAGCCCAGGCTGGAGTGCAGCGTCATGATCTTGGCTCACTGCAATCTCAACCTCCAGGGTTCAAGTGATTCTCCTGCCTCAGTCTCCCAGGTAGCTGGAATTACAGGTGTGTGCCACTACACCTGGCCAAATTCTATATTTTTAGTAGGGACGAGATTTCACCATGTTGGCCAGGCTGGCCTTAGCCTCCCAAGTGCTGGGATTACAGGTGTGAGCCACTGCACCTCCTAGCCCACCATAATTTTGTTTTGTTTGTTTTGCTTGTTTGTGGGTTTTCTTTTTTTTTTTTTTGCCTGTTATTGAACTTCATAGAAATGGAATTATTATATAGTACATACTCTTTTATATCTGGTTTCTTTCACTCAACAATTATGTCTGTAAGATTCATCCATATTGTTGAATGTATTATAATTATTTTGAGACAAGTTCTCATTCTGTTGCCCAAGTTGGAGTGCAGTGGTGATGGCAGCTCACTGCAGCCTCGGCCTCCCAGGGTCAAGCAGTCCTCCCACCTCAGCTGCCTGAGTAGCTGGGACTAGTTAATTTATGTATTTTTTTGGGTACAGACCAGGTTGCAGTTTTGTCATGTTGCCCAGGATGCTCTCGAACTCCTGGGCTCAAGTGACTGTCCCACCTCAGACTCCAGAGTAGCTGGAACCATAGGCATGTGCCATCACGCCCAGCTAATTTTTTTTGGTAGTGATGGCTTCACACTATATTGTCCAGGCTTGTCTCCAGCTCCTGGGCTCAAGCAAACCTCCTGCCTCAGCCTCCCAAAGTGCTGGGATTACAGGCATGAGCCACTATGCCCGGCCCATTTTCAATGTTGTATGGAATTCCGTTGTGTGACTACAACACAATTTATTTATCCATTGTACTATTGATGGACATCAGGTTTGTTCTAGTTCTTAGCTATACTTGATTTTTGCTCTAAATATACATTTATGTTTCTTGTGTACTTACCTTAGAGTTGTTAGATAATAAGGTAAGCTTATATTTATCTTTCACAGAAGTTGTCAAAGAGTTTTCCAGAAGAATGACACCAATTTGCACTCCCATGATAAATTTTCAGTTTTTCACATTTTAGCCATACTTGTCTATGTGCAGAATAGGTGTCTCATTGTGGCTGCAATTTGCATTTTCCTGATACCTGGTGATTTGAGTACGTATGTATTTGTTGGATATTTGGATATCTCTTTTGTGAAATGTGTTCAACTGTTTTGCCTATTTTTAAAAAATTAGATTGTTTTACTTTTTAAAATTAGTTAATAGGAGTTGTTTATGTATTCTGTGGTTTGATTTTTCATCTTTATGGTATCTTTTGATGAGCAAAGGTTGTTTATTTTAATGAAGTCAAATATATCAACCTTTTACTTATGGCTAATGCTTATTGTGTCCTGATCAAGAAATCTTTGCCTACCCCAAGGCCATGAAAATATCCTTCCATAATTTTTCTAGAAGGTTTATTGTTTTTATCTCTTGCACTGAAGTCTATTATACATCTCAAATTAATCTGAGTGTAAGCTTGAAATGTGAGAGCCAAGACTCAATTTTTTTCTCTGTGGATATCCAATTGCTCTAACACTATTTATTGGAAAGATCATTTCCCCACTGAATTGCAGATGGGTCTTTGATGTAAGTTAGGTGATGATGTATCTGTAGGTCTGTTTCTGTGCTCTATTCTGTACCAGTGGTAGTCTATTTGCCCATTCTTGTGCAAACTACTTATTTTTATTTTTATATTGAGATGGAGTCCACTCTGTCATCCAGGTTGGAGTACAGTGGGTCTTCAATCTTGGCTCACTACAACTTCCGTCTCCCGGATTCAAGCAATTCTCCTGCCTCAGTCTCT
>NW_012118488.1:967753-968207 GCF_000951035.1 Colobus angolensis palliatus
GAGATCGTGCCACTGCACTCCAGCCTGGGCGACAGAGCAAGACTCCGTCTCAAAAAAAAAAAAACCAATAAGATGCTGAGGCCCGGCACGGTGGCTCACGTCTGTAATCGACAGCACTTTGGGAGGCCAAAGCGGATGGATCACGAGGTCAGGAGATTCAGACTATCCCAGCTAACATGGTGAAACCCCGTCTCTACTAAAAATAAAAAAAAAGTAGCCGGGCCTGGTGGTGGGTGCCTGTAGTCCCAGTTACTCGGGAGGCTGAGGCAGAGCTTGCAGTGAGCTGAGATCACGCCACTGCAATCCAGCCTGGGCTACTGAGCAAGACTCCTTCTCAGAAAACAACAATAACAAAAAAAAAAAACAAAAACCAATATGATGTTGAATAAAAGTGGTGAAAGTGGACTTTCTTGTCTTATTCCCAAACTCAGAGAACATTTACTATTTTATTATT
>NW_012118488.1:968547-971757 GCF_000951035.1 Colobus angolensis palliatus
GTGATCCGCCCGTCTCGGCCTCCCAAAGTGCTGGGATTATAGGCTTGAGCCACCGCGCCCGGCCTATAATTTTTCTTAAACAAATAATTGTTTTATATATATAGATATGTATAATTGATATATAATTGATGTGCTACTTATACACGATTCAATTTTTTTATTGATGTCTAATTTATATACAATAAAATGCACAGATTTTCCAGTAAATGGCTTTTATGAACCCACTATCTCAATTAATATATCAAACATTTTCATCACTCCAATAAGTTCCCTCATGCCTCTTTCCAGGAAATCTGCAGGGGCAACCACTCTTCTTATTTCTATTCCATAGATTAAATTTTCCCTATTCTAGAACTTCATATAAATGAAATTATTCAATATGTACTCTTTTGTGTCTGGCTTTTTAAAAAAACTAATCATAAGACTTTCACAATTTATCATGTTCTTGCATGCATCTGTAGTTAGTTCCTTTTTTATTGGTGAGTGGTTTCCCATGATACGAATGTATTACAACTTATTTATTCAATCACATGTTGATGGACATTTGTGTTGTTTCCAGTTTGAGCTTATTATGAATATAAATGCTATAAACATTCTTGTCCCGGTGTGGTGGCTCACGCCTGTAATCCCAACACTTTGGGAGGCCAAGGAGGGCAGATCACCTGAGGTAAGGAGTTCGAGACCAGCCTGGCCAGCATGGTGAAACCCATCTCTACTAAAAATACAAAAATTAGCTGGGTGGGGTGGTGGGCGCCGGTAATCCCAGCTACTTGGGAGGCTGAGGCGAGAAAATGGATTGAACCTAGGAGGCAGAGGTTGCAGTGAGCTGAGATCATGCCACTGCACTCCAGCCTGGGCGACAGAGCGAGACTTTGTCTCAAAAAACAACAGCAACAACAACAACAAAACCCAAAAACATTCTTGTACAAGTCTTTGTGTGGACATGTGTTTTCATTTCTTTTGGGTGAAACCTAAGAGTGGAATTGCTGAGTCATAGGGTAGGTGCATCTTTATTGTCAAACTGTTTTTCAAAGTGGTTGTACTATTTTATAATACATCTCAGAGAGTTCTGGTTGTCCACATCTTCTCAATATGTAGTAGCATTTTCAGACTTTAATTTTAACCATTCTGATGAGCATGTTGTTGTTTTAGTTATTATTATTATTATTATTACTATTATTTGAGACGGAGTCTCGTTCTGTCGCCCGCGCTGGAGTGCAGCGGCGCGATCTCAGCTCACTGCAATGTCTGCCTCCCAGGTTCGAGCAATTCTGGTGGCCTCAGCCTTCCGAGTAGCTGGGATTACAGGCACGTGCCACCATGCCCAGCTAATTTTTGTATTTTTAGTAACAGACAGGGTTTCACCATGTTGGTCAGGCTGGTCTCGAACTCCTGACCTCGTGATCCGCCCACCTCAGCCTCCCAACGTGCTGGGATTACAGGCATGAACCACCACGCCCGGCTAGTTATTATTATTATTTTTGAGATGGAATCTCAGCTCACTGAAACCTCCGCCTCCCAGGATCAAGCGATTCTGTTGCCTTGTCCTCCCGAGTAGCTGGGATGACAGGTGCCCACTATCACACCAGCTACTTCTTGTATTTTTAGTAGAGACTGGGTTTCACCATGTTGTCCAGGCTGGTCTTGAACTCCTGACCTCAAGTGATCTGCCTGCCTCAGCCTCCCAAAGTGCTGGGATTACAGGCGTGAGCCACTGCCCCCGGCCTCAAATATATTCTTTTGTGAAATGTCTCTTCAAGTCTTTTTAAACTTTAACTAACTTTTTTGAGACAGGGTCTTCTTGCTTTGTCGCCAAGGCTGGAATGCAGTGGCACAATCATGGCTCAATGCAGCCTTCACCTCCTGGGCCCAAGAGATCCTCCCACCTTCGCTTCCTGAGTAGCTGGGACCACAGGCTCGCACCACCACACCTGACTAATTTTTGTATTTTTTGTAGAGATGGAGTTTTGCCATGTTGCCCAGGCTGGTCTCGAACTCCTGGGCTCAAGCAATCCTCCCACCTCGGCTTCTCAAAGTGCTGGGATTACAAGCATGAGCCACTGCACCCTGCCAAGTCTTTTGCCTTTTAAAAAAGATTGGATTATTTGTCCATTATTGAGTTGTGGAAGTTATTCATTTCTTCTATATATAAGTCCTGTATCACATATATGCAGGTGATTATTTTCTCTCATTCGGTGTCTTACCTTTTCATTTTACAAAGGTATTATTTGATGAATGGAGTTTTTAATTTTAAGGAAGTCCAATTGATCATTTTGTTTTCTTTTATGGTTGGTACATTTTTATCCTAAGAAATCTTTGCCTACTCCAAGGCTGCAAAATCTTATGTTTTCTTCCAGGAGATTTATAGTTTCAGCTTTTTACATTTAGGTCCATGATCTACCTTGAATTAATCTTTGTGAATGGTGTAAGGTGAGAGTTGAAGTCTCTCCACTTGTTGGCACTTTCATTTCCCCGCTGAAGTACCTTGACTCTTTTGTCAAAAATGAATTATTATATATGTGGGGTTGTTTATGAACACGCTTTTCCACTGATGTATTTGTCTCTCCTACACCAATACTATGTTATCTTGATTACTATAGCTTTGTAGTGAGTCTTAAAATCCAATAGTGTAAGTTTTTCAAGTTTGTTCTTTTTCAAAATTGTTTTGTCTATTCTAGGTCTTCTGTATTTCCATATAAATGATGGAATCAGCTTGTCCATTTGTATTTTAAAAACCTGCTGAGATTTTGTCTTTTTTTTTTTTTCCTTTTTGTGGAGAATGGGGTCTCGCTGTATTACCCAGGCAGGTCTCGAACTCCTGGGCTCAAGCTATCCTCCCGCCTCTGCCTCCCTGAGAGCTGGGATTACAGGCGTGAGCCACCGCGCCCAGCAAAACCTGCTGAGATTTTGATTGTGATGGCATTGAATCTATAGATCAACATGGAGAGACATGACATCTTAACAATATCGAGTCTCTTCTATGAACATGATGCATCTCTCTATGTGTTTAAGTTGTCTGTTATTTCTTCAAGCAACGTTTTTGTATTTTTATAATAGAGGTCTTGCATATATTTTATAAAACTATTAGTGTTTTGGCTGGGCGCGGTGGCTCAAGCCGGTAATCCCAGCACTTTGGGAGGCCGAGACGGGCGGATCACGAGGTCAGGAGATCGAGACCATCCTGGCTAACACGGTGAAACCCCGTCTCTA
>NW_012118488.1:972467-973603 GCF_000951035.1 Colobus angolensis palliatus
AGCCAGGATGGTCTCCATCTCCTGACCTTGTGATCCGCCCCCCTCGGCCTCCCAAGTGCTGGGATTACAGGCGTGAGCCACCGTGCCCGGCCATTTTTCAGACTTTATGCTTGTAAGTTGTTTTATTTCTTTATTGAGCTAGCTAGGATAATGTTGAACAGAAGCAATTAGAATACACATCCTTATTTATTTGTTTCTAGTGTTAGCAGCAAAGCTCTCAATATTGTACCATTAAATACGATGTCAATTGTGGGTTTTTTTTTTTTTTTTGAGATACCATCCATCAAGTAGAGGAAAATGTTTTTTATTCTAGTTTTCAAAAATCATGAATAATGACTAAATTTTGCCAAATGCTTTTTCTGCATCTATTGAAGTAGTTGTTTAGATTTTTTACTTTATTTTGTTAATGTGATTAGTTACATTTTTTGGTATATTAAATTTACTTTGCCTTACTGGACAAAACTGCATTTGGTCATTATTATGAGTTATCTTTTTAAAAAATATATACTGGCTGGGCACAGTGGCTCACACCTGTAATCCCAGCACTTTGAGAGGCCAAGGTGGGTGAATCACTTGAGCTCAGGAGTTCGAGACCACCCTGGACAACATAGTGAGACCGTGTCTCTGCAAAAAATATAAAAATTAGCCAAGGCTGGAGGATTGCTTGAGCCCAGGAGTTTGAGACCATTCTGGGCAACATAGAGAGACACTGTCTCTCTAAAAAATAAAAAAATTGGCCAGGTGTGGTGACATACTTGTATAGTCCCAGCTACTAGGGAAGCTGAAGTGGAAGGATTACCTGAGCCCAGGAGGTCAAGGTGGCAGTGAGGGGCGATCGCACCACTGCACTCCAGCCTGAGTAATAGAGTGAGACCTTGCCTCCAAAATAATAGTAACAATTAAAAAAACTTAAAAATATAAAAGTTAAAAATAAATGTATTGCTGAATTTGGTTTGAGATATATATAATGTGTGTATATATATATACACACACACATACACACACACACACTTTATTGTTACTGTTTTCTCATCTCCTTCTTAAGAAATCTTTGCCTACTCCAAGGCTGCAAAATCTTATGTTTTCTTCCAGGAGATTTATAGTTTCAGCTTTTTACATTTAGGTCCATGATCTAC
>NW_012118488.1:975798-988892 GCF_000951035.1 Colobus angolensis palliatus
TCTCCCCTCCCTCTCCCCTCCCCTCCCCTCCCCTTCCCTACCCTTCCCTTCCTTTTCTTTCTTTTTTGAGACAGAGTCTCTCTCTGTCACCCAGGCTGGAGTACAATGGAACAATCTTGGCTCACTGCAAACCCCGCCTCCTGGGTTCAAGCAATTCTCCTGCCTCAGCCTTCCTAGTAGCTGAGATTACAGATGCCCGCCACCACACACAGCTAGTTTTTTTCGTATTTTTAATAGAGATGGGGTTTCGCCATGTTGGCCAGGCTGGTCTGGAACTCGTGACCTCAGGTAATCCACGCCTTGGCTTCCCAAAATGCTGGGATTACAGGCGTGAGCCACCTCGCCCGGGCTTTTATTTCTAATATTTGTTACTTGTGATCTCTTTCCCTCCTTCTCTTTTTACCTTGATCTTTCCTGCTATTTATTACTTTTAGAGGTCTTTAGTAATTTTAGAGATCTTTCCAAAGAACCAGTGTCTTTGTTGACTTTCTCCATTCTATATTTGTTTCCTATTTTGTTGATTTCTTCTCTTCTCTTTAACATTTTGTTCCAGGCTGGGCGCAGTGGCTCACACCTGTAATCCTAGCACTTTGGGAGGCCGAGGCGGGTGGATCACCTGAAGTCGGGAGTTCGAGACCAGCCTGATCAACATGGAGAAACCCCGTCTCTACTAAAAATACAAAATTAGCTGGGCGTGGTGGCGCATGCCTGTAATCCCAGCTCCTTGAGATGCTGAGGCAGGAGAATCGCTTGAACCCGGGAGGCGAAGGTTGCTGTGAGCTGAGATCGTGCCATTGCTCTCCAGCCTGGGCAACAAGAACGAAACTCCGTCTAAAAATAAAACAAAACAACAACAACAAAAAACAATTTGTTCCTTCTACTTTTGGGGAAAGGGGAGTGTTAAATGCTCTTCTTGTAAAAATTTCTTTTAATGGATGCTTAAATCATTGATTTTTGTTCTTCTGTGTATTTAAGTCTATGCATTTCTCCTTAAGCATGTTTGGGGCAATATTCCATTATCATTCAGTTCAAAATACTTTATAACTTCCATGGTGGTTTCTTCTTTGACCCCCATGACCTATTTAGGGGCGTATTAATTAATTTCGGAACATTTGGGGAGAATTCTCTAGTTATCTTTTAGTTATTGACTTGCAGCTCAACTTCACTAAGTCCAGAGAACATATTACGCATGATTTCAGGAATTGGAAATTCGTTAACACTTGCTTTATGGTCCAGCATATGGTCAATTTTGTTAAGTGTCAAAATTGGTACTTGAGAAGCATGTGCCTTCTGTAGTTGTTGGTTTCCTCCTGGTTTTTAAAATAATATCCTATAAATGTCAGTTAGGGAAATTTGTTTAATTACATTGTTCAAATCCTCTACTGACTTTAAAAAAATCTACTTGTCTATCAGTTACTGGGAGAGCTGTGTCAAAAATCTCCAACTATGACTGGGAATTTTGGGGATTTGCCTATTTCTTCTTCAATTTTTTTTTTTTTTTTTTTTTTGAGTTAGGTGCTTGCTCTGTCACCCAGGCTGGAAAGCAGTGGCATGATCATGGCTCACTACAGCTGTGAATTCCTGGGCTCCAGGTATCCTCCCATCTCAGCCTCTTGAATAGCTGGGATTACAGGTGCATGCTACCACGCCTACCTATTTTTATTTTCAGTCTTTTGCAGAGATGAGGTTCTCACTATGTTGCTTGGGCTGGTCTTGAACTCCTGATCTCAAGAGATCCTGGCACCTTGACCTCTCAAAGCGCTGGGATTACAGGCATGAGCCAACACGCCTGGCCTGGTCATTAATTCTGTCCGTTTTTGCTTTATGTATTTTGAGGTTATATTATCAGATGAATATTTAGAACTGTTATGTTTTCCTGTTAATTGACTCTTTTATGATCATGAAATGTCCCTTTTTGTTTTTGTTTTTCTTTTCTTTGTTGTTTGTTTTTTTAAACAGAGCCTCACTCTGTCACCCAGAATGGAGTGCAATGGCGTGATCTCGGCTCACTGCAACATCCACCTCCTGGATTCAAGTGATTCTCATGCCTCAATCTCCCAAGCAGCTGGGATTACAGGAGTGCGCCACCATACCTGGCTAATTTTTTTGTAGTTTTAGTAGAGATGGGGTTTCACCATGTTGCCCAAGCTGGTCACAAACTCCTGAGCTCAGGCAATCCACCCGCCTTGGCCTCCAAAATTGCTGGGATTACAGGCATGAGCCACCTGGCCCAGTTCCCTCTTTGTTTTTAGTAATACTTCTTGCCCTAAAGATTACTTTGTCTGATATTAATATAGCTACAACAACTTTATGTTGGTTAGTGCTTGCATTATATTTTTTTCATCCTTTAATTGTAGTATTTACTTATTTATTTTTTATTTTTTGTAGAGATGGGGTTTTGCCATGTTGCCCAGGTCGGTCTTCAACTCCTGAGCTCAAAGCGGTCTGCCTGACTTGGCCTCCCACAGTGCTGGGATTATGGGCATAAACCACCACACCCGGGCCTCATCCTTTAATTGTAACCCTTCTGTATCCTTATATTGACCACTTGCATTCCCAAAACTGCTGAATTTATATTGAAGATGTGGCTCTTGTAAACTGCATATAATTGGATTATCTAATGCAATCTGACATCTTTTTTCTTTTAATTAGAGGATTTAGCCCCTTTAAATTTCACGTAAATACTAATAGAGTTGGGTTTAATTTACCATATTCTATTTGTTTATTTGTTCCTGTATTTGCAAAGGTCTCTGGTTGCATATGAAGATCTGACTGGAAGAACACACGCACAGAAGCAGGTTAAGAGATTGGAGCAGTTGTCCAGGTGAGTGCAACTGGCATCCTGTATTAGATTCATGGTGGTGAAGATAAGGAGATGTGAACAAATTAGATATTTGGGAGGTAGGAAAAATAGAACTTAGTGATTGTGACCAGGCACAGTGGCTCACACCTGTAATCCTAGCACTTTGAGAGGCCGAGGCAGGCAGATCACTTGAGGTCAGGAGTTCGAGACCAGCCTGGCCAACATGATGAAACCCACTACTCTACAAAAATACAAAAAGTTAGCCAGGTGTGGTGGCGTGTGCCTGTAGTCCCAGCTACTTGGGAGGCTGAGGCAGGAGAATTGCCTGAACCCAGGAGGTGGAGGTTGCAGTGAGCTGAGATCGTGTCATTGCACTCCAGCCTGGGCAACAGAGTGAGACTCTGTCTCAAAAAGAAAAAAAAAAAAAAGCAAAACTTAGTGATTGCCTTTAGAGCAGTGGTCTCCAACCTTTTTGGCACTAGGAACCGGTTTTGTGGAAGACAGTTTTTCCACAGATGATGGGGTGGGAGCTGGTTTTACACTTGATCTTAGCCAGAAGGCTGAGAAGGGATGGGGGGTGGTTTTGGAATGGAACTGTTCCACCTCAGATCATCAGGCATCACTTAGATTCTCACAAGGAGCACGCAAACTAGATCCCTCGCATGCGCAGTCACAATAGGCTTTCTGTTCCTATGAGAATCTAATGTCGCTGGTGATTTGACAGGGGGCGGAGCTTAGGCGGGAATGCAGGCCAGCGGCTCACCTCCTGCTGTGTGGTCCTGTTCCTAACAGGGCCACAGTCTATGGCCCGGGGGTTGGGGACTCCTGCTTTAGGGTATAGAGTGAAAGAGTAAAGAATCAAGGAACACTCTCCTATTTCTGGTTTAAGAGGTTTGGTGGATGGCACCCCTATTTATTTTAAAAACCCAGGAGGAGAAACAGAACTAAGGTGAAAGATAATGAGATCGGTTTTGGACTAGTTGATAGCCTAGTGGAGAAAGTCCTGGTATCCGTTTCAATATATAGGACTAGAATTTATATCTGAGCTGGAGATATTAATTGGGACCTGCTAAAATACGGGTGGTAATTCAGGCAGTGGGAGAGTTAGGGAGTGAGGATAGAAACAGGCCTAGGACGAAAAACTGAGGAACATTTCACAGTTGGGTTGAGCCAAGGAGACTGAGAAGAGGTAGTCAGAGATGTTGAGAGAAGGAAACCAAGAAGGTACAGTATCATGGCCGGGAGCGGTGGCTCACACCTGCAATCCCAGCACTTTGGGAGGCCAAGTCAGGTGGATCATGAGGTCAGGAGTTTGAGACTAGCCTGGCCAATATGGCAAAACCCCATCTCTACTAAAAATACAAAAATTAGCCAGGTGTGGTGGCACACGTCTATAATCCCAGCTACTCAGGAAGGTGAGACAGGAGAATCGCTTGAACCTGGGAGGTGGAGGTTGCAGTGAGGCAAGAGTACGCCACTGCACTCCAGCCTGGGTGACAGAGTGAGACTCTGTCTCAAAACAAAAACAGAAAACAGAAAACAAAGTACAGTATCCTAGAAGCTGGAAAGAGAGTGTTTTTGTAAAGAGGAAAATGGGTAACTGGTCTCTGCTGCTGGGAGGTCCTACTAGGTAAGGACTAAAACAGGTATGCCACAGCCTGAGGAAGAGTAGTTTGAATGGAGTTAGTGAGGTGGCACCAGGTGGAGTGGGTTATAAAGTAGGAGATGAAGAAATGAAGACAAATAGGCCAGGCCTGGTGGCTCATGCCTGTAATCCCAGCACTTTGAGAGGCCGGGGGTGTGTGGATCACCTGAGGTCAGGAGTTCGAGACCAGCCTGGCCAATATGGTAAAACCCCACCTCTACTAAAAATACAAACACTAGCTGGGTGTGGTAATCCCAGCTACTTGGGAGGCTATAATTTCAGCTACTTGGGAGGCTATAATCCCAGCTACTTGGGAGGCTGAGGCAGGAGAATCACTTGAACCCAGGAGGCGGAGGTTGCGGTGAGCTGAGATTGCACCACTGCACTCCAGCCTGGGTGACAGAGCGAAACTCTGTCTCAATTAAAAAAAAAAACAAAAGAAATGAAGACAAATTTAGATACTGACATTTGGAAGAATCGGCTAGGTTTTGCTGTGACAATAAACAACCCCGAAGTCTCAGTGGATTGAAGTAGGAATCGGCAAACTTTTCCTGTAAAGGGCCAGCTAGAAAGTATTTTAGGCGTTGTAGGTCACAGCTATTGTCATAGACAACAAAGACTATAATCTCTGTCGCAGCTACTCAACTCTGCCATTGTAGTACAGCACTAGGCAGAGACAACATGTAAACAAAAGGGTGCAGCTGTGTTCCCACAAATACTTGTTTACAAAACCAGGCAGCTGGTTGGATTGGCCCCAGGTTGGCAGCAGGTTGGATTTGGGCTGCAGTTGGCTGACCCCTAGGTTAAAGCAACTCTGGTGGTCATTGAAATGTGCCGCTCAGATTTCCTTCAAGGGAACCTGCCACATGGGGCAGAGTGGACTGACAGCCCCGGCTGCTGCCCAGGCGTCCTTCACTGTGTTTGCATTGAGGTCATGCTTGCCAGAGCTGGTCCTGGCCAGTACTGAGCATGGCAGGGAACAAGGGCTGGCCCATTCCTGTGGGACTTGATCTCCTGTAATGGGCAGTCTTGGCTTGGAGACTCTCCCCATCGACCTGTCTGAAAGTTTCTTAGAATTGTGGTGCAAAAACAAAAATAAAAATAGATAAATAAACGAATAAAGAGGCCAGGCGGGGAGGCTCATGCCTGTAATCCAAGTGCCTTGGGAGGCCGTGGTGGGTGGATTGCTTGAGGCCAGGAGTTTGAGACCAGCCTGGCCAACATGGCAAAACCCCATATCTACTAAAAATATAAAAATTAGCCGGGCTTGTTGGTGGGTGCCTGTAATCCCAGCTGCTTGGGAGGCTGAGGCAGGAGAATTGCTTGAACCCAGGAGATAGAGGTTGCAGTGAACTGAGATCACGCCACTGCACTCCAGCCTGGGCGACAGAGCGAGACTCCGTCTTAAAAAAAGAAAAAGAAATGATATAATGGATTTTGGAGACTCAGAAGCAGAATGGGTGGGGGCCGGGTGAGGGATAAAAAAACTATGTGTTGGGTACAATGTATACTACTCAGTTGAGGGGTCCACCAATCTCGGACTTCACCACTATATAAATCATCCATGTAACTGAAAACAACTTGCACCCCCAAAACTGAATTTTTTTAAAAAAGCATTGACCTGGAAGTAACACATACCACTTCTGTCCAACTTTCATTGACCAAACCAAGTTGCGTGGCCGTTCCTAACTTGAAGGGAAATTGCATCTTGCTTTATGCCCAGAAGGCAGAGACACAGAAGACTGATGAACTGTCCTAATGACAATTGCAATCACTCCTTTTTTTTTTTTTTTTTGGAGAAGCAGTCTTGCTCTGTCGCCCAGGCTAGAGCGCAGTGGCGCGATCTCGGCTCACTGCAACCTCTGCCTCCCGGGTTAAAGCACTTCTCCTGCCTCAGCCTCCTGAATAGCTGGGATTACAGGCACCCACCACCGCACCCAGCTAATTTTTGTATTTTTAGTAGAGATGAGGTTTCACCATCTGGGCCAGGCTGGTTTCGAACTCCTGACCTCATGATACACCTGCCCTGGCCTCCCAAAGTGCTGGGATTACAGGCGTGAGCCACCAGTCCCAGCCCCAGCAATCACTCTTTTAAACGGTTTAAGGAAGGAGAAGGGGAGATGTTGGAAGTTGTCACTTTGAAGAGCAGGAAGGGAGTTAATCACTGAAGCATAGCCAGGATTGTCAAGCCACGTTCAGGTTCCATATAACATTGAGGACCACCATTTTCTTTGGTACCAGTCTTCTCAGCTATGTGCTTTTCTCTAGTGATGCTCAGCTGCCTGGATGCAGGCACGGTAAAAGCCAAGAGTTGGATTCATCAATTTTTAACATATTATTTTATTTTATTTTATTTATTTTTGAGTCAGAGTCTCACTCTGTCACCCAGGCTGGAGTGCACTGGTGTGATCTTGGCTCACTGCAACCTCCACCCCCTGACTCCAAGTGATTCACCTGCCTCAGCCTCCCAAGTAGCTGGACTACAGGTATAAGCCAGCATGCCCAGCTAATTTTTTTTTATTTTTAGTAGAGATGGGGTTTTGCCATGTTGGCCAGGCTGGTCTCGAACTCCTGACTTCAAGTGATCCACTCACCTCAGTCTCCCAAATTGTTGGGATTACAGGTGTGAGCCACTGCACCCCACCTAGATAACATTTTAAAAATACATTGATGCCCCCTCCCATCATGAAAGCAAGGATTTTGTCCGTTTTGTTTAATGCTATGGCCTTAACCTAGAACAGTGATTGGTCAAGACAGGTCCTATTTAAATATTTGTTGAATGAATGATTCAATGCTTTTTAGAAAAATTCAGGCTGGGCGTGGTGGCTCATGCCTGCAATCCAAGTACTTTGGGAGGCTGAGGTGGGAGGATCACTTGAGGCACAGAGTTCAAGACAAACCTGGACAACACAGCAAGATCCCATCTCTACAAAAAAAGAAAAGAAAAATTCAAATCATAAAGATGTGTATAGGTTTAAAAATGGATTCCTTTGGGGCTGGGTGCAGTGACTCACGCCTGTAATCCCAGCACTTTGGGAGGCTGAGGCGGGCAAATCACTTGAGGTCAGGAGTTTGAAACCAGCCTGTCTAACATGGCGAAACCCCATCTTTACTAAAAATAAAAAAATTAACCAGGTATGGTGGCTCATACCTGTAATCCCAGCTACACGGGAGGCTGAGGCACGAGTATCGTTTGAATCTGGGAGGAGGAGGTTGCAGTGAGCTGAGATTGCACCACTGCACTGCAGCCTAGGTGACAGAGACTCTGTCTCAAAAAAAAAAAGAAAAAAAAGCAACAAAACAAAACAAAAAAAACACACACAATGGTGGATTCCTTTGGTTCCCATTGCCACTCCCTTAGGGATGACTACTGCTAATAGTGTGTGTGTGCGCGTGTGTGTGTGTGTGTGTGAGGCTGTGGGGTGTGTGTGTCTGTCTGTATTTCCAGACCTTTTCATATGCATAGACATACAGTAGTTCCACCTTATCCACAGTTTCACTTTCTACGGTTTTAGTTACCCAAGGTCAGTCGAAGTCTGAGAATAGGTGGAATACAGTAAGTATATTGTTACAATTGTGCTATTTTATTAATTGTTGTAAATCTCTTCTTGTGCCTAATTTTATTTTTATTTTTATTTTTTTTGAGACAGAGTCTTGTTCTGTCACCCAGGCTGGAGTGCAGTGGCACAGTCTCAGCTCACTGCAGCTTCTGTCTCCTGGATTCAAGTGATTCTCCTGCCTCAGCCTCCCGAGAAGGTGGGACTACAGGCATGTGCCACGATGCCTGGCTAATTTTTGTACTTTTAGTAGAGATGGAGTTTCACCATGTTGGCCAGGCTGGTCTTGAACTCCTGACCTCAGGTGATCCACCAGTCTTGGCCTCCCAAAGTGTGGGATTATAGGTGTGAGCCACTGTGCTTGGTCTCTTGTGCGTAATTTTAAAATTAAACTTTGTCATAGGTTTGTATGTACAGGAAAAAACATAGTACATATATGATTTGGTACTATCTACAGTTTCAGGTATCCACTGGGGGTCTTGGTCTATTTTAAAATTAAAAACAAAGGCCGGGTGCGGTGGCTTACACCTGTAATCCCAGCACTTTGGGAGGCCGAGGCGAGTGGATCATGAGGTCAGGAGTTCAAGACTAGCCTGGCCAATATGGTGAAACCCTGTCTCTACTAAAAATACAAAAATTAGCCGGGTGTGGTGGTGCATGTCTGTAATCCCAGCTACTCGGAAGGCTGAGGCAGGAGAATTGCTTGAACCCAGAAGGTGGAGGTTGCATTGAGCCGAGATTGCGCCACTGCACTCAAGCTTGGGCAACAGAGCTAGACTCTGTCTCAAAAACAAACCAACAAAAACGAAACAAAACAAAAAATAAGTAGTATTTCCACGTGGTTCTAAGAAACTTTTTCCCCCTCAAGTATTTTATTATTTATTTACTTATTATTTTTTAGACAGGATCTTCTGTGTTGCCCAGGCTGCAATGCAAGGGTGTGATCTCAGCTCACTGCATCCTCGACCTCCTGGGCTCAAGTGATCCTCCCACCTCAGCCTCCTGAGACTACAGGTACACTCCTCCATGCCAGGCTAGTTTTTGTATATTTTGTAGATATGATATTTCACCAAGTTGCTTGGGCTGGTTTCAAACCCCTGGCCTCAAGCATTCCTCCTGCCTCGGCCTCCCAAAGTGCTGGGATTACAGGCACGTGCCACCACACCCGGCTAATTTTTGTATTTTTAGTAGAGTCGGGAGTTTCACCATGTTGGCCAGGCTGGTTTCGAACTCCTGACCTCAAGTGATCCGCCCACCTTGGCCTCCCAAAGTGCTGGGATTACAGATGTGAGCCACTGCGCCTGGTCATGGAGGGTGTTTTATTGGCTCATATCACTCAATTCCTAGGGACAACTGATTTCAAGTATAGCTGGGTGCAGGTGTCCAAATTTCGCCTTCATAATCTCTCACCAGCACTTGGATTTCCTTTGTTTTGGCTTCACTCTCAGATCAACTCTTGCATGGAAAGTCAAGACGGCCACACGCCACCTGCTCTTCTTCTCTGGGAGATTGGCTCTCACTTAGATCACATGCCCTGCCCCAAACCAATCGGTTTGCTTGAGGTGGGGAATGGATACACTGATTGGTCAAGTCTAAGTCACAGAACTCACCCCTGCAACTGGGAGGCAGAGCCAGCCCCAGCAAACCGCTTGCCAGACAGTAGGAGAGAAGTGGTTTTGCAGACAATCTGCAAAAGGGAAGGGCAGTTGCCGGAATTCTGAAGGGATAATGCGTGCTGGGAAAGCTAAAACAACAGATTTTTACTAAAAAGGAGTAGCTTTCTCAAAGGGTTTGTTTAACATTTTGGTGAGTACAGATCAGTTGCCTCCCAAACTGTCGTACTATTTTGTATATTCGCCAACAATGTTCGAGAGTTCCCTTGTATCTGCGCTCATGTGAACACCAAACATTATCAACTGCATTAATTTTTTACCAACTTAATGGACAAAAATATATCTCTACCAGGTGCAGTGGCTCATGCCTGTAATTCCAACATTTTGGGAGGCTGAGGTGGGAAGGTTGCTTGAGTCCAGGAATACGAGGCCAGCCTGGGCAATATAGCCAGACCCTATTTCTACAAAAAATAAAAATACAAAAAATTAGCTAGGCTTGGTGGTGTGCACTTGTAGTTCTAGCTACTTGAGAGGTTGAGTACAGGAGATTAAGGCTGCCGTGAGCTATGATCACACCACTGCACTTCAGCCTGGACAACACACTGAGACTCTGTCTCAAAAAAAACAAAAAACATAAATTGTCTTGTCGTTACCTTTGCCCTTTGTCCTGTTGGATTTTCTGACCTTTTCTTACTGATCTGCAGGATCCTTTTGTATATTAGGGATAATAATTAGCAGGTAACTCTATCTGTGCTTTAAATACTGCAAAACTCCCACTTTAGCAGTCACTTTTTTTGTTGTTTTTGAGATGGAGTTTCACTTTTGTTGCCCAAGCTGGAGTGCAGTGGCACGATCTTGGCTCACTGCAACCTCTGACTCCTGGGTTCAAGTGATTCTCCTGTCTCAGCCTCCTGAGTAGCTGGGATTACAGGCATGTTCCACCACGCCGGGCTAATTTTTATATTTTTAGTAGAGATGGGGTTTTACCACGTTGGCCAGGCTGGTCTGGAATTCCTAACCTCAGGTGATCTGCCCGCCTCAGCCTCCCAGAGTGCTGGGATTACAGGCGTGAGCCATCGCCTCCCGCCTAGCAATCATTTTTTACTTTATTGTGTCTTTTACTGTAATCAAATCTTTTTATATTTTTCATTATAGTTTATGAATTTCATGTCTTATGAAAGTCCTTCTTATCCCCAAATTACAAAAAATGCTCTCCTTCTTCTGGCACTGTCTGATTAAAACAAAACAAAACAAAACAAAAAACTCAAAAAACAAAAAAACCAAACCCTCCTGTATTTCTTCCTGGTGCTTTTGTAGTTTAGTTCTTTATATACTTAGTTAATCCATCTGGAATTCATTTTTATGTATAGATCTGACTTAAGTATTTATTTTTCATAGATGGATAGCCACTTGTTCCAGCATGGTTTCTTTTCCTTGCTAGTTTGAAACGCTGTTTTTATCATGTGCTAAATTTCCATGTGGTGGGAGGTGGAGATTGAGAAGTATCTTAAAAGGTAAAACTGAATGAGAGAGTGAGTGGGAGGGAAAGGAGGGATCCAGGGTGACTACTTTTTCTGGCTGAGTGATTGTCTGGAACTGTGGAGTAGGAAGAGGGGCATGAATAGGAAGGTAGGTCAATTTGGGACATGTTGCTTTTGAGGGACTCATGGATATCCAGGACATATTTAATAGAAATACATTAAATACAGATGGCTCATGCCTATAATCCCAGCACTTTTGGAGGCCGAGGTGGGCAGATCACTTGAGGTCAGGAGTTCAAGACCAGCCTGGCCAACATGGTGAAACCCCATCTCTACTAAAAATACCAAAATTAGCCGGGTGGGCACCTGTAATCCCATCTTCTTGGGAGCCTGAGGCAGGAGAATCACTTGAACCCAGGAGTCAGAGGTTGCAGTGAACAGAGATCATGCCACTGCACTCCAGCCTGAGCGACAGAATGAGACTCTATCTCGGAAAAATAAAAAATAAAAACAATAGAAATACATGAAAAGCCTTTATACTAAAATAATCACTACATGAAAAACGTTTTGGAAACTCTTTCTGTACCATGTGTTCTATTGTTATGTTTGCCTATTCATTTACTTGGTTATTTCATAAATATTTGTGAAATAGGAAAATAAATCCTATGCTTGCTGTAATAATTGTTTTATGGTACATTTGGATTAGTGGTAATGGAAGTAATTCCCACCTGGTCAATTATCCTTATTTTTAACTACTTTGTTGTTGTTGTTGTTATCGGTATCCATTTACTCTTCCAGATGAATTTTAGAATTATCTTTTCCAGTTTTGGTTAAATAATTCCATTGGAAATTTAAACTGAAGCTGCACTGAATTTATAGAGTAATCTTGGGGAAAATGAGAGCTTTTCCAGAGTGTTCTTCCATTTTGAGAAGATGGCATAGATCTCTCTATTCAGGTCTTCTTGTATGTCCTGGGTAAAGTTTATTCCTGGATATTTCATAGCTTTAATTGCTATCACGAATTAGATAATTTTTTCTAATATTTTAAAATTGTTTTTTCTTGGTAAAAAAATAAAACTATTGATTTTTGTACATTTTTCTTTTAACTGGCCATTTTACTGAACCTGCGGGTGTGACCTAAATGGCTTCAGTTGAATCTTTGACTTTTCTAACTAGATAATAATGTAATCTGCATGTAGTGATGATTTTGCTCTTTTTGTAGTATTTATATCTCATTTCTTTTCTTAGATTAACTCTTTTATTTGATTCTTCTTTTTATTTACTTTTTTATAGCTTTATTGATGAGCGATTGACAATACAATAAACTACACATACTTAAAATGTACAATTTGATAAGTTTTCACATATGAACATAGCCTCAGAGCCATCAAGTCAAGATAATGAACATATTTATCACCCCAAAAGTTTCCCCATGCCCCTTTGCTCCCCCCACTCTCCACCCCCTCCCCTCATCTCTAGGCAACCATTGATTTGTTTTCCAACCCTACAGATTAGTTTGCATTTTCTTGATGCAATCATACAGTAGATACTCTTTTTTTTCATTTGTCTTCTTTCACCCAGCATAATACTTTTTTATTATGTGTCCGGGCGCGGTGGCTCATGCTTGTAATCTTAGCACTTCGGGAGGCCGAGGTGTGGGGATCACTTGAGGTCAGGAGTTTGTGACCAACCTGGTCAACATGGTGAAACCCCGTCTCTACTAAAAATACAAAAATGAACTGAGCGTGGTAGTGCACGCCTGTAATCCCAGCTACTCAGGAGGCTGAGGCAGGAGAATCGCTTGAACCCAGGAGGCAGAGGTTGCAGTGAACTGAAATTGCACCATTGCACTCCATCCTGGGTGACAGAGCAAGACTCTGTCTCAAAACAAAGCAAAACAGAGCTGGGCGCGGTGGCTCAAGCCTGTAATCCCAGCACTTTGGGAGGCTGAGATGGGCGGATCACGAGGTCAGGAGATCGAGACCATCCTGGCTA
>NW_012118488.1:989762-990323 GCF_000951035.1 Colobus angolensis palliatus
TTTTTTGAGACAGAATGTTGCTCTGTCGCCCAGGCTGGAGTGCAGTGGAGTGATCTCAGCTCACTACAACATCTGCCTCCCAGATTCAAGCAATTCTTCTGCCTCAGCCTCCCCAGTAGCTGGGATTATAGGTGCCCGCCACCACGCCTGGCTAATTTTTGTATTTTTTTTAAGTAGAGACAGGGTTTTACCATGTTGACCAGGCTGGTCTCGAACTCCTGACCTCAGATGATCCACCTGTCTCAGCCTCCCAAAGTGCTAGGATTACAGGTGTGAGCCACCGTGTCCAGCTTAAACATTTCTTTTTTTGTAGAGACAGGGTTTCATTATGTTGCTTAGACTCGTCTCTAACTTCTGGGCTCAAGAAATCCTTCTGCCTTGGCCTCCCAAAATGCTGGGATTACAGGTGCGAGTTACCATGCCCGGCCCTTGTACCTATTTATTTATTTATTTATTTGAAAAGGAATATCGCTCTGTCACCCAGGCTGGAGTGCAGTGGCACAATCTCGGCTCACTGCAACCTCTGCCTCCCAGGTTCAAGCGATTCTCCTGCCTCAGCCT
>NW_012118488.1:991008-992464 GCF_000951035.1 Colobus angolensis palliatus
CTCTGTCACCCAGGCTGGAGTGCAGTGGCACAATCTCGGCTCACTGCAACCTCTGCCTCCCAGGTTCAAGCGATTCTCCTGCCTCAGCCTTCAAAGTATCTGGAACTACAGGCGCACACCACCACGCCCAGCTAATTTTTGTATTTTTAGTAAAGACGGGGTGTCGCCATGTTGGCCAGGCTAGTCCTAAACTCTTGACCTCCGGTGATCCACCTGCCTCGGCCTCCCCCGGTGCTGGAATTACAGGTGTGAGCCATTGCACCTGTCTCCGTATGGCCATTTTAAATAACGGGTTGTTTTCTTATTATTGGGATTTTAGAGTTCTTTATGTATCCTGGATAAAAGTCCTTTATCCATATATGCTTGCAAATACTCTTTTCCAGTCTGGCTTGTTTTTTTATTCTCTTCCTCTTTCTTTTCTTTTTTTTCTCCGAGTCTCTCTCTATTGCCCAGGCTGGAGTGCAGTGGCGTGATCTTGGTTCACTGAAACCTCTGTCTCCCTAGTTCAAGTGATTCTCCTGCCTCAGCCTCCCAAGTAGCTGGGATTATAGTCACCCACCATCATGCCCAGCTAATTTTTGTGTTTTTGTAGAGACAGCATTTCACCATGTTGGCCAGGCTGATCTTGAACTCCTGACCTCAGGTTATGTGCCCACCTCAGCCTCCCAAAGTGCTGGGATTACAAGCGTGACCCATCGCACCGCGCCTTTTCTTTTTTCTTTTCCTTTTTTTTTTTTTTAGGCAAGGTTTTGTTCTCTCACCCAAGCTGTGCAGTGGCATGATCATAGCTCACTGTAGTCTTGAACTTCTGGGCTCAAGTAATCCTCCTGCTTCAGCCTCCTGAGTAGCTAGGACTACAGGTGCATGCCACAACAACCAGCTGACTTACTGTCTGTTTATATTTTCTTTGAGACAGGATCTCGCTCTGTTGTCCATGCTGGAGTGCAACAGCATGATCACGGCTCACTGCAGCCTACTTCATGGCTCAAATGATCCTCTTGCCTCAGCCTCCCAAGTAGCTGGGACCACAGGCGCATGCTACCATGACTGGCTAATTTTTGTATTTTTGGTAGAGACAGGGTTTCACCATGTTGCCTAGGCTGGGCTCAAACTCCTGAACTCGAGTGACCCAACTGCCTTGGCCTCCCAAAATGCTAGGATTACAGGCGTGAATGACTGTATCAGGCGAAAAGACTGTCTTTCTTCCACTAGATTGCCTTTACGTCTTTGTTGAAATTCAGTTGAACATATATACATGGATCTGTTTACAAGCCTTGATCTATTTGCCCATCTTGATGCCAATATGACACTGTCTTGCTTGTGCTGTCGTTTTATAATCATCTTGAAGTAGTAGAAGTCCTCCAATTTGTCCCCTTCTTTTCCAAAATTGTTTTGACTATTCTGAATCTCTTGTGCTTGCTTGCCCTTCCTTTCTTTTTCTTTCTTTCTTTCTTTC
>NW_012118488.1:994544-1000775 GCF_000951035.1 Colobus angolensis palliatus
GTCGAGTAGCTGGGACTACAGGCGCCCGCCACCTCGCCTGGCTAGTTTTTTGTATTTTTTAGTAGAGACGGGGTTTCATCGTGTTAGCCAGGATGGTCTTGATCTCCTGACCTCATGATCTGCCCACCTCAGTCTCCCAAAGTGCTGGGATTACAAGCGTGAGCCACTGCACCCGGCCAGAGTTGACATCTTAACAGTATTAAGTCTTCTGATTCATGAGCATGGTATATTTCTCTATTTATTCAGGTCTTTAATTCCTCTAAGCAAGTTTCATAGTTTCTGGTATCAAGTCTTGTATATCCTTTGTCAGACTTATCCCAAATAGTTCATATTTTTTGGATGCTACTATACAGGTTTTTTTTTTATTTCAATTTCCAATAGTTCACCTTCTAGTATATAGAAATGTAGTCGATTTTTATATGTTGACAGAGTCTTGCTCTGTCACCGAGGCTGGAGTGCAATGGCGCAATCTTGGCTCACTGCAACCTCTGTCTCCTGGGTTCAAGTGATTCTCCTGCCTTGGCCTCCTGACTAGCTGGGATTACAGGTGCCTGCCACCACACCCTGCTAATTTTTGTATTTTTGGTAGAAATGGGGTTTCACCATGTTGGCCAGGCTGGTCTTGAACTCCTAACCTCAGGTGATCCACCCGCTTTGGCCTCCCAAAGTGCTGAGATTACAGGCGTGAGCCACTGTGCCCAGCTTCCATCAGATTTTCTGTGTAGAAATTCATGCCATCTGTGAATAATGATCATTTTGCTGCTGCCTTTCAAATCTGATGCCTTTTTCCCTTTCTTACATTGGCTGAACTACAATGCTGACTAGGGATGATATTCAGGTCTTTAATTCCTCTAAGCAAATTTCATAGTTTCTGGTATCAAGTCTTGTATATCCTTTGTCAGACTTATCCCTAAATATTTCATATTTTTTGGGTGTTACTACACAGGGTTTCTTTTTTTTTTTATTTCAATTTCCAATAGTTCACTTGCTAGTATATAGAAATGTAATCGATTTTTATATATTGATCTTATCTCCTAAAATCTCTTTAAACTTACTTATTAGTTCTAATAGCCACTTAACAAATTCCATCAGATTTTCTACATAGAAATTCATGTCATCTGAATAATGATCATTTTGCTGCTGCCTTTCAAATCTGATGTCTTTTTCCCTTTCTTGCACTGGTTGAACTACAGTGCTGACTAGGGATGAAGGGGGTGGACATCCCTGCCTTATTCCCATGCTGAGATGCAAATCTAGGGCTCTTTGGGGAAAACTCACACTCTTAGTGGAGCCCTCTATGGTGTCACGGATTCCTTCTTCGTTAGGTTGTGCTATCAGTATAATCGAATCTGTTTTAAAACCCCAGGATATATTTTTTTGTGTGTCATTTCAAAGGGATTGTCCAGGATGAAGGAGCACACATGCATGCTCAGGGTAGCCATCTCAAATCAGAAGTCCAAATATTCAGCTTTTGTCAGAGAAGTGTAACCCCGAAAGACAGAGGATGGGGAATCAAGATGATCTGACAAATCAGGGACTCTGGGCTGACAAGAGAAGAGAGTGGGCTGGGCGTGGTGGCTCACGCCTGTAATCCCAGCACTTTGGGAGGCTGAGGTGGGTGGATCATTTGAGGTCAGGAGTTTGAGAACAGCCTGGCCAACATGGTGAAACCCTGTCTCTATTAAAAAATACAAAAATTATCCAGGTGGTAGTGGTGCGTGCCTGTAATTCCAGCTACTTGGGAAGCTGAGGCAGGGAAATCACTTGAGCCTACGAGGCGGAGGTTGTGGTGAGCCAAGACCTCACCATTGCACTCCAGTCTGGGTGACAGAGTGAGACCCTGCCTCATTAAAAAAAAAAAAAAAAAAAAAAGAGTGAAGGCAGAAGGGAGCTGATGGATAGGGACTGCACCTCTGGATCAGTTAATGGGAGATTGAAGAACAGTTGTATGACAAATCGTTGAATAAAGGGAGTGGACGATGCTCCAGAGAGGAAAACATGAGCACATACAGATGGTAACAGTGTCTAGATGGGAACAAGGCTGTGGGTACAGTGGAAAGTGATCAGGCATGTGAAGGTCACGGCACTGAGGGGCTGAGACTTTGAAGTTACCCAGGATATGCTAGGAATTGGAATGTCAAAAGGCTTCAACAAATGAGAGGCAGTACTGCGGGCTCAATGCACAAGGCCACTGTGGGTGGCACAGTGAGGGTGGCACAGATGGATAGAGCAGAGGCTTTTGCAAGAAAAATGACAGAATGATGTTTTGGAAGCAGCAATGGGGAACTAGGAAGGGCCTGATCCCACCTCCCAACAGTGGCCCCACTTCCTGACCCTGAGATTGGGGGTGAAGGAGACTAAGCAGCAGCTGTTCCTGGAAGGGACAATGTGAGCCACAACGGCCATGGGGAGGTGCCAGACTCTTTCTCCCCAGTCCTGGGGTCCCAGCTCCCCTGCCTCTGGTTACACTTGATGACTGGAGTCCAGCTACAGCCTGGAAGTTGGACACACAGTCCAGGGACTCAGAGCCAAGTGTTTCCATCAGCCTGGAGGTAAAGAAGACAGGGGCTTTGGATGCCGCAGGCAAGTCACTTCACTTTTCTGAGCCTCACTTTTATCAACTCTAAAATAGAGTTTTATATATGCAGATTGAATTAAATAGAATAATATCCTGAGTGCTTAAGAATGACCCCAAGTATGATTACTTTATGTTCCTAGAGCTAGACCTAGATTTCCTTGTCCTTCTATGAGGAGCTCCTTGATTTTGGCCAGAAGCGCAGCCCACCCGTTGGAAGTAAGGAGCTGGAGCCCGATGCTCAGGGCAGCGTCAGGTCCTCAAAGGTGTCCCTTGAACACCTTTGAACACCAGCCCATTATGGCCTCCAACAGGATGCTTGCATCCAGTTCAGGGCAGGACCTGGACGGGGGCTGGGCAGCTGTGAGTCTGCAACAGGACAAGGAGCACAGCTGTGGGTCCTGGAAGGGAGGGGACAGGAGGCAAAGGGTGCATCCGTCTGCCTGACCCAGATGTGGCCGAAAACAGAGCAGGGTTGGGAAGGGCTTTGCTGGTCTCACAGGGGTTGGAGCAGGACTGCTCACCATGGCGGCTGGCAGTGACAGTAATCCATAGCGGCTACACACTGGGGAGCTTCTTCCGCCTTCTTCCCAATTTCTAGATCCACACGTAGACACACCAGAGAGACTTGCTCAAGCTCCCACAGCCAGAAGGTGGGACTTAGTGGGAGCATTTATGGGGCACGTTCCCTGTGCCTCCAGCCCATTCTCTCAATCCTCACCTTAATGTCCACTTTGGGAGAGCAGGAGATTGTTTCTGTTTCTGGTTGCACCCCAACCACTGAAAGATGACGCTGTTCCTAGTAGGTGCTCAATAAATATTTGTTGAGTGTTGAGAGCATACCAGGCACTGTGCTGAGTGGCTTGTATCTGTGCACTCTCACTAACCCTCCCAGGGCCATTTTACAGATGAAGAAACTGGGAAACACAGAGGCTGAGTGCTCTCAAACATGCCAGTTGCCCCCTCCTGACCAAATAAACTGCCAGAGATACAGGGCTGTAAGGCAGAGTGGGTAGGTGTGAGAAGGGATCTGGCTCTGAATTCTGCCTACATCACAAATTAACTTGTCTCGTCGGGCAAGTCACTTGATGCTTCTGAACCTGTTTCTTTTGTTTTGTTTTGTCTTGGAGACAGAGTCTCACTCTGTCACCCAGGCTGGACAGTAGCATGATATCAGCTCAGTGCAGCGTCCACCTCCTGGGCTCAAGTGATTCTCCTGCCTCAGCCTCCCAAGTAGCTGGGATTACAGGCACCACCACACCCGGCTAATTTTTGTATTTTTAGGAGAGATGGGGTCTCACTATGTTGGCCAGACTGGTCTTGAACTCCTGGCTTCAAGTGATCTGCCCGCCTTGGCCTCCCAAAGTGCTGGGGTTACAGGTATGAGCCATTGCTTGGCCTCAGTTTCTTTATCTGAGTGTAGTTGGGGTTGTAGGGTTGCCATGGGGCCCTGAAGCCCTGGATCTGGGTAGAGACAGTGAGAGGGGGTAAAGGTTGGGGCCCTTCTTAGGAAGGGAGTCGTGGCTCTGTTCTGGGAGGTGGTAAGAGATGAAGGGGATGTACTGGGCTCTGGAGACACATGGACCCAAATTCTTATACCACTTACAAGCTGTGGGACCTTGGGGATGGAACCTGAACTTCCTGAGCTTCTATTTCCACATCAATAGAAAGGGGGGAAGCATATGCACCGCTTGGGCTTGTTATGAGGTTACATAAGGCCATGCTGCCAAGTGCCTATAGCAGGTGGTGCTTAGTAAACAAAAGCATGTGGGTGCCCCCTGGGCCAGCCTTTCCAGGAGAATCCCCTGAAATGCATCCCTGACCTGACCTTGGTCCCCTTGAGCTAGTAAGTCTCTAACAACTCTCACTCTCTCTCTCTCTCTTTTTTTTTTAGACAGGGTCTTGCTCTGTGGGTCAGGCTGGAGTGCAGTGGTATGATCATGGTTCACTGCAGTCTTGGCCTCCTGGGCTGAAGTGATACTCCCACCTCAGCCTCCCGAGTAGCTGGAACCACCATGCCTGGCTAATTCTTGCATTTTATTTTGTAGAGATGGGATTTTGCTATGTTGTCCAGGCTGTTCTCAAATTTCTGGGCTCAAGTCACCTGCCTGCCTCGGCCTTCCAGAGTGGTGGGATCACAGACGTGAGCCACCTCGCCTGGCTGTCACTAAAACTTCCACAAGGAATTTATTTCTTATATTGGCCTCTCTCCCCAGTCAGGAGAGGTTACCCTGCTAGTGAACTGGAGAAGGAAGTGGTCAGGGCGGCGGGTGTTCAGAGGAGACACTTACTCAACCTCTGCATCCCTGCCTCTCCCAGGGTGACTCCTCCCTGCCCATAGCTACATGTTCTTCCTGAATCATGTCACTTAAAAGCCTCCGTGGGCACCTGCAGGGCCCACCCGAAGCTCCTTAGCTGGGCATCCACCATTCACAGCTCCTCCAACACTAGCCTGCCCCCTCCCAGGCTCTCCTGCTGTTGCTCCCTGGGCAGCCCTCTACCCACTGAGCCATACCGGCTCCTGCGTGCTGACCCCGGCGCGCTGACCCCAGCTTTCCCAACATTCTCCCTTGGCCGGGATCACCCTCCTCCTCTTTTTCACTCAGCAAAATCCTGCTTTGCTTTCAAGGCCCAACTCAGATTTCAGCCACCTCTCCTATAAAGCTTTTCCAGATCCCTTTCCCTGAGGACTGATTGCTCCTTCCTCAGTGCCCCACCCCCAGGCTGGCAGGGCACACTGTCGCAGGGCAGCGGAATGGTGTCCGTAGGTCCCAGCTGTTCTGCTCCCACTGCTCTGGGAAGAGGACAGACATGGCTGGTCTCCTGTCCTGCCCTATCCTGACTGCTGGATGCCTGGCCCTCCAGAGTCCGCTGTGTACGTCCCCAGCCCCCATCTGGGCTCTGAGCCCCAGAGGTAGCAGGTGTATTCCTCATCCGGCAGGAAGCCTCTGGCTCCACCCCGGTAGGCTGTGTGCGAAGCTATAGTACAGATGGGGTTGTTGAAAATATCCGTGACATATTCCAAACTGGCCTACTTTCCTATCACGAGAGTCTGAGACGGAGACGGGCGAGGACAAGTGAGATGGAAGTTTGGGACCTGTTCCCACCTCCTTCCTCCCTCAGTTCAGTTGTTAGGAGAGGGATTTGCAGCCTCTCCCAGTGATCCCCGCCCTGTTCTGGGGCTGTGTGGCTGGGGTGTTGGCGGAGAGGGTGGCATGGGGGTGTGGGGGTGCAGAAGGCCTAGGGAAGTTGATAGAGCCACTAAGAAAGGAGGCCTGAGTCCTATCTGGGAAGCTTCTGGCCCCAAGAGGCAGGGGAGTGGGGGTCATCTCACTGCTCTTAAGGACTGAGGGTCTGGGCTCAAGTCCTGGCTCACCTGTGAGGCCTCAAACAAGTTTCTTAACTTCTCTGGGCTTCAGTTTTCTCATCAGGAAAACGGGTTATTCCTAATCCTGGCTTGCCTGCTTGAAGCCTTGATTATGGGGTTGCTTTGAAGACTCTAAAGCTCTGGACCCTGCCTTAAATAATCTGCTTCTCGCCGGGCGCAGTGGCTCATGCCTGTAATCCCAGCACTTTGGGAGGCTGAGGCAGGTGGATCACGAGGTCAGGAGATCGAGACCATCCTGGCTAACACGTTGAAACCCCGTCTCTACTAT
>NW_012118488.1:1002329-1011811 GCF_000951035.1 Colobus angolensis palliatus
AGGCGGGAGAATCACTTGAACCTGGGAGGTGGAGGTTGCAGTGAGCCAAGATCAAGACATTGCACTCCAGCCTGGGCAACAGAGCAACACTCTGTCTCCAAAAAATAAAATTAAATTAAAAATAAGCAAAATGTATTTTTTTTACTTTCCTTCTTTCTTTCTTTCTTTCTTTCTTTCTTTTTTTCTTTGATACAGTGTCTCACTCTGTTGCCAGGCTGGAGTGCAGTGGCGCAATCTCGGCTCAGTGCAACCTCTGCCTCTTGGGTTCAAACGATTCCCCTGCCTCAACCTCCCGAGTAGCTGGGACTACAGGTGTGTGCCACCATGCCCAGCTAATTTTTGTATTTTTAATAGAGATGGGGTTTCACCATGTTGGCCAGGATGGTCCGGATCTCTCGACCTCATGAGCCGCCTACCTCGGCCTCCCAAAGTGTTGGGATTACAGGCGTGAGCCACCACACCCAGCCTTTTTTATAGTTCTTAACATGTTAAGATGTCGTTAATTTTTGGCCCCTGTCATATACCAGCAGTTATTACTGAGAGGGTTGGATCTCCCAGGTGATGAGGTGAAGTCAGGAGTAGGGCAGGGAGTGGGATGGAGCCCTCGCTGAGGGGAGCTCAGAGGGGCCAGCACAGAAGATGGGTAGACACAGAGGAGCAGCCACAGGAGAGGCCCAGGGAGTGGGGTACAAATCACGACAGCAATACCCGGAATCGATGCAGTGAGGTGCTGGACACCCCAGAGGGGGAGAGGCCAGGAGGCACCGGCAGAGAGGACCACAGCTCTGCCTTGGCTAGGAGACAGACGGCCACAAAGAAAGCTACAAGGGTGTTAGGAAAGCCCAGGGGAGTGCAAAGTTCAGCTAGAATATATTTGTGTGTTTGCTCATGTGTGTAAGGAAGGAAGGGGCTGGAATTTGGAAAGGCTTTACTGAGGAAATGGAATTTGAGCTGGGCTTTGAGGCCAGAGTCAGGTGTCAACAGGTGCAGAGGAAGGAAAGGACAACCCCATGGAGGGGAACAGTATGGGCAAAGACATGGAGTGTGAAGGGAAGATATTTTGTGTGTGTGTGTGTGTGTGTGTTGTGTTGTGTTGCGGGAGGCAGCCAGAAATAAGGCTGGAAAGATTAGAGGATGGGGTCGTGGAGGACCTGGAATACCAGTCTGAGTTTATGGAGTAGGTTAGCATTCTCACCAAAGGTGAAAGGGTCCTTAGGGTAGTGCTTCTCAAACTCTGTAATGAAGGACCACCCTTGCCTTTTAAAAAAATTTCCAATTGATTGTATACCCACATTTTTGTAAAATACAGTAAAAGTGTACATCTAGGCAATTGCTGTAAAGGTTTCTCAATGCTTGCTCTCCATTTCTGTTTTCTTGTGAACCAGCGGCTGGCACTGGTCTGTGGACCACACTTTGAGTAGCTCTGCCCTAGGGGTCCTTGGATAGGCTGCAGAGGTCAAAGAGGCCCATTCATTTCTTGTAGATGGGAACATACGTTTATTTATTTACAGAGAATGCAAAACTTTTGTTAAGACCTCAAAGGGTTCAGATTCCTATAATCCATTGGTGTGAGAATGGGGAGCCATGGAAGATCTTTGAGCAGAAGGGGCTATAGGAAGCTTTGGAGCAGGGAGGAGCAGTGAACAGCCTGATTCACCCTGGAACTCCTCCCCACTCTGCTGCACCCTGAGCAGGCAGCCCAGGGCCTGGCACGTGGGGAGAGTGCTGTGGGGAATGTGAGATTCCAGAGAGCAGGAGGTTCACTTATGGGGTGATTAAAACAATCTGTGTTAGGCCTGTAATCCCAGCACTTTGGGAAGCCAAGGTAGGCAGATCACCTGAGGTCAGGATTTCTTTTTTTTTTTTTTTTTTTGAGACGGAGTCTCGCTCTGTCTCCCGGGCTGGAGTGCAGTGGCCGGATCTCAGCTCACTGCAAGCTCCGCCTCCCAGGTTCACGCCATTCTCCGGCCTCAGCCTCCCGAGTAGCTGGGACTACAGGCGCCCACCACCTCGCCCGGCTAGTTTTTTGTATTTTTTTAGTAGAGACGGGGTTTCACTGTGTTAGCCAGGATGGTCTCGATCTCCTGACCTCGTGGTCTCAGCCTCCCAAAGTGCTGGGATTACAGGCTTGAGCCACCGCGCCCGGCCAAGGTCAGGATTTCAAGACAAGCCTGGCCAACATGGCGAAACCCCATCTCTACTAAAAATACAAAAATTAACTGGGCATGGTGGCATGTGCCTGTAATCCCAGTTACTCAGGAGGCTGAGGCACGAGAATCACTTGAACTCGGGAGGCAGAGGTTGCAGTGAGCCAAGATCGTGCCACTGCACTTACAAAAGAAAAAAAAAAAATCTGTGGTAAAGAAAACCAGAGGGCTTTGGAAGCTATGTTTGGAGCAAAGGATCAAGAAGGAGTGGAGCTGCCACTGGGGCAGATGGCACGATGTTAGCTGAAGATGCGAAGCACAGATCGCCTATCTGCCACCTGCTTGGGAGGCAGGAACCTGAAAGGGAAGCCCCCATGGAGTGAGGGCCAGGCAGAGGAAGAGGCTTCGGGGAGCAGCCTGGGGCCAGAAAACATCCCAAGGCCCTAAGAGCATCTTCTGAGAGTCCTTGGAGCAGTGCCCAGTGTTCCAGCACACCGGGAAAGCCTGTGACTCATGTAGGCACAAGCTCTTGTTCCAAAGAAGATAGGCTGAACTTTTCAGATGGTTCTACTCATTGAATTCCCTGGCAGACTCCTACTTTCATTATTACTTTGTTTTTTGAGGCAAGATTTACATAGTATATTAATAAAAGTAACCATTATAAAGTGAAAAACTCAGTGGCATTTAGAGCTTTGTTTTTTTTTTTGGGACGGAGTTTTACTCTTGTTGCCCAGGCTGGAGTGAAATGGCGTGACCTTGGCTCACCGCAACTTCCACCTCCTGGGTTCAAGCGATTCTCGTGCGTCAGCCTCCAGAGTAGCTGGGATAACAGGCATGCACTACCACACCCGGCTAATTTTGTATTTTTAGTAGAGATGGGGTTTCTCCACGTTGGTCAGGCTGTCTCGAACTCCTGACCTTGGGTGATCTGCCTGCCTCGGCCTCCCAAAGTGCTGGGATTACAGACGTGAGCCACCACGCCCAGCTAGTGCTTTCATAATACTTTGCAACCATCAACTCTATATAGTTCCAACACGCTTTCATCACCTCAAATGGAAACCTCATACCCATTAACAGCTGCTGCCTGTTCTCCCATCTCTCCAGGCAAATCTCTGTGGATTTATCTATTCTGAATATTTCATATAAATGGAATCATACAATATATGACTTTTAATGACTGGCTTCTTTCACTTAGCATGATGTTTTGGTGGGGGTTGGAGATTTTTTTGTAAAGATAGGGGCTTGCCACATTGCCCAGGCTGGCCTCAAATGCCTGGTCTCAAGGAATTCTCCTGTCTTGGTCTCTCATAACACTGGGATTACGGCCTGAGCCACAGTGCCCAGCCAGCATGTTGTTTTTGAGGTTCATCCATGTTGAAGCATGTATTAGTACTTCATTCCTTTTTATGGATGAATAGTATTCCATTGTATGGATATACCACAATTTGTGTATCCATTCGTCCACTGAAGGACATTTGGGCTGTTGGATCATAGGGTCATTCTTTGCTTAAAGAACTGCCGAACTGCTTTCCATAGCTGCTCAACCATTTCACATTCCCATCAGCAATGCGTGAGAATTCTTCCTACTTTCATCATTAAGTAGGGGAGTGCTATAACCTTGGAAGGCAAGGAGATGGTTACTAGGTGCTAGCAGGGGTAAAACAGATCAGGATAGTACTGGCTCCATTCCCTGCACCTTCTGCCACAGTCTTCTAAGGTTGGTTGGTAGGCCTGGGAGGGCAGCTAGCTGGAGGTGTGAGGAGGCTTCCATTTTTTTCCCCAAGACATGTGAATCAGATGGTGAAATCTAGAGCCTTAAAGTCAAGCTGGGTGTGGCCCTGCAGGAGTTGGGCTTGTGGTGTACCTGGGCCTCAGTGGCTCATAATATGTCCTCTTAAGGACAGATACAGACTGTACCTTCCTTCTCCTCCTCCCTGCCCTGGCCTCATCTTTCTTCTTTTTTCCCTTTCCCTGTCCTAGGCCTTCTTTCACTCTTTCCATTTCTCCTTACATCTCTCCCTCTCTTCTTCTCTCTTTCCTCCCCTCCCCCTGCTTCCCCTCTTCTTCGCTTTTCTTCCGTTTTTCTGCACATCTCACCTTCTCTTCATCCCACTTCTGTTTGCCCCATCCCCTCGTCCTCCATCTCTCCACTGCAGCTCCAGTCTCCTCTCTCCCTCCTCCCCCAACTATAGCACTAAGGTTGCAGTTCACTCACCCATCCACCCAGGTAATTCTTTTTTGGTTTGTTTGTTTTTTGAGAAACAGTCATGGTCTGTCGTCCAGGCTGGAGTGCAGTGGTGTGATCTTGGCTCATTGTAACCTCCGCCTCCTACGTTCAAGTGATTCTCATGCCTCAGCCTCCCGAGTAGCTGGGCTTACAGGTGCATGCCACTACGCCTGGCTAATATTTGTATTTTTAGTAGAGACAGGGTTTTGCCATGTTGGCCAGGCTGGTCTCAACTCCTGATCTCAGGTGATCCACCTGCCTCGGCCTCCCAAAATGATGCAATTACAGGCGTGAGCCACGGCACCCGGCCCCACTCCGACAATACTTTTTAATTTTTTTTTTGAGGTGGAGTTTCGCTTTTGTTGCCCAAGCTGGAGTGCAATGGCATGATCTCAGCTCACTGCAACATCTGCCTCCCGGTTTCAAGTGATTCTCCTGCCTCAGTCTCCCAAGTATCTGGGATTACAGGCACCTGACACCACGCCCAGCCAATTTGTTGTATTTTTAGTAGAAACAGAGTTTCACCATGTTAGCCAGTCTGGTCTCGAACTTCTGACCTCAGGTGATCCTCCTGCCTCGGCTTCCCAAAGTGCTGGGATTACAGGGGTGAGCCACTGCGCCCAGCCCCAACCCGACAATTCTTATGCCTAGGGGACCAAATGGGAAGGGAAGAGGTGGGGAGCTGCACGCATGCTCATGGACTGTGGCCACAAGCCCCTCTCCCCAGTTAGGCCCTGGGAGGTCACCCAGAGTGAGGTGGGTGCTAGGAACCCTCTCCCTTGCCATTATTCTTTCCTCCTACAGAGAAGGGAGATCCACTGGCATCAGCATCACAGAGCATGGACCTGGCACACAGCAGGAGATCAGGGATCCAGTTCCAGTCTCCAGCTTGGGCAACAAAAATGAAACTCCATCTTAAAATAAATAAATAAATAAATAAATAAATTGTCAGGGTGGGGCACGTCTGTAATCCCAGCACTTTGGGATGCCGAGGAAGGATCACCTGAGGTCAGGAGTTCAAGACCAGTCTGCCCAACATGGTGAAACCCAGTCTTTACTAAAAATACAAACATTAGCTGGGCATTGTGGCGGGTGCCTGTAATCCCAGCTACTCGGGAGGCTGAGGCAGGAGAATGACTTGAGCCCACGAGGCAGATGTTGCAGTGAGCCGAGATTGAGCCACTGCACTCCACCCTGGGTGACAGAGTGAGACTCCATCTCAAAAAAAAAAAAAAAAAAAAAAAAAAAAAAAAAGAAAAAAAAAAGAAAGGAAAAGAAAAAAGAAATGCAAATTCTCAGGCCCCTCCTCAAATCTGTTGAATCTGAGACCTTGGAGGGCAGGCAGCAATCCCTGGTTTAACATGCCCTCCAGGCAACTGGGCTTTTCCAATCACTTTGAGAGCCACTGCCCTACCATAGGGGGAGCCCTGGCTTAGTGAGGGGGGCAAGGTGCCTGACTCAAGGAGCTCCCAGTCTGATGAGACAGATGGAACCTTTGCCATCAGACAGGGAAGAGAGCCTTGTGCTCAGGAAATTCCCACTGGGAGGGGAACACCTCGGCTTTTCACTCCAAGCCCCTACTCTGGTCCCTCCCTGCCAGAAGCATCAGGATAAGGTTCTCTGGAGGAGGCTGGCTACAGCTCCGACCCCAGAGAACCTGACTCCACTTTCTCTCTCCATTCTTCAGAAAGCGGGTTTGATGTGCTAATGAGGGCATCAATTAGGGAGCATCATTAGCATTCATTACAATAACAAGCAGGGAAGGGGGGGATGGTCTTTAGAAATTTACTGTCCCTCCCTCCTCTCCTATGGAGTGGGAGGAGGAACAGGAGGGTGAGGAATGTGAGAAGGGAGGCTTAGGGGCTCTGGAAGACCAGGCTGTGTTCAGAAACCCCCAGATGCAGGCCTGGGGCAGGGGGAAGCACCCTCCTCCTCCTTGGCTCCTCCCCCACCTCTCTTGTGCCCCAGGTGCCACGTCACTGCCCCTGTTTACTTGCCCCAGAATAGGACCAGGTCCCCAGGCCCTTACCGTCTGCAGGCCCCCCTTAGTGGAATGTGGATGGTTCCTTGGGGTCTCATGAAATGCCTGGCCAGACAACAGCCCCATGGACTGGGGGCTTTCTCAAGGATACTGCGCTGGGGGTGCTCCAAAACAGCAGAGTGAGCAGTTTGGGGTGTCCCAGCCATTATTTCCACATCACCCTGTGCCTTCTCCTAGAGGCCCAGATGCCCCTCTCTGCCCACCCCAAGGCCCACCTCCCTTTACTTGGCCAGATGTTTCTCCAGATGCAATCCCTGTTCCTATTGCATCTTGGGGAAGGAGAGGCAAGGCTGAGAATTCTCTCCTCTGGGGTGCACCGCCATAACCTGTCTCTTGCAGACTCCCAGGAACAGGTGAGGACTGGGTGGGACGTTTGGGGAGGCAAGGTGAGTGGTTAGGATCTGCTGTTCCAAGCCTCAAACATGCCAGCTGCCCTCTCCCAACCAAATACACTGCCAGAGGCACAGGGGAGGGGGACCAGAAGGAAGTTACCTGTTGAGGAATGAGAGCGGGGGCGGGGTGGCACCTGAGGCATCTCAGGTGGAGGCAGCTGGCAAATTGGTTGTGCCTGGGCACCATGCCAGCTTACAGGAGCAATTCTTGTCTCTCAGCTGAAGTAATACCTGTGTTGCTTTCACCCTGATCAGTGGAGATGGTGTCCCCAGCCTTCTCTCTCCACCAGGAACCCCTCCTTTTGAGACCTGGTGGGAGGAGGGAAAGGCAACTATTTTTCTTGGGGTCAATGAGGGGTGATGGTGCCAGGCCATATGTTCTCTGACTCCACTTTTGGCCTTGGGACCTTGGGTTCTATTCAGGGAGCTGTATCCCTTCTCACCCCTCTGGGGGACCCATGGAGTCAGCTGGGTGGGGTGGGTGTGGACAAAGCATCTTTGGGGAGGAGAGGGGAGAAGGGTCTCAAATGAGCTGACAGCTATGAAGATGGTCAGAAATGCTAAGGATTCATCATTAAAAGGTGAGCTATACAAATTAAAAATATTACATATATCTGATTTAAGCGCCTCACTATGGAGGTGGCCTTCATGATGTGCGAGCTCACCTTAGGGTGGGTAAAAATGGATGCTTCATTCTGCTGACACCTTTGGAACTGCTCCCAATCCCTGGGGGCTGCATCACAGAACATTTCCCACTCCACCCCAAGCCAGTGGGGTTGGGCAGGCAAATCTCCACTCGATGGCACAAGCATCTTTTCAATGGTCAACTAGAGGTAATGCCTCAGATCACTCTCCCCACAACAGGACCAGATCCCTGTTGATTATGGGATGATTATGATTATGACATGGCTATACATCTTAACTCTCAGCCACATTCCTTATCCCAGTTCTCTTCTAACAACTGTATGGTTATGAGACTTTGTGTCCCTGCTGTGGCGGCCCACCGGGTTATGAGATGATGGTGATAGAAGACAGGCAGGGAGCTTTTGCGTAAGGCAGATGCGGGTTTGAATTTCAACTTTGCTGCTCTTACACTGGGCAATTGGCTATATCCCTCTGATAGGGGGTTGAAAATGCTCACTTCTGTCAGGCTGTTGAAAGGATTAAATTAGAGATTATGGGAAGAGCACCTGCTGATTTTCTTCCCCTTAGGCACAAAGTGGGGGAGGGAAGAAATCTTGTTCCTTGGGGGGAATCTGAGTTGGGGGGAGGTGAAGGGCAGGAGTCCTGTGCAGTCGGTGGGTGGGGAGTCTGAATGGAGGAGCGACGTGTGCCAGAGCTCTGGGCTTCCAGCCGGTTGGGAGGTGGTGTCCGTGTGCTGAGGGGAAGCTACCCCTGCCTCCCCTCAGCCTCCCCCACACAGAGCCTGCTGCCTCCCATGCCCATCCTGGGCAGGCAGCCAGGCAGGGCGCTGGATGGATGCCCACTGTGCTCTCAGAGGCCAAAAGATGGGCACCATCCAGTTGGCAGAGGGAGAGGCAGTTGGCCCAGGAGGGAAGAAGTCAGGGTGCTGGCCGCTGGGGTCGTGTGCCCAGACTGTGTGTCCAAGGACACAGCTCTTGGCTATCTTCCTGATCTGTGCCGCTGGAGCTGGGAAGGGCCTCTCCTCTGGTCCTGGCCCTGGCATCTGAGTTACTGCAATTGGTTATTGATCTCTAAGGGGAATCTGGGACCTTGTCCCTAGCTGGACATGTGGTTGGCTCAGGGGCAGGCCGGGGGGGGGGGCGGGTGGACAGGAAATTGGGAGAGCCCAGATTAAGGTTGCAACTGGGTAGACCAGGAAGTGGGGAAACCGGTTTGTCATTTGGGCCACTTGGGGTGGGGTCTCCTCTCCTGGGCTCTCTGCCTGCCTGCCACTCTGCCTGATGGTCCATAGTGAATAGAAGTACTCTGTTCCCTCTCTTGCTCACCTAAACTGCTTTTGGAAACGCCAGAAGTAAATAAAAGGGACAGGGGACTCAGCCCACCTTCTCCGCCCCAAGAAAGCTTGAGAGAGAAGGGACTGGTCAGAGCATCGGAGCGAGGGAGGGAGGGGACCGCTGGAGCACGAGGTGTCTGTGCGGGCCTGGGTCTGGGTCTGGGTCTGGGTCAGCGCTGGAGAAGTCTGCGGAGCCAACAGGTAGGCCAACGAAGGTGGGACGCGGAGGGGCGGGGGACGGCAGGGTGGAGCCGAGCTAGTGCTCTGCCGGCTGCGGTAGAGGCGGCAGTGGCGCCGCCAAGCGAGGCGTGAGCAGGGACCGTCGCTGGAGCGTCCTGCCATGGGGTCTCACTGGCCGGAGGGGCGCGGACCACCTCCCTGCTAGCACGCGCGCCTGCAGTTCCCGCGCACGCCTGCAGGAGGGGCCGCAACCCAGAGCCGGAGCCAGGAGGCGGCCCAGCAGGCGGCGCTGGGGAGCCCAGACCCTCTGACTGAGCCGCTTCTAGGCGCTGTGGGGCGAGGGGTCGCGCGGCAGAAGCAGAGGAGGATCTAGGCGCTCCCGGCATGGGGCGGCTGTTGGTTTCCGAGGTCACCTTGGCTGAAGAGAGCCCCCAGTCTCGCCGCCCCGCCTCCCCACCCAGCCCCGAGAGCCTTTCCATCCCTAGGCGCGCCCGGGCTTGGAGACCCAGGAGTCCTC
>NW_012118488.1:1012693-1013373 GCF_000951035.1 Colobus angolensis palliatus
GGGGGGAGGGGGGAGGAGGAGAAGGGGGATGGATGTTGAGCAGGGTGGGGGGAGGGAAGCGTCCATCCGAGGTGGGGGAAGAGGAGGATGCAGGGGGAGGGGAAGGGAATGGAGAAGTCAGGGGTACATCAAAGGCCTCCCTCCCTCAGCTCCCAGAATGGGGTGCACGGGCTAGGATGGTGGTGGTGGGCCCTTTGTGCCAGCCCCCAGGGACGGAAGGGGATGAGTGAGTTCTGGGGTTGACCGCGTTGCCAGGATACAAGCCCGTATTCCACACACCCCAGCTCCCCGCATCTCGAGGCCCTAGCCCTGGAGACCTCTGAGCCTCAGCAGCAGTTGCAGAAACTGGGGACCAGCTCCCCGCTCTACCAGCGAGTAGGGAGGGCCACGAGAGGGAGGGGTTTAGGGAGGGGCTATTTAATCTTAACCCCTCCCCCCGCAGAGGTCAGAGGGCAGGCGAGGGCGCCCCCAGCTGGGGAGGGCATCTAGGGTGAGTGAGAAGATAGGGACTGCAGGCGGCTGAGGGGTGGAGGGTGGGGCTGGGAAGGGGACGCACCACCGTGGCCCACCCTCCCCTCCCACGCACCCCCCTGCTACGTCAGAAGCTCCCGGGCCAGCTCCGAGTCCTGTCGGTGGGGGCAGCAGGATGCTGGTGGAAGCAGAGGGGACAGGCCGGGTGC
>NW_012118488.1:1013423-1024680 GCF_000951035.1 Colobus angolensis palliatus
ACAGGCCGGGTGCCTCCGCAGCTCGGCTCTCAGGGCCCGGCGGGGCGTGTGAGGCTGCTGGTGCGCGCCCCCCAGCCCCACGCCTCCCCATGCAGCCCTGGCAGTGCCTCCGGCGCTTTGCCCTGGCCTGGTGGGAGAGGACGGCGGAGGGCAGAGCCCGCTCTCCCAGGGAGGAGCCTGGACCGAGGGACCCTGGGGGCCGAGGGGAGCCAGGTGAGCAGGAGCGGGGAAGTGTGCAAGGAGGGGAATCTTCCCAGCCCCTCTCCTCAAATGTTGTGGGACAAGAAGGTCCTGCAGCACCCCAACTTTAAGGAAAGTGGGCTCCCCGAGCTGGGATTGGGGGTTTCTGGCAGCAGCCTTTCAAAAGGAGATGGAGGAGCTGCTGTCTGTTTTGGGGAAGGGAGAAACAGGTGAGGCTTGGGAATGAGGGAAGCTGATCAGACTTCCAGGTTTGTGGACCTGAATGCTCCTTTGGGTGGGGTTTGAGCACTTTTTGGGGGTCGTCAGGATACCTTCTTCCCGACTCTTGGTATCTTGGTCTGCGTGACCTTGAGCCAACTGCTTTGCTGTCTAATTCCGTGCCTCAGTTTATCTTATTCCCGTCCCTTTCCCTCTTGTTGGTCTTTAAAAAATTGATGATGCATTTGATGGAGATTGTGAGGCTGTCACCACTGGTGGCAGCTATGATGGTGGTGGTTTCTGGTGTGGTTGTATGTGGGGAGCAGCTATGGTGCATTTGAGGGGTTTTGCTGGTTCTGGTTGGTGATGGGCCACTCCGCACAGGTGTCAGGGACACGGAAAGGGACATTCACACAGGAAGGAGTTCTCCAGGCAAGCTGAGAGTTGCTGGGGACAGAGACTTAGCTAGTGGTCTGGGGTAGAAGCAAGGGATGGGGTGAGGGCTCTGGGCATAAGGGGAGGGATTCCAATAATAAGATCCACCACCACTACCCCCCACCCCGCCATCCCCACCCAGACCGCCTGGCACCCAGGCACCATTGGCAGCAAGTGCAAAGGCTTTGCCCTGGCTTCCTGCCACCCTGCCTTGGGGACAAGAGGGTCTTTGTCCAGTCCCCCCCACAACAATTCTTGCTCCTTCCGCCCTTTCCACGATGGCTGGTTCTCTGTGATGACCCTCAAGGCTGGGATGGAGGCACAAATCCCCCTTCTGGCTCCCACTCTCTGTGCCCTGGAGCTCTATCTGCAAAAGGCAACTGTGGTCCTCGGGGAGTGCTGAGTGGAGGGGGATACTCCACTAGGGGAAGGGTCGCTAGAATGAGCCTCTCAAAGAGCTACCCCCACCTCAGGCTTTCCCCTGCCCCTGTACTTGCCTCCTTGCCTAATGCAGAGGGTCTGGGGTCTCTGTGGCCTGATCCCTGCTGGGTTCCTGGCGTCTTAAAGATGTGCAGAGTACTGGGTTGGGCACTGGGATGCAGGGCCTCTCTGATGCGCTCTCCCTGTCTCTCCGTCTCTCTCTTTCTCTCTCTCTCCCTCTTCCCTGTCTCTCTCCCTCTTCCCTCTCTCGCCAGGGACCCACCCTGGAAAAAGGGTGTAATTAGAACCATTGATTCCTTCTTTGGCTGTGGGCATCGACAGTGTGGTCAGAGCTAGAGGGTGGGGGTGGCATGGCTGCCGTCTGCCCATGCCAACCTTGGCATTCTCTGCCAAAACCCCAGCCCTGGAAGTGCTTGGGAGGGAGGGGGCTGGGCTCTTTGAAGTACCCAGTTTGTTGAGCCCCCACCCCCACCCCAGGTTAGGTTTTGGGGAAAGAAGGGAGACAGTGTTGAGGATTTGAACGGAGGGAGCTGAGTTTGGGGCTCAAGGAAGAACAGTTCATGGCGTCTGTCACCCTGGGTAGCGGGGCCCGGGGCACATGAAGAGGCAGATGTGGTGGGGGGCGCTCCTGCAAAGGGGCCTGTGGGTGTTGGGCAGGCAGGGAGTTCAGGGGAAGGATCCAGGGCTTGCCATAAAAGCTGCTCTTTCGAGGAATCCCAAGCATTTATCTCCTCCAAGCCCTGGCAAGGAGATCGGTTTTCTTCCTTCATTTATGTCCTTGAGGCCCAGAGAGGGACAGAGACTGCCTCAGAGGCCCAGCAGACTTAAGTCTAGCTTTAAGCCTGGTTTCCTGACCTAGGGACCCCTGCTTGGATACAAGCTGCTGAGGGTGAGGCTCCTGGTAGCCGAGGCTCTGGACTCTAGGATTTGTGGGGGGTGGGGGACAGGTTGTGCCCCCCAAGTCCTGGCTGCCTGCTGTGGGTGGGCTGGTGCAGGTGCAGGCTTCAATGAGGCACTTAGATGCTCTTTGAAGAATCCCTCATTGGCTTCCTAGGGCCCATTTGAGCAAAGATAATAAAAATCTGGCCGTCAGCGGGTTTGAGGGCTGTACTCGCTTCCCCTTCTTTCATTCCAAGCTCTGAGAAGCGGAGATGAAGGCTTCGGATTCGGCTGGGAAGCAGTGCCTGCCCCGAGGGAGGAAGGGAGGGAGGCAGTGAAGGAGGGAGGACTGAGTTCCTGGCAGCCAGGGGAGTTTCTGGGGAGGTGGGCAGAGGGGCAGGGGCATGGTCCCTAACTCCTGCCAAGCAGCCTAGAACCTCGGGGTCAGGGTTCCTCTACCCGATACCTGGGCTCCAGAGTGCTCCCCTGGATGCCCTCAGTCTTCGCCCCTCCCCCATCTCCCCTCTGTGCCTTTCCGTCTCCCCAGTCCTCCCCTGCCGCTCCCTGCCCCTCAATTTCTCCTGTGCTGCCCTTCCTGCTGTCTCTCTCTCTCTAACCCTGTCTCCCTGTCTCTTCTTCTGCCTCTTCCTTCCTCCCTCTGACCGCCCCTCCCATTGTCTGCCGCCCCTTCCTTTCTCCAGCTCTGGCCTTGCTTTCGAGGACTGTCTGGAAGGTTGAGAAGCCAAGTTGGGGGCGGGGAAGTGTCCTTAGAAGGGATGGGCCTGGGTTAACTATTATGGTCTGTCAGGTGCCATAATTGTCAGAGTCCAGGAAGGGCTGTTGAGCACTTAGGGATGTGTGTGTGTGTGTGTGTGTGTGTGTGTATGTGTTGAGGGCACCATCCCCCTCCCCACACCACAGCGGGCACCTTGCCCTGACATTGGGCTTTTCCTCCCCTGCCTCAAACACCCCAGGTTCCCTGCTCTTCTCCCCTGCCCCTCAGATTTCTCTTTGCCTACCTCCGGCCTCCTGCCCCTCCACCCATCGGCCCCCCAGGTGCTATGCTGCCCTTGCACTGCCCCTCATACCCACCAGACCATCTCCAGGTGCAGAGACGGTAAGGGAGGCATCCAAGAAGCCTCTCAGCTCCATCTCCCACCCATGTCTCTGATGGGCCTGCCTGGAGCCCCATCCACTCCCTGGGACCCCTTTGCCATGTTGTAAACCCCCCAGCAGAAAGACAAGACCCTGGTGGAAAAAGCACTGCACTAAGTCGGGAGAGCTCATTCTTATCCTTCCTCAGTGCCCAGATGTCTGCGTGACCTTGAGCAAGTCCCTTCCCAGCGCGGGCCTCTTTCCTCACCTGTGAAATGAGGGGGCGTGGGCTGGCTGATCTCCAAGGTCTCTTGTGACATTCCAGCGGTGTTGTGTCTCTCTTCTGGGTGATTTACATATGCTTTGCATATATTAATGGTGCCTGCTTGAAGGGGGAGGGTGCCGCCCACACCCGGCCCAGAGTCCCACCCACCATTCCAACTCCCCTTGCCCATTGGCCCATGCTTTTGCTGCTCCGATTTCCCAGAGGGGTGAAAGCTGGGCCTGAACATTCCCTGGGGAGGTGAGTCTGGCCCCTATGTTCCAGCCAGGCTGGGGGCAGGGTGGGGGGATGACTGTAGTGGAGGGGACCCCTGCCCTCAGCATTCCTGCTGCAAAAGGTCAAAACAGAGAAGCCATGTGGTGGGTGAATTCACCAAAGTTGCCTGTGGCTAGAATAGGGGGTGCAAAACCCCACGGAGGCCTGACCCTGCAGCCCATCAGAGGGACTTGAGGCTGAGGGGCTCAAGTCCCCCTCAGAGGGGCTTGAGGCTGTGCACCCTCCCAGGGCCTGCTAGCCCTCTGCTGGGAGCTTAGCCAGGTGTCAGAGCTCCTCCTCTGGCTTCACTTCCCAGGCTCAACCCATGGCAAATCCTGCCCTTGTGCCCCTGCCTGCTTTTGCCCATTCCCCTGGGCTCTATGGATGTGTATGCTGAAACCTGAGCCTCAGAGATGGTTACTGAGAAGGACTAGGTCATTCATTGCCTCTCTGGGCCCTCTTAGCTACCACACAGAAGTTGGGGCCCAGACCGCCTGCAGGGGTCATGGACATTATGAGGGAGGAGAACCTGCCACCCCAGTCCTGCCCCTACCTCCAGCAGCCCCACCTGACCTCTTGGGGACCTCCCGCAGAGCCTCCTTGCATGCCTTGGTTCCTTTTACTTACATATCTCCCCACTCCTGGGGCAGGGCTGGGTAAAGGTTGATAGCCTGGAGAAGATCATGTAGGCCACTGAGTCATGAGAAGAGTCTCTGAAGACAGGAACAAAAATGCCACCAAGAAGGACTGGGCCAGGGGAAATGCAGCAGGAGAGATCAAGGTTAGACTTAGCCTTAAGGAAGGACCGTCCCAGGGGACAGATTCGTTTCTGATCCTGGAATTTTTGTGAAGATTAAATGAAACAACAGATGAAAACATCTCGTACAGTGCCGGACATATAATAAACGATCAATTTCTTGTTGGGATAATAAACAATCAATTATGATGGGATAGGTGACAGACATCTCTGAACCCAGAGAAGATAATAATCCTTAGAGAAGTCTAAGCCTGAGACTTAGTTAGGATTTTGCAGAGGATGAGGACTTGGAGGGGCAATTCCTAGAAAAGCTGTTTCCCCCATACCCAGGCTGCTGCTCCCTCATCCCACCCTTCGGGCCCCACGCATGCACTGGGCTTGGGGCCCAGCCACCCAGGGACACCCTGCCCTCATCCTGTCTGCTGGGGGTGGGCAAACAGAAGGGTGTGGAGGCTGGAAACCTGCTTTTCTGCCCCTGCCTCCATCTCTGCATAGGACAGCTTGAGAGGAAGCAGGCCCACGCTGTAGTAGGAGGAATCAAGGTTAGATAGGAAGATAAACCTCCTAGCATGTGGCCACTCCAGGATGGGAGGCTCTGGTGGTATTTTTGCATCTTTCACCTCAATGACAGTGGTCTGTGAGCACCCGTAGACTAGTGTTGGACCTAGGGGCAGGGGACTGCTCAGCATGACCTTTCACATGACCTTTGGGCATCCTGAGGAGTGTGGCTGGTGTGGTTGCCAGAGTGCAGGGGGGCCTGCTGGGGAGGGATCCAGTGCTGCGGGAGAGGGAGAAGAGGAGGAGACAGAGAGAAGCTGCTCCTCTGTTCCTTAGGGCAAAGAGGTAAATTGTAAAGAACAAGCATTGTGCTGGAGTCAGCTTGCCTGTCTCCCCTACTGCTGTGTGACCTTGGCAATTTAGTTGCCCTCTCTGGTCTTCAGTGTCCTTGGTATAAGAAAAGAGGGTGGGACTAGAGGACCTTCAAGCTCCCTTCCAGCGCTCCCAGGGTCTCTCTACCTCCTCTCCCTTGGATAATATTGCTTTGCCACATGGAGGGTGGGAAGACTGTTTCCCAGCTTCAGCTAAGAAAAAAAAATGGAGATTTGGCCCAAGAGAATATTGGAATACATACACATGTACGCACGTACACACACACACACACACACACACACACACACACACTCATGCCTTACAGACAGCCCCCCTCCTGTTCCGAAGGCACACCTTGCCTACATCTGCCCTCACAGCCCAGGGGATGGAGAAGGGAGTGGCTAAAGGATTCAGCTGTCCTCTGAATTCTAAACTCACTGTTTTCCTCCCACCCCAGCTGAACTGGCTGTGCCACATTCCATTCCATTTGGGGACAATAATCCAGTTCGGGTTTTCTTCCACAAGGCACTTCAAGCTGGTGGCTCAGCTCCCCCACAGCCTTATCCTGGCTCCCGGTAGCCTCCGCCACCTGCCTCGGTTGCCTGTATGTCCTGGTGTGGAATAACCCAAGACTGGAAGGGAGTTGGGTTTTTCTCACCTCTGCAAACACACGCATTCCAGGGCACTGGCTTCTTTTCCATTCCAGCTGGCAGAGCATGCTGGAGACCCCAGACCCAGGGGCCCACAGAGGGGCCCCCAGACTCAGCTTATAGAGAGACCCCAGACCCAGAGACCCCACAGAAAGAGCCTAGCTGTTTCTGTTTGTGCAGAGCTGGGGAGATCGCCAGGGCACATGTTCTGCAGTCTCCCCTCACCCCTAGGATGCATGATAATTGCATACGCAGCAGACGTCACTCCAGGCACCAGCCTCTGCTTCTTATGGGAAGAATGAACGACCCCAGCTCATTGGGAAGGCCTTCCATGGCTCCTTGAAGCCCTTGGGATGGGCCTTGCTGTCTTCTCTCCTGGGCCGTCCCCTGCCTATTCCACCCCACCCAGTGACCAGGCTGGCCTGATGAGTCCCCCATTCTTGTCCCCAGCCCCCTTATCCATGGAAAGTTAGGGCTCTGTGGAAAGGTAAGGGCTGTGGGGACTGCCGCAGACTCTCACTTTGTCCACCCCAGAACTTCTGGGCTCTCTTCTACCTGGGCACCATGGGAACTTCCGGTTGGTAAAACGAGAAGGGGCTTGTGTGGGGCTTCCTGGAGCTTCTTCTCTCCTGGAAGTGGGAGGGGCAGGAAGGGGCTCTTAGAGAGGCAGATGTCACCTAAAGATGAAGCTCAGGAAATCCCGGACCCGCCTGTCTCCTCAACCTGATGGCTCACTCCAATCCTGGTCCACTGGCAGCCTCAGGTTAGAACAGTCTGCCTCCCACTCTTAGGACAGGACAGAGACAGAAGAGAAATCTTCTACCTTGCTGCCCATAGGAGATAATTTCTGCTGGAGCATCCAAAAGAAAGAGGTTAGACTTTAGGCAGAACTTCCCAGAGGCCTCCAAAAGGAAGACAGCCAACGACTGGGGAGGGTGGATAGGAGACAGTTTAGCTCCTGGGTCAAGAGCTCAGGGTCTGCAGTCAGACAGCTCTGGGCTGCAATTGCAGCGCTGACAGTCATTCGCTGTGTGGTTTGGGGCAAGTTGCTTCACTCTCTGAAGCTCAGCTTCCGTCTCTGTAGATCGAGGGCATAACAGTGGCTTCCTCACAGAGTGGGTAGTAGGATTATATGAGGTAATTTAGGCAGAGTTCCTGGCACATAGTAGACATTCAATAAATAGTCACATCTTTATCTTCCTCCTCTTCCTGTGTCTGACTGAATGATTGAATAGAGTCCACCCTCCACTGAGGAAAGGGCATACATAAGAAGCCTCTTTAGATTTTTCTAAGACCCAGATCCTCAACTCAGCCTGTCTGGGGCTGGGCCCCTGGAGCTGCCACTAAGGGCTGGTGGTAAGAAGGAAGCTGGAGCTCCTGAGCCTTCGCTTCTGTGCCTCCCACTGCCTCATCCAGGAAGCCCTCTGGGGCTAGACACATTAGTGAGCATTCTTAATATTTTCTCCCAGTCCGTGTACCAACAGCTGTTTCTCCCTGGGATGTCGACGTTTTAGGTAATCGGTGGGAAAATTGGAACCATGAGATTGGCAGGGGGCTCTGAGAATGCTTGTAGCCAGACGTGTTGTGGGTATAGATGAGTCTGAGCCAGCCAAGGGAGGGCTGTGCCTGAGTAGGTGCGGGCCACAGTGTCTCCAGGCAGGAAAGGTCTTACTGCTGCATGCCTCAGGGTAAAAGGCTAATCGGTATTGCAGCATGAGGGAGGTGGAGTAGGTTTAGAAAGGACTTCCCTGCAGGGCGGGGCATGGTGGACAGCTGCAGGGGACCCTGCCGTGGCAGGCTGAGGGTTGGGGGTGCGGAGGCAGTAGCTAAGTGAAGGACTTCAGGCAGGTCGGTGCTCCTAGCACAGTGTGAACCTGTGAGTGCCTTTTGGGTGGGAAATGCCTGTCTCCTCTAATGCAGGCAGGGGAAGCGGGGCTATCTCAGGGTTAGTGGGGACTGGAGCAGATGGGGGTCTCTTAGGCTGGGGAGAGGGTTGTCACCAGGGCAATTATGGCAAGCCTCTCTGACCCTGAAGCCATCAACCTTCCAGAATGGCATAACCTTGCATGAGGGAGGCAGGCGGGCTATCATTTGTGGTCTAGGTTGGGCACCCCAGTAAAGCATCTCCCCCTGTTTCTGGGAGGAGAACCAGGCGTGGCTTGTTGGCTGTCTGTCCTGGGAACCCAGTTCTGGGGACCCTATGTTTTCTGTGTTGTCCTGCTGTTCGTCCCCCTGTCTGTCTCGCACCAGTGTCTCTACCCCCTCAGTCCCTGCTCTTCCTATGACACCCAATCTCTATCCTGTCTGTCCTGGGGGGCCCCAAAGGGAGAGCTCCTAAGGCTCTGCCTTGCTCTGTACCTGCTTCACCTCCCCCAACCTCATGGCCTACGGCCCATGGCCCTGCCCCTGCCCCGGCCCACTTTGGGAGCCCCTGCCCCGACCCCTCCTCTCTCCAGCTCCTCTGCTGCAGCCGGGCCTTTCTGGGCATTCATTCACGACTTTCCTCCTTTCCTGTCCCTCACCCAGGGCTCCAGCGTGCGGCGGGAGGGAAGCCTCCAGGACTCTGTTCCCTCTGTTTAAAGTCTCCAGGTTAGTAAGCCAGGAGGAGGGAGGCCCCCCACGATTCCCCCTCCCGCCAGCTCTCTGTAGTCAGATGCTCCTCCCCAGCCTGGAGGGCCAGAAATGGGGAGGGGGCTGTCCCTGGTGGGCCCAGCCTTTGCCAGGGGAGGGGGCAGCCGATACCTGACTCTGGGGAGGGAACTTTGGCTGGTAGAGAACATGTCTGTATGTGCACGTGTGTGCATGTCAGTGAGTGTGCGTGTACAAGCACGCGTGCATGTACATGTGTGTGCGGGCTGCAAAGCCACCATGTGAGCTAGGGCTGGGGTGAAGAGAAGAGGCGGGAATCCTCTGCCGAGGGGGCTTGTGGTCTGGGGAGAGGGATCAGGAGCAAGGGGGCACCCCTTATGGGGGGATGTCCATGTTCCAGCGATGCCCAGAGGGTGGGGGATGGGAGAAGATGGGACCGTTTTGTTTAGCTTACAGTCACATGCAAACTTGTGATCTCATTTCGTTTATTCAATTGTTTGCTTGTTCATCCATTCATCCATTTATTCAATAAAGACTTACTAAAGGCCAGGCGCGGTGGCTCACGACTGTAATCCCAGCACTTTGGGAGGCCGAGACGGGTGGATCACGAGGTCAGGAGTTCGAGACTGGCCTGGCCAACATGGTGAAACCCTATTTCTACTAAAAATACAAAAATTAGCCTGGTGTGGTGGCAGGCACCTGTAATCCCAGCTACTCAGGAAGCTGAGGCAGGAGAATTGCTTGAACCCAGGAAACAGAGGTTGCTGTAAGCTGAGATTGTGCCACTGCACTCCAGCCTAGGTAACAGAGCAAGACTCTATCTTGGGGGTGGGGGGAGAAGACTTATTGAACACTTTCCCTGTGCCAGGCACTGGACTAGGCTCAGAGTCTAACAGCAACCAAGGCAGATAGGTTCCTGGATGCTTTGCTTAATTGTTGAGCAAGTAGAGGTTGAAGAGTTGGAAGATTTCCTGGCTGTGGGGGCTTGTCCTCTGTCTATCTGCCCCTGCTCCCCCTGCTGGCAGCTCTTTTGTAACTTTATGTCCCTGTGGAGTGGCCCCTCATAATGTGACCCTGCCAAGCAAGCAGTTACTTGGCCTCCAAGTCCCTGGTGACCTTGATGACTAAGGGTAACATTAGGCTGCTCCTGAGGCTGCTTCAGAGGACATCAAAGAGCCCGGCTGGAGGAGGGTGTATGGGCGGGGGAAGCCATCCCTGCCCCCAAATCTGGGCCCAGGACCAGCAGCCTGGAGCACTGGACTTGAGAGTCAGCCTGCCCTGGGTTCAAACCCCCACTTCAGCCATTTCCTAGGTGTGTGAGCCTGGACGAGCCACTTTCCCTCTCTGAGCCTCAGTGTTTGTGCCTATAAAGTGGTACAAGAACACCTCCCAGGCAGCATTGTTGAGAAGAGTAAAGAAAAAGTAGTGATGGGCCCAGACTTGGCCCACAGCAGGCGCTGCCTAATTGCAGGTGCCCTTTGCATCCCCACCTACTGCCCAGGGTTGGGCAGGCTGCACCCTGGGTCCTATCTGGGTGCTGCCCTACCTTCTTAGGAGAGGGGCTATTTTCAGGTTCCATGTCCTCCAGCCCTTCTCCAGTTCTCTGAACTGCTATTCAGCCACAATCTAGGTGGGCAGCTGGGGGAGGCAGCTCTCCTTGCCACTGTGGCTGCTGCCGCCTTGATGGCTTTTTAATAACTTTGCTCTGAGACAATCTGCAGAGCGCTCGTTTGTCTGCCTCTTAATTAAAATTACCGTTTTCCTAAAAGAGCAACGACACTGCTCCCCTCCCTCCCCCATCCTCGGCTGCTGCCGGGAGAAGCCAGGAGAACGCGGAGAGACTTGAAATTGGAGCCCTTTTCCTCCTTGCTTGAGTGAGTTACCCGCTTCTCCACACAAACAGCAGAGGGGCCAAGGCTCAGCCTGCGGGGTGGGCTCAGGGGCAGTGAACCAGGCAGAGGGGGCCGGGGCAAGGGCCTCTGAGATCTGAATGTTCTTCTGTTTCACCCACCCTTTTCTGGAATACCCCCAGTGATGGGAAGCTCAGTACCTTACAAGACTTACTTTCTACCTCTGCAAAAAGGTGAAGCAGCCCCTGTCCTGGCTTTATCAGCCAGAGTGGAATCAGACGTGGATGGCTTTTGAAAGAGTGCTGTGAAGGATTATTGAAATGCCTATTGAGGGTGTAGGGGGTGGGAGTCGGGAGGAGGCCACCATGGTAGTGGACACCGGGGTCAGTCCCTCACTGTTGATTCTGGTTTTGGTTAGAAGAGACCTGTGCTCCCTCTGTGGGCTTTCAGGGGATGGGGCTCATTTAGTCATTGCTGAGTTTTGAGAAAAAAAACATCACTGGTAATAATGAAAACACTGATGGCCAGTATTTATCGGGTGCTTCCTCGGAGCCAGATGCTGGATTGTGCACTGTACAAGCGTTAGTTCATTTCACCCTCACAACTGTCCTGTGAGCTCACTGCTGCTGACTGTTTTGTGGGGGAAGAGACAGACAGACCTGAGGGGTTAAGTAGCATGCCTGAGGTCAGAGAGAGAGTCCCAGTCTCTAACAGGGCAGCCTCAGCCCTACACCCTCCCTTCCACCCCTCGCCC
>NW_012118488.1:1024730-1036798 GCF_000951035.1 Colobus angolensis palliatus
TCGCCCCCCTCCCCCGCCTTCACCTGAAGCTTTGTGTGGGTCTCACCCCATTCCCTCGTGCACCTTTGTCTCCCTCTGCACTCCAGCAGCAGGGCTCCTCTGTGGCCCAGCGCCGTGGAGAATTCACGCTAAGTTTCATCACCTTCCTCCCCGACCCTGTTCCTCCTGAGGAGTCCGTGCTGTAGCCAGGTGGGGGCCCCAGCAGCTCCCTTGGGTCTGGCCTCTTCCCCTGTGGGCCTTTGCCTCTGCAGCTGGGCTCCTCTTCATCACCTCCCATTCCTGCTCCTCCCTGAAATGCCCTTCCCGGACAACCGCCTCTGGGCTCGCCCCTCCGATCTCCCGGAGCACTGTCAAACCTCTGGTGGCTCCTAATGTAACCTTTCTTGAACAGTCACCAGTTCTGGACATAACTAAGCCCACTAGCCTACTTTTGCTTGTGGGGGCAGCAAACTCAGTACCTTCAGGGGCAGCAAATGAGGGAAGCGATGCATGAGGATGACAGGGAATGGTGGGGACTGTGGTGAAGAGAGGGGTGCCTTCCTGCCTCTGCAGCCCGCTCTTCCTTACCTCACTTCCTGTGCTCCTTAGAGGTATTAAAATTCAAAGAAATAAAACCAAATACCATTAGCCATCCCTACCTCCCGACAAAAAAAAAAAAAAAAAGCCTGTGCCTCAGTGTAGCCACAGTGTGATCCTTGCTAAATCATCTCATTCATCTTGGCATCCCCATATTGCCTAACACATTAAAGTAGCTGTGTATGAATTGCTTGTTGAATGACTACATGACCACACATGTGCCAGGCACTGTGCTATTACACACCTTATTTCTTCCCGTCTTCACAAGGGAGGCGCTATTTTCTCCATTTTGCCATTAGGGAAACTGAGGCCTGGAGGACTGAAATGATTTGTTCAAGGTCACATGTATGGGAAGTGCCCAAGGTGAGATTTGAGCCTTGACTTGCTGTGTCCTTCTGCCTGTTCTGTGTGGTCATGGGGATGCATACATGGGACACATGGCACCTGCTTTCAGTACCTGTCCCGGGTAACAGGGAGCACTTGTGTGGCTGGTACCACCTGGTTGAAGTGCACTGCTCACCTTGGGGAGGCAGGGAGGGGAAGTGAGGACTGCAGAAGCAGGAAGGGTGCAGATGCCCCTCACCCCAGCACACCCCTCCTCCCTCAGCTTCCGGTCCCATCCCAGCAGCCTGGGGATGGTGGCGTGGTGACAGGTGCTGAGCTGCAGAGATGACGGCACTGCTGATTCCCCCATAATTACTGTCTGATGAGACACCAGAATTAGCCACTGCACAAGCATGGGATGCAGACATGGGGCACTTGCAGGGAAGCAGCTGAGGGTGAGGGAGCCTCTCCTTCCAAGCCTGGGGCCCTCTGGCAGCAGAGCAGGGAGGAGGAAGTAGGTTAGCAAGGAGGAAGCACTGTGTGGTTAATATGCCTCAGATATTATTATGTGGGCTTGTGGTTTTCCAGTTCTCAGAGTGAATGGCTGCCAGACAGGGGCATCCTGGGCCTCAGGCCACTAGCCCGAGAATTCCAGGCAGAACAGGCTGCCCACTCAGACTCCGGGGCACACTGTTTGGTGTCTAGAGCTGGGGCTCTGAGGGACATAGTTGCTGGGAGATGCTAAGATTCAGACCAGACCCCTTGAGTGACATTAGCAAGGCCAGGCACCAGAAGGTGAATGGAAGTGACTGGAAGGAGCAGTTTCAGCCGACTGGGCCAGGAACTTCACCCCTCCCAGGAGGGAGGAGTCAGGCTGGCCCCTGAGGTCTAAGGCTGGGGGAGGCCTGAGAGTTAGGAGCAGGGGCCGAGGAAGGTATGTTCTGGCCCTGGAACAGGGCTCTTAGGCCCTGAGCATTTGTTTTTCCTGGCACATGTGCTGTGTGGGCAGGAGGGGCACTAGCGAAGACACTTTAGTAACAGAAGCAGACAGGAGTCACCTGTGCTGCTCAAACCTCATGTGGACCATTAGAGCAGTTCTGAAGGCCACCAGCCAAGAGAGGTGGTGACATAGGGCTTACCCAACAAAGGGCGATACAGATGGCCAGCGGGGCTGGGCTACACAGGAAAGACCTGAGGGCTCATGACAGAAGGTTCCAGTTCAGGAGACTCCACTCTGCTCCAAAGGGAGAGGTCATGACCTTCCCCCAGGTTCCCCTGAGGGCCATGGGCACAGACTGTGGCTCATTTTAAGGAAGGAGAAACCCCACAAGATGATTGGTGCTTTGGATGTAATGAGTTCTCCATTCCTGGAAGTATCCAAGACCTGACTGGCTGGAGCTCCTGATTTGCAGTTCTGTCTCTGCACAGCCTGTGGCAGGGGCTGGGAGGGCTTCATATCCAGCGCAGGTACAAGAAGGCTGCAAGAAGGTCTGTGGAAAGGCGGGTCCCCCAGAAGGTCTTTCAGGACTGTGGGACCCCCACTTCCAGCCTGGGTTTCTGTGATCTAGGGGTGGCTCTGCTTCCTCCCTCTCCTCCAGCCCTGGGGAATAGACTCCCCCTAAAAGGACTGGGTAGATGGCACCCAAGATTAGCTGGGAAGGAGGATTGTTTCAGTGTTCTCTTCTTAGGGTGAAGGACGGACAGAGGGGACCTGTGGGACTCTGACTGAATGGCTTAGATGAGTACTCACAGATGACCTGGTGGCAGAATCAGCATCTTCCTCAGGGGCAACAGGGTGTAGGGGAAAGAAGAAGGACCTGGGCTAAGCACTCCCACAGTTGAGACCAGCCTCTTCCACTTAACTCTGACCTTGGACAAGTCACTCCTTCCTGAGCCTCAGTTTCTTCACCTGTAAAATAAGGGGTTTGCAACCTCACAAGGTGACTGTGAGAATGAAGAGGATGATGGCTGCACGAGCCCTTTCAGATCATCATGAATATGTGTGGGTGTTCAAGGGTTGTTATAATGGCTGGGCACAGTGGCTCACACCTGTAATCCCAGCACTTAGGGAGGCCAAGGTGGGCGGATCACCTGAGGTCAGGAGTTCGAGACCAGCCTGGCCAACATAGTGAAACCTTGTCTCTACTAAGAATACAAAAATTAGCCGGGTGTGGTGGCACAGGCCTGTAGTCCCAGCGACTCAGGAAGCTGAGGCAGGAGAATTGCTTGAACCCGGGAGGAGGGATTTGCAGTGAGCCGAGATTGCACCATTGCACTCCAGCCTGGGCAACAGAGCGGGACTGTCTCAAGAAAAAGAGTGGTTATCATTTCATGGCTGGTCCATATTTCCCACCGGTTCCAGCAAGCGCGATGCTGGGTTTAAACCTCGTCACTCAAGATGGATGTGTGGATTGGAGAAGGGAGGATGGGAGTCTTTGTGTCTTTCACAGAAGGGGAGACAGTTTATTTTTCCCCTGCCTTGAAGCCTGTGCTCCACCTTCCCAGATGCTGCTCTGATGGGAGGGCTCAGGTTAGACAACAAAGAGAACTTCCACAAGATGCCCCTGGTATCTGACCAGGCCCTGGCTTCCAAAGACTGCCTGGATCCAGAGGCCAAGCAGGAGACTTGCCAAGTCTCCTACCTTCTCCAAACTGTGAACCGGGCTGCCTTCGCCCCATCCTCCAGAGTCTCTCGGGATACTAACGGGGTGTCCCTAGGGAGAGAGAATCATGCACTGCAGATTCGGCTGTTTGTTCTTAGCTAGCTTTCAGGTTGGCAGATAAATTAACCCATGAGGTGAGAGCTAAGCCTTGGGTCCCAGCAGTTCTGTCCTTCCCCATCAGCAGAGCTGGAAGCTGGGCAAAGGCCCTCCAGCCCCCCTCACCCTGGTGGAGGCGCTGAGCACCTATAGAGGTGGGATGAGGGCTGGAGGCACCCAGGTCCCAGAGGAGGATCTCACTCATGAACATCACCCCGTTGGCTAAGCACTGGTCAGAGTGGGGTGGCCTTGAGGTTACTGGGCCAACTCCTCTATTTTAAGACATTGTGTAAACACCTCAGCAAGGGAGCCCCGAACCTAGCAAAGAGGAAAAGGAGCTGAAGATGTCGCCTCCATGAGGGACTCAGGATGAGCAAGTCCCCACTGTCTTTCACCCCAAGCTGGAGATGCATCTACCTGGCACTTTAGCGGGCCCCAGATGCCCTGCATGAGCTGCGTGGACTGGCATGGCACCCTCCCTGTCCATGTGGCATCTAAGGTGGCAGAGTGGGGCACCCTGGTGGGCCCAGGTATGTAGACCCCTGCATGTAGACTGTCATGAATATGTGCGGGTGTTCAGGAGTGGTTATCATGGCTGGGCACGGTGGCTCATGCTTGTAAGCCCAGCACTTTGGGAGGCCGAGGCAGGTGGATCACCTGAGGTCAGGTGGAGGGTGCAGGTGAGGTAGGCTGTGGCTGGACCCACGTCAGTGAGCAAGTACTGGGCAGCCAGGCGAGATGCACAGGTTTGACGAGAAGCATGAGTGAGCAGATGTGTGTGCCTAGGCGATGTGTATGACTGAGGGTGTGCTGGGAACCTGGAGGAACCCTGCTGGTTCTAGCGGCCGAGGGAGCTGTCTGAGTGCTAGGGTCATGGGGCTGGGACAAGGCCTCCTAGGGAGAGCCTCTCCCCATGAAAGGTGGTGTCTCTGAGGAGTATATCAAGAGCATCTGGGCAAGGCTGGGTCTCCTGCCCAACACTGATGAGCCTGTTGATGAGTACTTGGTGTTGAAAATGCTTCCCTATGGGGAGGCAGGGTGGTGGGTGGGGCTTCTACCACTCACTTCCAGCAGACTGGAGTCTCTTCCCCTGGAAACAAGATGCTTCCCCCTGGGCATGCTTTCAGCCAGAGGTAGCTGCAGGGTGGGGGAAAGATCCCTTTCACACACAGAGGGGCATAGCACTCAGGCTGGAGTGCCCCTTGGGGAGAAGGCGCTCTGGCAGCCTCCTCAGGATGATGGCAGAGCTGAGGACAGGCACCGGCCCCCCTCCCTTTCCACCCTCCAGTGTTCCCTCCTCCCCTCCCGCTTGGCCTGTGTTCCCCTTGGCTGTTTCTCCAAGGAGATGTGGAGCTGACAGGACACCTTCCCTGGGAGCGTGAGCAGCAGAGTTCCCACACTGGAGTTAGCTGGTTAACATAGCGCCGCGTGGGCACATGCCAGGGCTGTTCCCAGCCTTTCCAGCTCCAGCTTCAGACTGGGGGTGACATGCTGCCCTCTATATCTCTGTCCCCTCCCTTCCCGGGGAAGCCAATTAGCCAGATCTTCATTAGAAGCCAAAAATCACAGCCCCACAGTCCTGGGTCTGATAGAACTCTGACAGTGGGTGGCAGGAAATCGGGCTCCGGGGTAGATCAGAAGGAACTGACTGTGCTCACCTGGGGTCTGCAGTCTGCATGCCTGTTGCCTGTTATTAGCTTCTGTTTCTTCTGCTTCTTCTTCTTCTTTTTTTTTTTAAAAAAAAAAAAAAAAGCAAATGAGAGGACTGAGGCTCGAGCGTCCCCTGACCTACTCAAGGGCACATAACTAGTCAGTGGATGCAGTGGCTTTTGGTAATGTCACAGCTTTGCCTGCTGTGTGTGAGAGAGGAGGGACGGGGGGAAGAAGGGGGATTGTATCTCTGGAATTCTGGGCAAGGGGCTGACTTGCACATTTTGCAAGGACGGGGAGTCCTGTCTGAATGTGCAGTTGGGATGCCCTGCGGGGACCCTGATTTCTGTGTGGAGAGCATCCCCCTGGGCTGGGGGCATCACTGGGCCGTGGGCCCCAGCTTGTCTCCCTGTTGGCCAGCCTGCTGCGGTGTTTCTGTTTTCCTGCTGATCCTTCCTAAGGAGGTTGTTAGTCTATGTCGTCCTGGGGCCCGTAGCCTAGAGAGGGGCTCCCCAGGCAGCTGCTTTCTGGAAAGTGGCGTCGTGGAATGGAAAAATCCTTGTCCCTGAGGGCCAGGACCCCTGGGTTCCACTTTGGGCTCTGCCTTCAGCTCCTACAGATTGGGTCAGGCTTATTCTCTGAGCCTTGGTTTCCTGCCTGGGAAAGGCATCTGGCTGGAGAGAGAGCACTGTGGTTTCCCCATCGCAGTGACGGGTAAGGAGGGCGCCACTGCTTCCTGAGAGATGGGAGCTGAGGGGAGGCCCCACTTCACCACCAGGGTCTGAGAGCTGCTGTGCTGTGTGGCCTGGGGCCCTGGGGAAGGGACAACTACAAGCAGAAGGAAGCAAGGACTCCACAGTCACGCAGAGCCCGTGCAGTTGGTGGAGGTGGCACCGAGGCCAAGCCTGGGATCTTTGAGTGTCCCCAGAACCCCACCCCACTCCTGATGTGGTTAGCGGGCCTCCTCACCCCACCCAATTCTGCCCTTCTGGGTGGAATGGCCCCTCTGCCATCAGGAGGCCCCAGTCTGAGAGGGGAGGTGAGGGTCCTGCCCTGGGAGTGCCCTGTTCTGTGCAAGTGGACGCCGTCAGCCTGGGATGGAAGAGCTGGCCCGGGGAGGATTCGATGCCCACCCCCCCACTCCCCGGGTGCCCACCCACAGGGAGCTTGACCCCCTCAAATCTGTTCTTCCCATAGAAAGCCCCAGCAGCTCTGCCAGTAGCAGCCAGGGCCCAGGCCACCAGCCTCACCGCTCTTCCTAGGCAGGTGTCAGTGCCTTCCCCCAGCCTGGAAGAGGTCCTTTCATTAGATTCCGACTCACTTACCAACTAAGTGACCTTCAGTAGGTTTCAAATCTGCACAAATTGGTTTGTGTTTTTCTGCCTGCACAAAGCTGTGACTGGCAGTACCCCGCACCCTCCCCAGCCTCCCTTTGTAGCCCCATGTCCTGTGGGCTTGTAAGCTGGTGTCTTGACCCTGAGCGCTTCCTGCCCTCCCTTCCCACCAGGGCTATACTCCAGCTCCTACCCCTGCCCAGACAGTGGGTCAGGGGCACACATGTGACAGCCTCTCAGGTCCCCAAGGTCCTCCAGGGCTCCATCATCCCCCATCCCACCTGGATGCCCAGCTTCTGTGGAGCTTGGGAAGCGGGTGGCGGGATTCCCTGGGCAGGGGGATGGAAGAACCACAGGGTCATAGGCCACAGTCCTAGTCCCCCTTCTTACCCCCACCCCTGGGGAAGGGAGTCCATATGGTGACTCAGGTTAGGTCACTCAACCTCCCTGAGCCTCAGTTTCCCTTGCTGTATGGTGAGAAAAATTGGCCTGCTCCAGACCCTTCTCCATGGTGGCTTTATAGATCAGGGCTGGGAGGTGAGGGGGGGGGGCAACAGGTGTGTCACCTGCCAAGAACCACCTGACACCTCTTGCCTTGTCCATCTCTCCCCGACCCCGTCCACTACAGTGCCCAGGGAGTGAGCAGGGCCCACGCTGGGAGGATGGCCTCGATCCCCTCTGGCATCGACCTTTTTCTCTGTCCTACTTGTCACCCTTGGTGGGGAGGGGAGCTGGCGTTCCTTGGAGACAACTTGCCTGGCCTTGCCCCGTGTCCCTAGTGCCCTGCCCCAGTCACCAGGAGTCTTTATTTTCTAGCCATCTCCTCCACGCCTTCAAGTCAGCTCCTTCTCCCAGGCCCTGTCTCAGGCCTTCTGTCCAGTGGGCTCCCTTCCCCCTTCCTCTCTGTCTTCCCTCCTAGTCCAGGCAGACTCTTCCTGAAGTGGAGCCTGACATTCAGGGGGTGGTGCTGGGCTGGCAGGGAGTGGAGATCACTGTAGGGAGGTGCAGAGTTTCTGGCTGCCCCCCCACCCCGTGCCAGGAGCTAGGCAGGAGCCCCCTGTCTCCAATCCTCAGTCCAGCTGCCTCCTTCCCCCCATCGCCCTTCCCCCATCACACGCCTCCATCTCCGAGGCTCTAGTTGGAGTGACAGGGAGACTCAACAGGGCGCTGGGTATTAGCAATTTGGGGGGATATTACACAGGAATGTTTACAGAAAGGCAATTGCCCGGAAAATGACTTTGGTTGCTGTGGTATGGGGCGGAAAAGATGGTTTTAGAAAACAGACACAGATGGGCTTCTGCTCCAAGGACCCACAGCCAGCCAGCCAGCCAGCAGAGGCTGAGGGGTATGGGCACATGAGGAAGGCAGAGCCACGGAAATCCAGGGACGGGGAGGCCGATTCCTTCACTAGCAGGGGAAGCAAAGGATCCCCTCCCCTGATCCGGGTTCCCAGAGCCTCTGTCACGCTTGAGACATATCTAGTCCTGGTTGACCTTTGTCCTCTGGCCTGCAACCTCCAAGCACACAGTGCTTCCCGACTACAGCAGGCACCAGCAGGATGGAGTTGTCAGACACAATTGAAGGTGGCAGTGCCTCGGGGCTCCTCCTGGGTGACTTGGGCTCCTGTAGCATTGGCTGCAGAGGAGGGACTGGGGGAGCCTCATGCTGCCTCATGTGTTTGTGTGTGTGCATGGGTGTGGCCTAAGGCGGGTCCTCCACCCTTCCAGCTGTCTTCACGCTCCCCTCCTGCTGCCCTGCATAGCCCCATGTCCTGTGGGCTTGTGAGCTGGTGTCTTCACCCTGAGCGCTTCCTGCCCTCCCTTCCCACCAGGGCTATACCCCAGCTCCTACCCCTGCCCAGACAGTGGTTCAGGGGCACACATGTGACAGCCTTTCAGGTCCCCAAGGGAGGGGTTTTGTCCAGCCTCCTGATCTCCACAGAGCAGGTTACAGGGACCTGATTTCCAGATCTCGAACTTGGGCCTGGGGAGGACTCATGTCAGGGGCCCCAGAAAGTCCTCTCCCTTTCCTGAGCTGGTGGCTTCGTTCTTCCTCTACTTTGTCCCCTTGCCTCTCTCCTTCCTTCTCCCTCCTTCTCCTCTCCTCTCCCCGTTCTCCTCCTCTGCAGATGACGTCATGTGTGCATGTTGCCCAGGGGCGGCCAGAGGACAGAGTAGAGGGTTACATCTGGGGTAAAGATGCCAGTTGGGGACCGGCTTGGTGGCTTATGAGATGGTGTCACTAAGATGTTGGGATCTTAATTCTCATAATGAGTTACAGTGATCTCATGTAAAAGAATGTGGTCGAGGATAAAAATAAATGAGGCTCATAAGTAAACGTGGAATTTGGAATTGTTCAAACAAATGACAACGTCACTCTTCCCAAGCACCTGTGCCGTCCTCCCAGCCGGCCACTGGGAGGCGCCCGCCACTTCCCGGCCACCCCAGCCTCAGGCCACTTTCACCTTCCACGTTTCCCAGGCGGGGCAGGCTGAGCCCAGGGTGGCAGAACCTGCCTTCCTCACCCTGCCCTTCCCCTCATTCGGATTCTGGATTTTGCCAGTTCTCGGCATCTTCCCTGTGGCTTGAATCTCGGACTCAAAAAATTTAGTCAGCCTTGCACACTGAGGTTCCTTGGAGAAAAGAGAAGCCCTGAGCCCCTCCCTTATGTCTCTGGCTTCCCCAACCCCATCCCTGGGTTGCGGGGAACCTTCAGCCCAACGCTCCTCCCCCAGGTTACCCTAGCCTTGCTTCCCTTCCCCCAGAGTTCCCTGTCTCCGTCTCTCTCTATCGCAATGCCGCATCCTTCTCCCAGGAGAACCCAGCCCTGCGTAAGACCCCTGCCCAGGTCTCTCACGCCCTTCCTGCCTGGAACAGGATGCGTTGATCTGTGCAGGGCTGGCCGGTGCCTGGATCCGCTTGCTAGATTGGAATCGATCCCTGTGTCTTTTCCCTGGGCTGCTCAGGTTCAAGGAAAATCAGGGCCACTCCCAGGACTTGCTGGTGGCTGGAACAGGCGAAGGGGTAGCAGGGAGGTCAGGCTGCTACGGCCCAACAAGCCCATTGCTGCTCAGGAATGTCTTTCATTGAAAACAACCTACTTTCGCCCGGCGCGGTGGCTCACGCCTGTAATCCCTGAACTTTGGGAGGTGGAGGCGGGTGGATCACCTGAGGTCAAGCGTCGGAGACCAGCCTGGCCAACATGGTGAAACCCCGTCTCTACTAAAAATACAAAAATTAGCTGGGCATGGTGGTGGGCGCCTGTAATCCCAGCTACTCGGAAGGCTGAGGCAGGAGAATGGCTTGAACTCAGGGGCGGAGGTTGCAGTGAGCCAAGATCACACCATTGCACTCCAGCCTGGGCCATAGAATGAAACTCCATCTTAAAAAAAAAAAAAGAGAAAAAGAAAAAAAGAAAAGAAAACAACCTACTTTCTCCACCATTGTCTTGCCAGCCTCTCACTCTGTGCCCAAAGGCAGAGTTTAGACATTAACATCCCCATTTTACAAATTAGGTTCTTAGGCTCTGAAAGGGAAGAGATTTGTAGACTGAATAAATACCTAAATTAATGAGGCTGGGTGTGGTGGCTCATGCCTGTAATCCCAGCACTTTGGGAGGCTGAGGTGGGTGGGTGGCTTGAGCTCAGGAGGTGGAGACCAGCCTGGGCAACATGGCAAAACCCCATCTCTACAAAACAAAACAGACCCCCAAAATAAGTTGGGCATGGTGGCACGTGCCTGTAGTCCCAGCTACTCAAGAGACTGAGACTGGAGGATAGCTTGAACCCAGGAGGTCGAGGCTGCACTGAGCCATAATCACGCCACTGCACTCCAGCCTGGGCAGCAGAGTGAGACCCTGTCTCAAAAATAAATAAATGGATAACCTGGGATCTCAGAAAAGTTGCTAAAACACCCAGGGTGTCTCTGGCCTGGGTTTTTCTCTCCCAACGTTCTGATTTCAAGTGCCTGGCCTGCTGAAAGAGTTAAAATCATTCCTGAGTCTTCAGAGCCCCCCAGAAGGCTGGTCACTGACTTCCCTCTCCTGAGGACAGGATGTTCCCCCACCCTCAACCAGAAGCCCAGGTTCATCCTCCCAGCTCAGCTGGGGCCCTGCAGAAAGAAGTTAAATCTATACAAAGTAGGAAGCCAGGACAGCTAGGCTACCCAGGCACTCCCTTCTCCCGGAGCCTCAGCTTACTTTTTTTGTTATATAAAAGCCAAGGATCTCAAAGGTTCTTAAACAGATTCTAAAGCTTTTCACATCAAAGCTCCTCCTTGCCACCGCCCCTCAGAGAGAGCAGATCGTCTCTTCTACCCCCTCCCCTCTCTCTGCCACCCCTTAGTATCTAGCTACTGCACGCCTCACCCCAATGGCCCCAATGCCAGAGCACCTGAGGGCTGAGCGGCGGCCTGGAGGAGGCAGTGAGGGGTAGTCCCTGCTCCCCTGTCTGTGCAGGCTGCTCAGCAGCCCCTCCCCACTGCCGACTGTGAGATTTGTGGGACTGCAGTCATAAAGTGCAGCTGTGAGCTCCATGCCCTACCCTCTGCCTGCTCCAGCAGCTGGGAGCTGGGACCCCTCCTTGCCATAATCTGCCTGGGAAAACTGGGTGACCTGGGGACCTTCCCACTCCACAGTCACCACCCATCTCAGACTGGTACACTGTTTGCTCCACCCCAGACACACTGAGATCCCCCAGGAGGTAGGGAAGGAGGTGCTGGCATAAAGAGGGGGTAAGAGAGGGGATGAGGAGCTCTTTTGGCTCCAGGAAGGAAGCAGCTGGGAGATGATAATTGGAGACCTGTCCCAATGTTGTCCTGAGCCCTAGGAGGGCAGAGGAGCCTGGCTCTCTGGCATAAGGGGGAGGGGTCCTTCGGGCTCAGGCAGGACTAGGCCTGAACTGTGGAGCTGGATTCCAGCAGCAATGCTATGGCAGAATCCACAAGGCCTGGGTAAAGGGAAGGCTCTTGGCCTCAGAGGGTCCCCTCCTTCTCACTTGTACCCAGTGGACTGCAGACCTCTGGCTGGTGTTGAGGGTGAGTGGAGGAGGAGGAAGGTCAGGGGTTACTGGAGGCAACCCTCTGACTTTGGTTGGAGCTATTTCTCCAGTGCCCAGGGAACCCCCAGCCTTCTCCTGGAGGCATTATTCAGGCCACTCTCCTTCAGCCACACTTCTGGCCACTGTGGGTTGCCACAGATACTTCAAGGGCAGGGACTGGGCCCTCGGGAAGATGGCCCCAGTGTCCCCAGTCTCACTTAGTCAGGGGTTGTTTCACAAATGGCCATCATATCAGGAAACCTTTTGTACTGTACTAATGCAATATATATTTTTGTGGCCGGGCGCGGTGGCTCAAGCCTGTAATCCCAGCACTTTGGGAGGCCGAGACGGGCGAATCATGAGGTCAGGAGATTGAGACCATCCTGGCTA
>NW_012118488.1:1037578-1045563 GCF_000951035.1 Colobus angolensis palliatus
AAAAAAGGAAAAAATTCACTGGGCGTGGTGGCATGCACCTATAGTTCCAGCTGCTTGGGAGGCTGAAGTGGGAGGATCTCTTGAGCCTAGGAGCTTGAAGCTGCAGTGAGCTATGATCACACTATTGCACTTTAAGCTGAGTGCCAGAGTGAGACCCTGTCCCCCCAAAAAAAGAAGAAGGAAGGAAGAGAAGACATAAAATAATGTTCTTCCCAAAATCATCTCTCATGTACTTGGACCTTAGTTTGGGGAGCACAACAGAGGATGGTGACCATGGTGAGGGGGACCACCCCAGATCTAGGGCCATCATGGGGATAGCAGCAGGTCAGTGAGGAAGTCCACACATGCCATGTGGTGCTGTCAGTGTTCACTCAAGAAGCAGTCATTGCGGAGAGTGTGGCGGCACATACGTAATAAATACTGAGATCAAATCAGACCTCTACCATTCAGTGTTGCTTTAGGCTTGTCAGTGGACTTCTCTGAGTTTTGGTAGCTGTTTCTGAAATGCGGACCATGATAACATCCCCCTGATGGGGTGTAGGGAGGCACGCAGCCATGAGGCAGGTGGTCAGTCCCTGGTGAGCTGCGGCTCTCATGCCCATGGGAGCCCTTCTTCCCTTGGTTCGGTGCAAGGTGCTGGGTTCTCGCAGACTCTGTGCCCCTGATGGACACACCCCAACACACCCAGGGAGAGGTGTGTGTGTGTGTGTGTGTGTGTGTGTTGGGGGCAGGTGGCTTTTCTTGAAACCTGGCTGAATCTCCTCTTTCCTCTGTGGCTGGGCAAGGGGTGGCAGACCTGGCAGCTGTCCACAGACCTCCTGACAGTGGATGCTTGGCAGGAGGAAACTTGTGGCAAACCTGGCTGGTTTCCAGCATTTCCAGCCGGGTCCCCTATTGCCTTGGTCTGCCCTTGGAGGGGCTCTGTGTGTCAGGCCACACAGCAGGCAGGAGTGCATGTGTCTGCTGCAGCGCCTGATGCCCCAGTCCTAGGCCACACTTGGAGTGCTGCTTTGGGGCTGGTGGATTGTGGGGCTGGTGGATTGTGGGACTGGGGTGTGCATGAGAGGCTGTGCTTGTCTTCCTATGGACTGACTTCTGAGGGGCACAAATCTATGTTTTATGCCCAGGAATATGGCTGAGGTAGGCCCCCAGCAACTTCTTCCACCCCCAAGGGCATGGGTGACCTCTGGAACCCCTGGCCACTGGTCGTTGAGGCTGGAGAGTGCGGGCCAGCAGGGTGACCTCAGGGCTGGTGGGCATTTGGGAAGGGGATTCAGAGTTCTGCATGGGACCTCAACCCCCGGCCTTCTCTTTCTTTCGCTTCTGTGCTGTCCTTTGTCCCCTGTATGTCTCTTATGGGTCTTAAGCTTGTGTCTGTGTCGGGAGGAGAGACTGAAGAAGGGAGGGGAGAGGTGGGGGGAAAGTCCCTGGGAAGGACTTCAGCTGTTCTGTCTGCTTCCTTTCTCCTTTAAGTTTGTTCCAAATCCATCTCTCACTGTCCTCTCTGTGCCCAGCCTCTCCTGTCTGTCTATCTGTCTGTCTCTGGGGAGGGAAGGGAAAAGGGGTCCCGCTGCCCCAGACCCTGGGCTTCCATCTCCATGGGAAACCTCAGAGCGATTTTTGCCCTCATTCTCCCCGTGTGTTCCCGCCCTGGCCCTTTTCCCAGCCGGCCCTCAGTCTTGAGAATAAGTATGTCCTGGACATATGCTAGTCTGAGGGAGGAGGCAGGGCTCCCCCTACCCAACCTCAAAGGAAGACTATGAGCTCCTTTTCACGTCTTTTAGGGAGCATCTAAAAAGCACCCCTCCTTCCTTCACCTGCTGGCACCAGCTTTAGGAGGGGAGGGGGTTGTGTGGCTGGAGAGGGTCTCAGGTTACCTTCTACCACTTTCATCCAAACTCCCTCCCCTTCGCCTCAAAGGGCGGTACTCCCCCCGCGGTCATTATCGCTCCAAACCCACGGAGGAACAGGAAGTATCCAGCCCTTGTTCCTCACCCCTCCCTGGGGGCCGTAGGCTCACTTTCCACGCCATCCACCCACCTCCCCCTTCAGTCCCTAGTGGGGTGCCGGGCAGGCCCTGCCTCGAGCCAGACGCCTCTCCACTCTCCTTAGTCCCAGGCCCCGCCCCTCCCCGCAGGGACCCCTGGTGGGGGATGGGCAGCCCCAGGCCGGGCGCGCCGTGACCCCGCCATGCCCCTCTCACCTCTCGCAGATCCAGAGCGGAGCAGCCCCCCCATGCTGTCTGCGGACGATGCCGAGTACCCGCGGGAGTACCGGACCCTGGGGGGCGGGGGCGGCGGGGGCAGCGGGGGCCGGCGCTTCTCCAACGTGGGGCTGGTGCACACGTCCGAGCGGCGACACACGGTGATCGCGGCCCAGAGTCTGGAGGCGCTCAGCGGGCTCCAGAAGGCGGACGCCGACCGCAAGCGTGATGCTTTCATGGACCACCTGAAGAGCAAATACCCGCAGCACGCCCTGGCCCTGCGAGGCCAGCAGGACAGGATGCGAGAGCAGGTGAGTGGGGCTCCTGGCTGCGGCTGCGGCTGCGTCCGCGGCCAGCGGGCAGGGGAGGGGGTCTGACCTCGTGCTCCGTGCCCCCAGGCTCATTCCAACTCTGGGAGGCATCTGGAGCAGAGAGAGAAGGGGAGGAGCTGGGGAGCTGTCCCTCAGGACAGTGGCTCTGGTTGGCCTTTTCTGGAGCCTGGGGAGGAAAGGGGTGGGGGCTTGACCCCCAGACCTCTGCCTGCAGTCCGGAAAATTGAGAGCATGTGATGGGGCAGAGAGAGCCCAGCCTCTTTAACTCAGGCTGTTCGGGCAGAACTCTTCTGGGAGGAAAGGAGAGGAGGATAGCCTAGGGGACTTGTTCTGTGCCCGAGAGAGTCCATCCTGTGGTGCAGATGAGATGCTGGCCAGGGTCGTCGGCAGCTCTGTGATACGGACTCTAAGAGAGGGTCGGGCCTTGAGAGCCTCAGTGGGCTGGGTCCGATGTGTCCCCAGTCCCTGCAGCCTGCAAGAACGGAGCCCAGAACTGGAGCCTTTGACCTCTTTCCTCCCTGTTCCACCCCGTGGCTTGCTGGGTGACTTGGAGCTGGAGGCCTCCTCTTTCTGTGCCTGGGTATCTCTCCCGCCATCAGTAGGGCTTAGAGAGGAGACACAGCACCTCTCTCTGGACCAGGACCTGTCTCCTTCTATAGCGGATGGGGTGGTTCCTTTTTAAACCTCCCCCAGAACCTCGGGGTCCTGAATGCATCTCTCCACCCAAGTATGAGCTTCTTGTCTGTAAGAACATGCTTTCTGGGTCTAGCAGCCTGTGTACAGTTCTGCATTGGTGAGGCGCCTGCATGGTTGATGCATGTTGGCTTCTGAGACTCAGCCATTGTCCCCCTGGGTGAAGGGACTGAGGGGAGGGATGCACATCCCATCAGCAGCCTTTCAGTCAAACCTGGGGTTGCATCAGTCCCTGTCTCCCTTTTCCGGGTTCTACTGGATATAGTTGAGGATAGGGAGGAGTGTCTCCACTCCCATCCTCACTGCAGGGAACAAGACACATTGGCACATTTCTGGTACCTTATCTGCCCCCTAGTGCCACTTCCAGTTCTGTCTGGCTTTTGCCTTTTCCCAGCTCCAAAGTCCTTCTGGGAGCAGGATGCAGATCAGGATTAGAGAGAGTTGAAGATGAAGATGTGGCCCTCATCCTCAGGGTGCCCCTCTCATTGGGTTCCTGCTGTGTGCACTGGCTTGAGGAAAACGGCAGGGGCATTTGTCATCTAGCTGGGGAGGGGAACAGTCAGTTGGGAGGCGGTTTAGAGGAGGGAAGATCATAGGCAGGCCTGATCAGGGAAAGCTTCCTGCACTAAACTGGGCTTAGAAAGATGAAAAGCATTTGCATAGGCCTAGAGGAAGAGAATGTTGTTTTAGGAGTGGTGGGGGGTGTGTGGCATGGGCATAGGCCTGAGTTGGTTTGGGAACTGGCCCAGAGGTCCAACTGGCTGGCAAGAAAGCTCAGGTGGGAAGTAGTGGGATGTGTGGGGGCTGAAAAAGTGGGGCAGATGGTGGTGGCTAGGATGGCTGTGGTTGCTTTTGGATGGTGAATAGGAGGGGAGAAGCGGGGCTGGAGGCAGGGGAAGGAGAAGAGGAAGAGTGTGTCAGGGATGATGAAGGGGAAAGGATGGACAGATGGGGGTTGGAAGAAGACCAAGTGTAGGTCTAAGGCTAAGCTGCCTGGGCCTAGAAGGCAATGACAGAAACACCTGGGCGACAGGGTATATGCCTTGGAGAGAAATAGGAGGGTTGGAGGGACATGTTTGGGGGTGGGGGAGAGGAATATATGGAGATGGGTTTGAGGAGTGGGTAGGGCATTCTTGGGGATGCTCTTAAGGCACCAAATGCACTACTCAGGACTCCAGAGAGGCCGCAGCTTCAGGAGAGAGTTGAGCACAGTCACAGCAGATATAAAGTGGACCTGGGATGCTGAGTGGCCATCAGGGAGGAATGGGGTCTAAGAAGAGAGAAAGCCCATGACGTTTGGGGAAAAGGGGACCAGGAATGTTCTACATCCACGAGGAAGTCCCAGGGGAAAAAAGGCGCCTGGACAAGGGGCCAGCAGGAGGGTGACCAGCCCTTCAGACGTCCAAAAGGATGGGGAGAAACAGACATTGCGACTGACAGGGATCCGTGGGCGCAGAGAGTATTGAGAGCTTGTGTCTTGTGATGTGGTAAAGTAATGGTCAATTTCAGGGGTTAGGAAGACTGGGGTTGGTGAAGGATCAGGAGCCCTAGCCACAGACTTACTCTGGGGAGATGGGGCCAGGAAAAGGATGAAAACAGCTGGGTGGAGCTTCCAGGAGCAGCAGGCCTGGGAGAGAAGGCATGTCTAAGGGCCTTAACATGTTCTAGCATGTTCACCAGCACAGAGTGTGGAACTCAGTAAACACTTAGGAACTGAATCAAAGCCCAGCCACCCTCAAATTCATTCCTTTCTTCTTTCTCTCATTCGTTTCCCCACTTAGAGTGTAAGTGGGCAGGATCTATGGCCCATTCACTTGCAATGGAATGCTTGGTGCCTAAGCATGGTGCCAGCTCAGGCAGTGTTTGTGGAATGAATGAGAGAATGAGGGAGGAATGAATCTGAGGATGCCAAGGGGAAAAAAGGCCATGGGAAACAGGTCCTAGAGGAATCTGGAAGGATGGTCTTAGGTGTGGGGTGGTCTTGGGGCACGAAGTGGGTGGAGTCACTTCCACTAAGATACAGAAAAGAAAGATATGCTGTGGGATAGAAACAAGTCGGGGGAGGCTTCTCCTGCCCAGCGGTTCCTATTTCTGTGAGGTAGATGTGACATCTTCAGTGAGGAGGGGACGAGAGCTGGGGAAGGGGAGATGGTAAGGAGCAGCTTCCTTGCCAGTGTGCAGAGGGGCATCCAAGAGTTGGACACAAGGCCAGGCACAGTGACTCATGCCTGTAATTCCAGCACTTTGGGAGGCTGAAGCCGGTGGATTGCTTAAGCCCAGGAGTTTGAGACCAGCCTAAGCAACATGTCTATCTCTTAAAAATACATATATATTTTTAATTAGCTGGGCATGGTGGTTTGTCCCTATAGTCCTTGCTACTCAGGAGGCTGAGGTGGGAGGATCACTTGAGCCCAGGAGGTTAAGCCTGCAGTGAGCCGTGATCGTGCCACTGCACTCCAGCCTGGGAGACAGAGTGAGAACCTGTCTCAAAAAAGATAAAGTGGAGATGAGGATTTCAGGAATGTCTGATAGGGAAGGCCCTGCCCTGGGCTCAGGGAACCCCCGGGTCTAACAGAAAAGGCAGACATCCAGAAACAGAGCAGGGCTCTAGTTAGAGAGATACCCAACCTAAGGAAGGGACTTGCCAGCGTCGCTAGACCCCTCTGCAGTATGAGCTCTGTGCCAAGGTTTGCCCCAGGAATGCCCTTCCCTCCCAGTCACAGTACCCCAGCGGCTCCTGCCCGCTTCCCCTAATGGGGTGTCCCCCGCTTCGCACACACAGGTTGGCGGCTGGACCGTGGACCCCGTGTGCCTCCTCAGCTCCCTCTGCTCCCACCTCCATGGCGACTCCGCCCCCTCCGGGGCTGGCCAGCCGGCCCAGGTGAGTCACCCACCTCCACCCCACCCCCCAAGCCCATGGTGGAGTTTGGCTTTGGGGAGGATTTTTTTTTGGAGGGGGGGTGTTCAGGATTTTTATTTAGCAACATTTTCTCTTTGGTGTAGGAGCCCCTACTTTCAGGAGACTTCTATGCCTCGTACTCACATCTGTCCGATGTCTAATTCCCTGTCACTACCTCCCCAAGCCTGGTTGACTTTGGAGAAGGAATTTTTTGAGGGAAGATACTCAGGATTTTTAAAAAAGTTTTTGTATCCCTTTCTCCTTTAAACGAAGTCCCCTGACCTTGCTCTGTCGGTTTTATGCCCTCCTCCCACTGAGGACCATCTTATTCCCCTCTCCACACCCTCCCCTTCCATTTCTGAGCAGATCCAGCCTTCTCCAGATGTCCCACCATCAGGAAGTTCTGCATGAAGTCTCTCTCTCACCCTTCTTGCTAAGTTCATGGCTTAGTCTCTAATTTTTAAGAAGACTTGGGTATCAAGCCATCTGTTCTGAACTTATTCCCCTCTTCCTCATCAGGCTTCGATGTCCGTTATGGGAAGATAGATCTTAGCTTAGACAGGGGCACGTGTAGGCAGGATACTAGGGGCCTGGGCTCCCGGCTAGGCCTGGACATTGCTATGGGAGAAAAATAGGCATCTGAGGCCCAAAATAGGCATCAGAGTTGCAATGGGGAGGGGACAGCCCAGGGGAGGTCTTGACTTGAGGATGTTCAGCTGTAGGAGGCAGAGGAGGGGTAGTGGCAGGGAATCCAGTGGAAGCAGAGTGCTCAGGTCCTTACACACCCTGCTTCCTCCAGAGGACAAAAAGGCTTGGCTTTTTCAAGGAGAATGAAGAGAAAGAAAATTGTGACCACCTAGGAAATGACAGGCCTTCAGAGGGAGGATGTTTTAGCCGACTGTAACTCAAGTCTAGTAACAGATTGGCATGCTTGGCATCACTCACAGGGCATTCAGCCCAATTTCTTTCCCAGTTCCCAAGCCCCATCTTGGCTGAACTTTGGGGAACAGGAATGTGTCTGCCCCGAAGGCTGGATGGCAAGTGGGACAGACTTGTCCTGAATGGCCAAGTGCATGGTGGAGACCAAAGTGGGGCTAGGACAGGGATGGTGATAGGACAGAGGACGATGTGATATGCACAGGCAGGGTTGGGGTGCCTTGGCTGCCCAGAGGTCCTCCCCAGATGGAGCATCTTGGGGCTGTGATAGGGGCTGGATGATGGACAGGAGTGAGGCTGGACTGGGTGAGCTCAGTTGTCCCAAGTCAGGGGGCTAAGGGGCTGGGGATTTTGGCCTGTCCACATCTGGGATCTGCTCTGATGGGGGAAAGGGGAGCGCTTGAGCAGACCTTCTCCTGGGGCTCGGTAATTAACCAGGAAAGTGTCTGTGCATAGGATCTTGTCATCACTTGATGCTTATCACACTCCCTGCCCCTAAGGCTAAGTCTGAGGTTCCCTTTTGTCAAGTGCAGGACCAGAGACTTTGGAAAGGCCAGAACCGCACAGCAGGGCAGGATCAGAGGCCATCTAGGAAACTTAGGCATACTAGGTCTCCCAGACTTGGCTAGGGATTAAGTCACGGGAGAGTTAAAGGCCAAAGGTGCACAGCGAAGACCCCGCTGGGGAGAAGCTGTGGGCTCTGAAGGTTGAGCAGGAGGCAGAACACTGTCCCCTTCCTGACCCTCCACCAGGCCGGACCTTTAGGGATGGGGGCAGTGAAGAGGATCCTGGGAGGGGACCAGAGGTTGGACTCCAAGCCACAGCCCCTCCCCCGGCTTCCACCAGGCTGTCTAACCTCCCTCCCTCCTGCTGCAACCCGAGTCCCGGGCGCCGGGCCGGCGTATCGGGTGACCGCGGCGAC
>NW_012118488.1:1046428-1056652 GCF_000951035.1 Colobus angolensis palliatus
GGAGTTGAGAGGTGGGTGTGTGCACCGGTGCAGCAGAGCCAGGGGATTAAGGAGCCGGTGCGGACCCGTGAGTTGCTCTCCCTCCTTGGAAGATGCGTGGTCGGGGCTTGAGGTCAAGAAGGGGTCATGCGCTCACTGAGCCTGCTGGGGATGCCTGCCCAGCGGAGGAAAGAGACCTCAGCTGGCTGGGCCAAGCCTCCCCAGGGGCCCTAGCCCCTCCACTCCCAGGGCATGAGGGCTGAGGAGGGAAAGACCGGCAGCAGGGGAAGTAGGAACCCGGCTACCAGTGGCTAGGATGGAGGAGAGAGGAAGGGAGTTAACTCCTTAACTCCCAGAGGGAAGAAGCTGTTTCCTCTTCTCACCAGGAGTTTGAGGACTCCCTGGCCTGACTTCCTGGGGCCTTGAGAGACACTCCCCTCCCCCGTTTCTCAAAGCCTGGTCCCTAGGGTCCTATGCTTCCATCTTACCCTCTTAGAACACCTCTCATTTTGCCCCAGCTCCTTTTAAGATTCCTCCCCACAAGTGGTTGCCCCTGCTGGGGTCTCTTCTACTCACCCCTTTATTTATTTCCCCCTTTCCCTGTCTTTTGGGAAGGTGAGACCCCCTCCCTGACTATGGCAGAGGGGGGCAGCTTTGGCACTGGAAGATTTGGCTTAGGGTGGACAGCCAGACGTCTCCTGACCCTCCCTGCCCTCTGCCCTCCTGACTGGAGGGTTTCTGCTGTTGGGAAATTCCCAGGGAAAAGGCCCAGAAGGCTGAGCAGTGCTGGGTGCCAGGAGATGGAGGGAGTGGTGCCAGACCTGAGCATTCAGAGATCCCACCCTCCACTCATGGCTCGGTCCTATTTTATTGACATTCATTCATCATCACATACTTGTTGAGCACCTGCTATCCACCACCTGCTGTACTGGGCACAGCAGGAGGAACAGACAGCCTGGAAAGGGGTGAGGAGGTAAAGGGCGCTGGAAGTTGGAAGGAGAGTGACTAGGAATGTCCCACCTTAAAGAACAGGGGAGGAGCCCTTTGCTCTCAGTCACCCTAGTCTGTCCCGTGGGTTAAAATCCTGGAAAGAGACAGAGAAGGGGATGGGTGATATCCCCGGAGGCCTCCCCCACCTCAGTTTATCTCACCAGAGACACTGAGTTGCCAAGAGACTGTGTCTCGTTCCTGGTGGGGCCAACACGAAAGAGGATCATTCTTCCCACTTTCCTGAGGGAGGACAGATGATGGAGGGGCAGGATTCACTCACATGCTCTACAGATCAGAGCCTGAAGCTCCAGATTTTGATCTCAACATCTCTCATGCATCCAAGTGACCGCCACAAGCGCAGCCCCTCTTCCATCTTTATCCTTTGAGGGCCTTGACTGGTCTTTCCTATGGCACTGATGCCACTCAGTCCTCTCCCTTGGCTGCTGCTAGTGATATGTCCCTTCCAGGTGACTGCCCCATGGATGTGCACAGCCTTGGGACCCTGGGGACAGGCCCACGTGGCGGCCATAGCCAGTGTGGCTGTGGTAGGCCCTGTCCTTATCTCCCTCCCAGGACAACGAGGTGGGCCCCAGTCATCCGAACAAGGTACCCTGAGTCTGATGTGTTGACATTGGTGGCAGGGTGGGAGACAGGACATCTTCTATCTCTTTTGCATCAGAGGTCACCTCATGACTCATGATATCTGGGACATGATATCTGGGACATGATATCTGGGACATGATAGGCATGGGACAGTGACACCCTGACCGGGGGCTTTCTCTTTGTACATGGGTGGCTCTGAGGCCATGGGTGTGTGTGTGTGTGCGCGCGTGGTGTGTGCATTGCTTTGTGTGTGTTCCGATAGCCGGGCTGCGTGTCTCACTGTGGGTGGGCACCGTGTCTCTGTTTCTGTGGCTGTGGTGTTTTGAGGGTGAGTTGAATGCTATCAGCACCTCTTGTCCTCTGTGACTGGCTGTGGTGCTGGTGAGAGTGTGTAAGCGAGGCAGGGGCCTGGAGGGAGGGGAACACGTTTGTGTATGAGTGGGGGCGGTCTATGTGTGAATGTCTCTGTCTCTGAGTTTCTCTTTGTTTCCAGGGCTGTTTCTGACTGGGGAGCCCCTCTCTCAGTAGGGGTGTGTGTGTGTGTCACTCTGGGTGTCTGTGGAGATGTCCTTATCAGAAGATATGTCTAAGAGTCTGTGCTCAGCTGTGTGTGAGCCTGCATGTTGCAGGGAGCTATGGGTGGCCCATGTGTGTGCCACCCGTGTCTGGTGTCATAGTAGTGGTGGGTGAGGGACTCGAGGCCTTCTCTGCAGAGCGGTCCATCACCGCTGGGTCTACAGATGTGACTGTCCTCATAAACCTTCCGGTGCCCTCTGCCTGCCCACTCCCTTTGCTACCCCTCCCCTTCCCCAGGCCCCAGTCAGCTGCTGCTGGAGCCTGTTACTTGGCCTCTGGTCTCCCCTACCCTCAGTACCTGTGGGCATCCCCTAGCACCACTGGGGGTGGCCTCAGTCCAGAGATGATTCCAGGCGTTGGCTGGGACACAGACTACAGACTTTGTTGTCCCCTTCTCCTGCCTGGTATGTGACTGTTTGTTTGTTTGTTGTTTGTTTTCCAGAGCGAATGTTGGGGGAATGATGGGGATGATGGCTTAGGAGGGGGTCCTGGCAAATGACCCTCTTGGTCCCAGCCCCAGCCCAGTGTCACCCCCACCCCAAAGGTCTGCCTTAGGTAAAGCCTCCAGCCAGAGTGCCCCTCGACTCAGCCCCTTCCACCTCCTCCCTGCCAGGAAAGCATTCAGGTGGCCCAGGACACCCTGGCATGGTGTTTCTTCCCCCAGGGGTGCCCTGGATGTCCCTGTCCTCTGCCAGTGGCTCTAAGGCCTGGGGATCTTGTCTGCTCGTGCCAGGCACCCCCAGGCCAGGCCATCTGCTGCCTCCATCTCCCTGCTGAGGCTGGCACCGGTCAGCAGGGTGCCTCGGCTTTGCCAAGAACCAACCCAGCCCCAGGGCTGCTCCTTCCTTGTATTAAGCCATCTGGAAGGGCCTTCTGGTCTCGAGGGAAGGTAGGGCAACCCTCGGTTACTGCAAATGAGGGGGACTCTCTGGCTCCCCATTCTAGGGATGCTAAGAGGGATGTGAGGAGCACTCCTCAATCAGCCAGCCAGCCACTGTCCCCAGTCTCCCCAACTCCCTTCACTGCCCCCAGCTCCCCAGCCATTGATTGCCCAGTGAGTGAGTTTCCTGGCATCTGGCTGCTCTGCTCTGTAAACTAGATCCATCATGCTGTATAGGCCTCTCTCTCTTGGCCTTGGCCCCTAGCCCCCCTCCTCCAACCCCTGCCCCATTCACCCTGATCCACCCGATCCACCCCTGCCCCGGGTCTAGTTCTGATCCCACTCTGCTCCATTCAGACACTTTCTGCTTGTCCACCCAGAAGTCTAAATACTTTCTCTCAGCAGTTATGGCCACTCATCCTCTGGCCTCAGCCTCCCACTCCACACCCTTTGCAGCCTAATCTACTACTTTCCCAGCTGCACCCCAGCCAATGTGGACTAGCGACTTCCCTCAACTCTGTCTCCACTTGTCTGCCCCTGGGCACTTGCCCACACCATACCCCCTGCCCAGCAGGCCTCTCCTCCCAGTCTCTAGCTGCTCGTTTTTCCAGACCCATCTCAAATGCCACCTCTTCCAAGCACTGTTCCCTGGCCTGCCATTTCTCTGACCCCACAGCTCAGCTTTGTCACTGCCTCTCTTGTGACTGCCTCATGGGTTTGCTCTATCACCATCCTCTGTGCCTTTTCCCACCGGTAACTCTGTGGGGAGTCGCTGTAGCGCCTGCTTGGGGCCATCCTGGGTATACCATGGTGTTCCAGGTCTCAGCAGAGAATGGATGTATCAAGCATGACTTCCTTCCTGCTCCTGGGAGGGTGGAGGGCCCTTGTCCTAGGGCTGAGTGCTGAGTTCCAAGGGTCTCCAACCTGCCCCGCCCCTCTTTTCCCCTCCTGGGCTCCCTCATAACCATCTCTTCTCTTATTTCCATCAGCAGCCAAACTACTGGAGTTTCAAGGTCAGTGTGTGATGCCTCTGCTCCCATGACAACTGCATGTGCTCTCCCTCCCCTGCCACTGCCCCTCCCTTGCACAGGCTTTGCGCTGGGGTGCGCGTCTGCACGGGCACCTTCTGGTATGGGCGGTGGGCCTTGGGGCTGCAGGCTGTGGCTGCTGCTTTGGGAGAGTCTGGGTTCGCCTGTCAGGGGCTTGGGGATGGAGTGGGAGTTTGGGCCACCCTTGCTGGGGGTCTGGGCTAGAAATGCTCGGTCCCCAGGCATCCCTAGCCCCTGAGGGGCATTTTGGAATGGCATACATTTTCCCTAGCCTGGAGAGACTGCTGGCTCTGAGTTAGGGACCTAGACCCTTGTTGTGGGCCCTCTTCTTTGAATTCATATCTCACCTCCCAGGGAGGCCCTGTAACTGTGATGGGTCCCTCTGCCTTTTCTTACTCTCCACCATGGAGGCTGGTCAGTGCTAGGCAGGAGACTCACAGTCCTACACCCTCAAGCCTTTTGTCTAAGTGGAGGGCTAAACTCAGGGATACGTACCTTCCTGCCTCCTCCGGAGCTCTGGCCTTTCCAAGCTGAGAGAGCTGTCTGCCCCTCCCAGGGTATCCTGCTGACCCCTGGGGGAGCAGCCTCAGGCACCTGCTTGCCTCCTGGAGTCTCTGGCCTCCCAAATCCCAGGCATCATGACGGGGTGGGAGGCATCCCACCCAGACTCCCCAGGTGTCTTACTTGCATGCATTCTTCCTAGCACTGCAAGAAGTCCTTGAATCAGAGAATCATGGGGTCAAAGTCACGGTGTCAAGCATAGCCTCTTTGGAGGAGGCAGTTGAGGGTAGTGGTTAAGTGCATGGACCCAAGAGCCAGGCTGCTTAGTGGTGAATTCCATCCAGTGTGCTGCTAACTAGCTTGGTGGTCTGGGGCAAGTTACATATCCTGTCAGCCGTGGTTTCTCCTCTGTAGAGTGGAACGACAATGTCTGCATCATATAATTGTTGTAAAGACAGGAAAAAAAGGCCGGATGTGCTGGCTCATGCCTGTAATCCCAGCACTTTCGGAGGCCGAGGCATGTGGAACGCTTGAGCCCAGGAGTTCGAGACCAGCCTGGGCAATGTAATGAGAACTCGTTGGCTGAGGAGAGAGGCTGAGGTGGAAGGATCACTTGAGTATGGGAGATCGAGGCTGCAGTGAGCTATGTTCGCACCACTGCGCACCAGCCTGGGTGATAGAGCAAGGCCGTATCTCAGAAAAAAAAAAAAGAAAGAAAAGAAAGAAAGGGGCCAGGCGCGGTGGCTCAAGCCTGTAATCCCAGCACTTTGGGAGGCCGAGACGGGCGGATCATGAGGTCAAGAGATGGAGACCATCCTGGCTAACACGGTGAAACCCTGTCTCTACTAAAAATACAAAAAACTAGCCGGGCGGGGTGGCGGGCACCTGTAGTCCCAGCTACTAGGGAGGCTGAGGCAGGAGAATGGCGTGAACCCAGGAGGCGGAGCTTGCAGTGAGCTGAGATCCGGCCACTGCACTCCAGCCCGGGTGACAGAGCAAGACTACGTCTCAAAAAAAAAAAAAAGAAAGAAAGAAAGAAAGGAAAGAGAAAAAAAAGAGGGGATACATGGTAGCTCACCTCATTAGCTACTGAATCATGGACTCTGCCTTGATTCTCAAACCTAGAAATCAGAATCGCCTTAGGAACTTATCAAAAATCTCAAACCCCAGGCTCCAATCCCCAGAGATTCTAGTTCAGTGAATATGGGGTCCTGGAAAGGGTATTTTAAAAAGCTCCCAAGTGACTCCTAGTCTATGGACAACCTCTGGGAATCTCAGATCCATGAGCACTCCCTGAAACACCCTGGTGATAGGCACTCTCTACCTCCCATGGCGACCCCGTCCTATCTTTGGAGAGCTCTGCTTGACTCACTGTTTTGTTCTTCTGCCATCTCCCTTACAGTGGGGAAGTCCTTCTGGATGTTTCACTTTCCTCTAACCTATTGTCTCAGCCCAAGGATGGAGAGAAGTGGCAGCAGGTTTTCCCTCCTCTCGAGAGGGTTTTCTGTACAGGCTGTGAGAATGGAAAGATGCCCATGGGGCTAGAAAGTGGTGGAGCAGGGAATGTGGGCATCTTTTCTCCCAGGGTTTTGGTTTCTGCCTTCTTGGCAGGCAGCAACCCCCAGGATCCCTGCCCTGCCTCCCTTCATTTGGACCCCTGTTCCGCCTCCTTACTGGCACCTCACTGGTGTCCCCCCTGGCACCATGGCCACCCCCTACTCTTCATCATTGCTGGCTGCCTCATGCTGCCTGAATTCTGTAGCCCCTCATCAGCACCAGCCTGGCAACCGCTAACCTTTTAGTTGCCAGGCAACCCCATGACCACCAGACCAGACCTGGTTCCCCACACTGCTGCAGAGCTCCCCGTCCTTCAGCTGGGATGAAGGTGAGACAGAGGCTCTGGTGTGGGCTGGCACTGGTGGTCAGCCTAGAGCTGAGCCATAGCCTCTCGGTCACAAGCACAAGTGGCCCCTCCCTGCTGCCCCCAGCCTGTTTCTATGCTGCCTTCCTCCTGCCAAGACCCACACCCACCCAGTGGTCAAGGCATTGTGCTTGAGAGGGGAAGCTTCCTGATCCTCACATCTGATCTATTATGGTCCCCAAACCCTCAAGGCCACCTTGGGTACAGCTGGGATACTGCCCATCAGAAGACGATGCTCTCCCTTTAAGAGTGCTAATCCAATTGGAACATTAAATTGAGTTAATATGAAGATGGAGATTAATTAGGGGTAAATCAGGAATTGGGGAGAGAGGGAGCTGAAGAGGAGAATAAATGATTCCTTTTTAGAGATATTTTATTGTTGTCTTTTTTTTAATTGTAAAAGGAATCTATTCACACAGTTTTGTAGAGAAATCTATAAAGTAAAAAAAGAAAATTGTCAACCCTGAGATAACTAGTGTTAATGGTTTTGAGTGATTTGTTGTTAAAAATAGACAATTTGTTTTACAAAAAAATATAATTGGGCAACATTATTTCTTGACAGTATATGTGTATGTAATACATATGTGTATATAATGCACATAACATGAAAAGATGTAGATCGGATTCATTACCTCACTCCTTGTATCAGTTTCTGTACAACCACCAGATTTCTTGCCCAGGGACTAGGGCAGAATGTCAGGGGCTGTGGTCCTGAGTGACATCCCCAGGTTTCAGCCAAAAGTAGGCTCTTAAAGTGTGGTTGAAATAATCCTGACTCCTCCTCCCCCACGGAGAGAGCCATCAAGCTATCCTGTGACATCCTTCCCTACCCCCAGCCAGGTATCAGCCTCAGCTACAGCTTCAGAGAAGTGGCTGCTGTCTCTCGGAGGGTCCTGGGGGAGGCTGGCTGGCTGTGTGGCAGCATGTGCCCTGCAAGGAGGGGCTGAGGCCTGGCACATGTGTCATGTGTGCATGTGTGTCACATCAGACTTAACATGTGCATTGTGGGCACTGGGCAGGTCATCTCAAATCCAGGTCCAGCTGGCTTTGAGGAGTTTGGGATAGTTTTCTCAGTCACCCTAAATCAAGGACATTCCCTCTGTCCAGCTCTGTCAGGGTCTGCATCCTCTCAAAGCTGGGATCCTGGGGTCCCAACTCTCTTCGCTTTCTCCCTGGGCCCTGCTTCCCACCCCCACCCCCACCCTCTGAACTCCATGAAGAATAAATTATCCGCTCACAAACCCACCACTTAATTAATGTCTGGAACTAATGCCCCAATTTGCTCAACTATTCTGCTATTCACCTCGGTAACAAATTTGTGTTGTTGTTGTTCTTCGGAAGCCTGAAATAGCAGCCGTGCCCATGGCTCCCACTCACATGGCCTCTTGTCTGTCTTCCCAGGGTGCCTGGGTCCTTTGCCCACTCCCTACCTGCCAGGTGTCCCAGGGAGGCCAAGGCCGGGAGAGACTGGGGAACTCTCTTGTGGCCATGCCAGGAGTCTGTAATCTGTTTGGGTGTCGCTGGCTAGCAGGACCTTCCCAGGCCTGGATATGGGCAGTGACAAGTAAAGGGGGGGTGCTCATCCTTGATTCCTCTCGCCCTGCCCGGCCCCTGCAGACCCGCAGCTCACGTCACACTCAGGGAGCCCAGCCCGGGCTGGCAGACCAGGCGGCAAAGCTGTCCTACGCCTCGGCCGAGTCGCTGGAGACCATGTCGGAGGCCGAGCTGCCCCTGGGTTTCAGCAGGATGAACCGCTTCCGACAGAGCCTGCCTCTTTCCCGCTCGGCCAGCCAGACCAAGCTGCGCTCCCCAGGTACTGCCCGCCCGGTCCACCCTCCCTCCCGGCACAGGCTCCTCCCTCTGCTCTTCACTCCCTGGAGCCCCCTCCTCCCCTGCAGCGTGCCACCTCGCCTCAAGCTCTGCTCTCTCTCCCCCCGGCAACCCCAGCTCTCTCCATCTCTCTCTTGCCCTCAGCATCCCCACCCGACCCCTTTTCCTCCAAGCCTCCTCTCTCCCTCCTGCTTCCTTTTCTGTCCCTTTCTTTCATCCCTCCTTTCTCTCCCATCTCCCTTCTCTAACTCTCTCCAACCTCTCTCTCTATCAGCTCACTTCCTCTCGGTTTCCGTCCCACCTGCTCCTACCCCCACTTCCATTTCCTTGTCCAAATTCCTCCAACTGCCTGGAGTCCAGTGAGTGCCTTGAGAGGTCGGAGACCCGGCCTGGCGCCCCCGCCGGCAGCATGAGAGGTGCCTGGGTGCACCTGCACTCGGGGGCGGCGTCTGGCCTCAGACCCTGCCGCTGCGGGGCTGGCGCAGCTCCCGAAAGCTCCCCGCGTTCTCCTGGAGGGTGGCGTGGAGACGGCGGCAGTGACAGCGAGGGCGGTGTCTCCTTCGCAGGGGTGCTGTTCCTGCAGTTCGGGGAGGAGACTCGGCGCGTGCACATCACGCACGAGGTCAGCAGCCTGGACACGCTGCACGCACTCATCGCGCATATGTTCCCGCAGAAGCTCACCATGGGCATGCTTAAGTCGCCCAATACCGCCATCCTCATCAAAGACGAGGCTCGCAACGTCTTCTACGAGCTGGAGGACGTCCGGTGGGCGTAGCCCCAGGGGGATGCGGGAGGGCTTTCCCACACTCCTCCTCTGCCGGGTGCTGGACCCCGCCGGCCCTTCCCCAGCTCCTTCCTGACCAGATCTCAGCCTTTCCCCTCCCCTCCCAGAGCCCTACCGCCCCGCCCCCTTCCTAGGCCATCTCAGCCCCACCCCCTCTCTAAATCATCCACCCCCGCTGGTTCCCTTTGCTTTGAGCTAACCTGAAAATGGCGCCTGAGACCAGGAAGAGGCCGGGGTGGAGGCTGCTCGGGGTGTGTGCTTGTGGCAGGCAACCTGAGCAAAGGATTTAGGAAAGAGTTGGGGCTCCCGGTGCCTCTGGCCACCCCTCTTCTCTTGGCCTGGAGAAGCCACCCCTTCTCGTTGTGCACGGCTGGGGGATGGGTGGTGACCCCGTCTCCCCGCCTCTCCCAGGGACATCCAGGACCGCAGTATAATCAAGATCTATAGGAAGGAGCCCCTCTACGCTGCCTTCCCTGGCTCACACCTCACCAACGGGGACCTCCGGGTATGGCTGGGCATGCCCAGGGCATTGGGGAGGCTGGGCACATGGGGTCCAGGGGAGCAGGGTCTGGGGTGTTGTCATCGGGAACCAGGGCCAGTTTTGGAGAAGGGAGCATAGGGGCTGAGGGATTAGGGAAGAGCCGCTCTCCCACCTGCTACTTTCCTCTCCATTCCGGGCCTGTCCACTTGAGATTTTGCTAATTTGCCTCCAGATATTCTAAGGCCTCTCTCAGGAGCTGGAGCCACCGCTTCCCCTTCTACTTCCCACCCCTCACGGTAGCTGAGCTGAAGGTTACCCCTCTGGTGCCTCTTCATCAGCCACCTTTTCGGCCATGCTGGAAACCCTGATGGGGAAGTGGCCCTAGACGCAGCAGGATGGAGGGAGGGCTGAGACCTGAAGGGACTTCCTAAGCGTCAGGGAGGAGATGCTGGCTGCTCAAGCAAGGGGCAGGGGTGTTCTTGGTGACCAGCCCCGTGGGGTTCCGGGCTGTCTTCTGCGCAGAGAGAGATGGTGTACGCGTCGCGGGAGTCGTCGCCCACGCGGCGCCTCAACAATCTGTCGCCAGCGCCTCACCTGGCGTCAGGCTCGCCGCCGCCCGGGCTGCCGTCG
>NW_012118488.1:1057277-1075025 GCF_000951035.1 Colobus angolensis palliatus
CCCCGGAGGCCCCCCGCCGCCGCACAGCCCCTACTCGGGGCCGCCCAGCCGCGGCTCGCCAGTGCGCCAGTCCTTCCGCAAGGACTCGGGCTCCTCGTCCGTCTTCGCCGAGAGTCCTGGAGGGAAGACCCGCAGCGCGGGGAGCGCCTCGACGGCCGGAGCTCCCCCTTCGGAGCTCTTCCCTGGGCCTGGGGAGCGCTCGCTGGTTGGGTTCGGGCCGCCAGTGCCAGCCAAGGACACGGAGACCAGGTGAGGGACGTTAATCAGGCTTCAGGGACTGGGGGTGGGGGGTGCGCTGTGGAGAGGGTGCACGGCAGAGTCCGTGGCAGGTGTGTGTCCTGGACTGAGATCCCGGAGTCCTTTGGAGACCTTGAGTAGTCTTGAAGGGTCGCCAGAAAGCATCTTGGATGTGGCAGGGAGGGCATTGGAAAGACCAGCTTGTCATTTTTCTCCCATCCGCAAGATTCAAGGGGGTAGTTGAGAGGTCCCCAGACCAGGACTCTGGAGACGTGTTTGCATCCATTTTCTAAGCTTCGGTTTCCCCAACTGTAAAATTGAGGGGCTGAACCACTTTTAGTGGTTTTCCAGCTTAAGAGTTTGCAGCAGTGAGAGCTGTCCAGCACTGGGACAGCTGAAGTCCACGGGGGAGGAGGGTGCTGTTGAGAAATGGTGACGGCGAAAGGAGCACATTCGGGTACCTAGCCTCCAGGCTGAGAAGCCCCTGCCCATCGCTCAATCCCCTCCTAAGGGTGCAGGGCTGGAGAAGGTAACCAGGGCAGTAGGTAACCTGTGCCCTCGGGCAGCACTGCTGAACAGTGAGAAGCCATTGGCCTTCACACAGCTCTTACATGGCCTGTGTGCCAGGCACTGCACATGGTACTGTCAATGCCAAGCTGGGCAAACCCAGTTCCTGTCCTGGTCTAGTGGGGAGACACTCAACATACCTCCACTTCCCTTGGGTGGTGTGGAAGGAGGGGTTCCTTGGGGCTCCTGGGGTCTGTGGAATGTTTTTGGGAGGGGGTCAGGAGAAAGGCAGAGCAGGCAGGGGAAAGCATTGCCAGGCATGGAGAGATCATGCAGCCTTTAGGGAGGGAGTGAAAGGTGAGATGGAAGGCTTTGGACTTGATCCTTAGGCATTGGGGCCTTTTGCATTGTCTGTGTTTTGGCAGCCAGGGATGGGACGGTGTTTCTTCTGGTTACCAATTTAGGAATGGGGGGCTGGGCAGGAGAGACCCTATGCTCAGAGGCGAGGTTGCCCAGACCTCCTTCCTCCCCAGGGAGCGCATGGAGGCTATGGAGAAGCAGATTGCCAGCCTCACAGGCCTGGTGCAGAGCGCCTTACTGCGAGGCTCTGAGCCTGAGACCCCCAGGTGAGGCCCCTCTCCCAACACCACTGCCAGGGCCTGGGGGTGAAGCAGGAGGAAGGGGAAATGGGCATCGGCCCTGCCAGTGTCTCACTGGGTGACCCTGGGTGAATCCCTTCCCTTCTCTGGGACTCTATCCTGACATCAGAGAGCTGGAGGAGATGACATCTAAGGTCCCACCCAACTCTGGAGGTCTGGGGCTGGCCTGGACCCCCTAATGGCTTTTTTCCCTGTGCCACAGTGAGAAGATTGAAGGCTCCAACGGAGCAGCTACCCCCTCAGCACGTGAGTGACCCTCCTCCTCCCCCATCCTTGTTCTCTCAGAGCCTGTTTCCTAATCTATAAAGTGGGGATTAAGCAATGGCTACATCACTGGCCTTAGCCCAAGAGGTCTTTGCCCTGGTACTTTGGTCCCCACCCTTAGGGCTGGCCACTTGGGGCAGGTAGTCAGAGCCACAGGGTTCTCTGGCTATGTGGCGGAGAGTAGGGAGGACCCTGTCCCAGCCCAGTCCTTCCCAGGCTCACAGTTTGTTCACTTTCTCCCATCCTCGTGGTCCTCTGCAGCCTGTGGGTCAGGCGGCCGGAGCAGCGGGGCCACCCCCGTGTCCGGCCCGCCCCCGCCCTCGGCCAGCAGCACCCAGGCAGGGCAGCCTACCGCCGTTAGCCGGCTGCAGATGCAGCTTCACCTGCGAGGCCTGCAGAACAGCGCCAGTGACTTGCGCGGCCAGCTCCAGCAGTTGCGCAAGCTGCAGGTACCGCCCCGTCCCGGGCACCGCCCCACCAACGCCCACCTACTGGTCGAAGCCCCTCGCCACAAGTCCCGTCCCATCCCCTACTACCTCATCCTTTTCCCAGAGCTCCCACGCCCGAGTCCTTCGCCGCTCACTGGTCTCTCTCCGAACCCTTTCTCCCCTTCCCCTTTCTTGAGCTTCCGCCCCCTCGCTGAACCTCCGCTTCCTCACCAAGGCCCTACCCCTCGCCCATATCCCCCTCATTGAGCCCTCCTTCTCCTTCCCTGAGTCCCCATCGCCCTCCTGGAGACCCAGTCACCCGCTGAGCCCCTCCTTCGTCAGTATCCCTCGGGGCAGTTCCAGTTCCTTCCTGCCCTGCAACCCTTTCCCTAAGTCAGCGAGAGCCCTTCCCCCAAGTCCCCTCAGCTCCTCCCTCCTGAGCGCTGACAGTCTCCCCGGCCCTGCCTGGCAGATGGTCCCACCTGTCAGGAGCTTGGCATCGCCGTGTCCGCTCCTCAAGCGGGCCCAGGGCCCGTCAGGTGAGGATAATGAGCAGAGACAGGCTGGGGAGGGGGCAGAGAATTGCCATCTGGGCAAAGGATAAGATCTTGCCCACTCCCGCCATTCAGGCTTGAAACTGGGTTGGATCAATGGTTAACTTAGTCTTCCTGTCCCAGCCGTGGAAACTCTATCAAACGCCAGCGCTTGAGTCCTTCATTCCAGTCCCGTCCCCATTCTGAGATGATGGAAGCGACAACCAGCGGCCGCACTGTCGGCAGGGACCTACATAGGGCCACACCCTGTCCCGCAAATATTCCCAACCCCTTCTCCTGCCTCATATTCCCCAGAACTTAACCTTGCCCTCCTCCCCCTGCAATAACCACCCCGTCACTGCTGCTTGCGGCCACAGCCATGCAGCTGCCCCTTTGCATGGCCCATTTAAACGCTCCCCCCTCCACGATCCCCATCCGTTCTCCTCCTGCCTCTGTTCTTCCCTAGAACTTAGCCCTCTGCCCCGCCCTTCGCCATCCCACCCCTTCGCTGCTGCCTGAGGCGGAGCCAAGCAGCTACATCTTCTGCCGAGCCCCGCCCTGGATTGGGCAATCCTCTACCCGCCTTCTCCCGGCCCTTCCCCTGCCGCGCGCCTCCGCTCCCCCCACCCGGGTCCATCCGTCCGTGCGTCCCGCAGCTACAGAACCAGGAGTCGGTGCGCGCGCTGCTGAAGCGCACGGAGGCAGAGCTGAGCATGCGCGTGTCGGAGGCGGCGCGGCGGCAGGAGGACCCGCTGCAGCGGCAGCGCACCCTGGTGGAGGAGGAGCGGCTGCGCTATCTCAACGACGAGGAGCTTATTACCCAGCAGCTCAAGTGAGGCCGGGCCCGCGGGGGAGGGAGCGGTGGGGGTGCGGCCGGAGCGACCCGCCACCTGGTTTCCCTGGGAGGCGCAGCTTCCTTCCCTCTGAGTCACAGGTGGCGTTGGTCTGTTCTGAAGCCTGATTTCCTTCTCTGGCCTGATTTCTGTGTGACCCACAAACCTTTGATCGGCTGGCATTATTCCTGATTTCTTTTTTCTGGCTTGATGCCTGCTTTGCTATGGTCTTGCTTCATAATGATCCACACTCAGGCTTCCTGTGGCCTGCAGCTTCACTGTCATCTGGCCAGCTGCCTGATTTCCCTCTGCCCTCTGCCTACTTTCATTTTGGCCTGTGACCCGTGCAAAGTGACCCTGGGGTAGTGCGTTCAGGTGGAGCGTTCAGGTGCCGCCACTGCTGTAGCCTGGCGCTGACCAGCCACCATTGGAGATCTGATTCCCTGATCTCTGAGTCCAGATATAGCCAAGGAAAACCCACCTTCCTTCCTAGTGCAGCTGGAACAGGGCTGAAGTGTTTTCAGAAGGAAGGAGGAATCATGAACACTCCGCCTCCACATGCTTAGGCATGGAGGGGTTAACAGAAGACAGTCTTCTGATCCAAATTTAGCAAATGGCTGTCTGGCCAACCATTCCATTGTCTGGCACCTTTGAAGGGAGATGCTGCCTTTCAGTGTCCATTCAGGGAGTGAACACCCCCACCCTGCTATCCCTCGCCAGTGACAGGGATCTGAGACAAGAGGCCCTGCTCCTTCCTGTGGACCCCCTCTTGGTGATACAGGGCACTAGGGGACCTGGAGTCCAGTGCCAGCCCTGAGGTGCTGAGTGATCAGGGCAGTTCCTGCCCCTCTCTGTCCCAGTGTCCTCATCTGTACCCAGCATTAAGCTTTTCACCTCTCTTTTCAACAAGGGGTTGAGTTGCACTGGCTGGGGACTCCGGGAGCCAGGAGAGGCTGCTCCTTGGAGCCCAGCTTCCTCACTAAGTCATAAATGAGCCTCTTACTAGGGGCTCCTTGAGATGGGTCGCTGCTCCTCAGTCTGGGGCCCACATAGCCTAGTGGTACATGTGCATTTCAGCAAGACCCAAGGCAACAATTCCCATGACACCATGTGGCTGAAATAGGGTAAGCGGCCACCCCATGGGGACATAAGCCAGAAGCAGCCACCCCATCACTCTAGGTGTGATAACTTAGTGATGACTCCGGCCAGATCTCCAAGCAGATTGGCAGGTACCATCTCTCCTCACCCAGGGAATTCCATTTCTCCAGATTTTCTATCCTTTCCTTGTCCCTTTTCATTCAGCCCAGAGGAGGGGGGTTGGAATATTCAAAAGGAATTTTACCGAGACATTAAAGGAAAATTAAAGGAGATCTAAAAGCACAGAGCCAGAAGATACGAAAGGACAGATTTATGCCACTGTCATTATAAGTGTTTGGTCCTTGGCTCCCTGAGAGCCTTGGTTCTCCAGGAGCACAGACTCCACCCCCCTGCCCCATTATCAAACCAATTATTCAGAGAGCTTGGGACCTGCAGTACTGTTTCTGGCAGGATTCTCCATCCTCCTGAAAGGGGGCTCCTGCCTCCTCCGGGTTGGGCAGATACTGGACTCCAACTTGGCCATGAAGGCCCTCCCTGCCCAGCTCCCATAGCCTTCCCAGGCTTTAACCCTGCAACCCCCCTACCCCATACTCTGGCCATAACCCCTACACACTTACTCTTGCTCCAATTTGCTATGCCCCTTCCTCTTTCCTGGCAACTTGCTGGAAGTTAAAACTGGTTCTGTTTCATTCAGCTTGACTCACTCACCTGTTCATCTAGCCCAGCACTTAAGGTCTGTCTGGGCATTGCCTTTAGGTGCAGCCTCTGCTGACTGAGACCTTTTAGATCCCGGAATCCACCTTTGCCTTACCCAGGGCGAGCTTTGTAGGTATGCCACCTGTGCAGTCATTCAGGGCCCCACGCTCGGAAGGGTCCCATGCTTGGTATAATGCTCTGCTGTTGCCATCTTGAAATTCTTAATAATTTTTAAACTAGAGGTGACATTTTCATTTTGCATTGGGCCCCATAAATTATTTAGCTGGTTCCATTTTGACTCTTCCCTGTTGACCCCTCCAGGACTAAATCTGGGTTTGGAAAGCCTAGCCACTTTTTCCTCCAGTGTCTAGACTAGCTGGCCTGGGACTCATTTGCAGAACTTGCCCAGGTTAGAGGCCCCACAACTTTGGCAGATTGGATGATGAGAAAATCAAGTGGGGAGGCCTAGTCCCTCCTGCCTGGGAGTTGCAGTGTTGTCATCTCCTGAAGTCTTATTTGAGTCCTTTACATGACAGTCTCTTCCTCTTCTGAGTGATGTTTGGGAGTGACCATTTTATAAAACTGGCACAGCTTGGACCAGTCAGGTATCACACATATGAGCAGGGGAGGTGTTCTTTCCCATGTAGTAGGGTGAGGGCTGGGCTAGGACAGTGTATGGATTGGGGGCAGCATGGGTGATGTTGGTGTAGTGTGGAAATGAGATACAGCAGAACCAATGGCTGATGTCAGATGTGAGTAGATTGTGCTCTGCCACAAAATGGCTGTATGACCTTGGACTCACTAGTTAATCTCTTTGAATATCTTTTTTCCTTTTTTTTTTTTTTTTAAATGCCAGAGTCTTAGTTAGGATAGCTAATTAATTAGGGTAGCTTGCTATAACAAATAAGCTCCCAAATTGTTTAATAATTCAAAAGTAATAAACATATCTTTCTCATGGAACAGTATTGGGTGTGTTAGGCGGGTGGCTCTTCTCCGTGCAGTCATTCAGGGGCTCAGGCTGATGGAGATTCTGCTGTCTTCAACATGTGTTTTCCAAGATCACCCAGAGAGTTTCCAACTAACGAAAAAAGGAAAAGGAGCATGGAGGATCTTACGTGGGAGGTTTTTGTGGGCCAGGTCTGGAAGCAGCATGTACTCCTTCCACTCATCTTCCATTGGGTAGACTTCAGTTAAATGGCCACTTATCACTGCAAGGCGGGCTGGGATGTGTAGTCTAGGCTCTGAGCCACTCTTTGTGTGTAAGCTGGAGATAATAACTGTTCCCACCTCCAGGATTTGTTTTGAGGATTAATCAAAGTAATGAAAGCCAAGGCTTGAGTGTGGCACCTGGTATACAGTAAATGCATAATACAGGATAGCTCTTTAACTGGTAGTGCTGCTAAGTCCCAAGCTTTTGCCCTTGACTCCAACCCAGTCTGTCTTTTCACCTATTAGTTGGATGAAGATGGGTAAGGTGTGCTGATAAGATTTGCTGATGACACGGAGCTTTAAGCGGGAGCAAATCTGTTGGATGATAGAACTGAAATTCAAAAGTTGTTTGTACCTAGATTGAGCTGAAATCCAACAGATGGGATTTGACAGGAATGTATATAAAGTTCCACATTTGGGTCAGAGATGTCAGCGACTCAAGTACAGAACTGAGATGACCTACCTGGGCAGCAGTTCCTTCTCTCCCTTGTTCATTCATTCCACAATTATTTCCCAGAAATCTACTCTGCACCAGGCACCATGCCAGGTGCTAGAAACCAGAGATGATTCTGGAAGACATGGTCCTTGCCTGCCTGGGGTTAGTAGTCCAGAAGGCTGCACAACCCAGCCAACAGGAGCTTCAGCAGTTTGGAGGGCAGGAAGCAGACCCAGCAACCACAAGGGGAAGGGCTGGAGGAGAGCTTCCCATTGAGACCTGAGGATCAGTGGGAGTTAGCACGTGTGTGTGCATGTATGTGTATGAGTGAATGGAATATTCTAGGCAGAGAAAACAGCATTATAAAGAGCCAGAGAGGGCAGCACATGTAGCACCTCAAAGCAGTTCTGAAGGGTTCTAAGCAAAAGCCAGATGGGACGAGGGGTACAGCGGCACGGAAAACAAGAGCAGCTCCCAGGCACTGAGCCCTTGCCGCCTGCATTAGCTCATCCAGTCCACCTGATGGCCCCCATGAAGGGGGAACTCTTTTTTTTTTTCTTTTTTTTTTTGAGACAAAGTCCCACTCTGTTGCCCAGGCTGGAGTGCAGTGGCACGATCTCGGCCCGCTGCGACCTCCCCTCCTGGGTTCAAGTGATTCTCCTGCCTCAGCCTCCCAAGTAACTGGGATTACAGCCACATGCCACCATGGCCGGCAAATTTTTGTATATTTAGTAGAGACGGGGTTTCGCCATATTGGCCAGTTGATCTCGAACTCCTGACCTCAGGTGATCTGCCCGCCTCGGCCTCCCAAAGTGCTGGGGTTATAGGCATGAACCACCACACCTAGCGTGGAATTCTTACCATCCCTATTTTTTGGACGAGGAGGTTGAAGTCCGGAGATATTAGGTAACTTGCCCAAGATCTCGCCTCTGGCAAGGGCAGAGCTAGGATTGGAGCTTGGATCAGTCTGACTCTAGAACCAAGTTTTCAAGTACCATCTTCCTGCCCTTCTTGGCTGCACTGAAAAGTTTGGATGTTAGCCTCAGGATGATGGGATCCATTTAGGGCAGAATAGAATCAGGGGATGCAAGTTACAATGAGAGATGCTTGGGCAGATATTGCTGAGGATCAGAGCTTCCAAGGGGTACAGATTGTACAGGGCACCTCTTAGGGAGAGCTTCTGAAGTCTCCTCATCTCTGAGATTTGGCATTGCAGATTTTACTTAAGCATGTGGTCTGGTGACTGGCTTTTATGTTTGTTTGTTTTTGAGACAAGGTCTCCCTCTGTCACTCAGGCTAGAGTGCAGTGGCACAGTCACGGCTCACTGCAACCTCAACCTCCCGGACTCAAGCGATCCCCCTGCCTTAGCCTCCCCAGTAGCTGGGACTACAGGCACCTGCCACTACACCCAGCTAATTATTTTATTTTTTTGTGGAGACGAGGTCTCCCTATGTTGCCCAGGCCGGTCTTGAACTCCTGGGCTCAAGAGATCTGCCTGCCTCAGCCTCCCAAAGTACTGGGATTACGAGCATGAGCCACCACGCCCAGCCTCCTGCTTTTACTTTTGATCCAACTGGTGGCCTGATTTCTTTCCAGCTGCCCAATTTCAGGGGGCTGGGCTGGCATCTCAGGCCAAAAGAGCTGAGAGGGTCTCTCTGTGGCTGCAGTGACCTGGAGAAATCGGTGGAGAAGATCCAGAGGGACGTGTCCCACAACCACCGGCTGGTTCCTGGCCCCGAACTGGAGGAGAAGGCACTGCTGCTGAAGCAGCTCGGGGAGACGCTGACGGAGCTCAAGGGTGGGTCTGGGGCCTGCGAATGCAGCATGTTGTCTAGGGCGGGGCAGTCTGCCATATTCCAGCCACCATCCCCTCCTCCCAGTCTGCGGTGCTTTCTCTGGCCCCGGCTCATACCTTCCTGTCTCCGAAGCTCACTTCCCGGGCCTGCAGAGCAAGATGCGGGTGGTGCTGCGCGTGGAGGTGGAGGCGGTGAAGTTCCTGAAGGAGGAGCCCCAGCGCCTGGATGGGCTCCTCAAGCGCTGCCGCGGGGTCACAGACACACTGGCCCAGATCCGAAGGTCATTCTGTCCCTGACCTCTGATTTCCCGTGGGGTCACACACTGGGCCCAGACCCATAGGTCAGGCTGAACCCTTACCCCAACTCCCCCAAAGGTCACTGACGTGCCGACTGAACTGGCACCTCAGCTCTGCCTTGTGACCCCTGCATGCTGTAGACCTGGCTTCCTCTTATACCAGGGGCAGTCACTCCTCCCCAGGCCCTCCCACCTCTCCTGCAGCATCCCAGGATGCTGCCTCCCACCCCATCTCCCTCAGGCCAGCCTTCCCACAGAAGGGGCATCACCTGCTGGCCTCACAGCTGCTCCCAACTCTCCCAACCCCAGGCAAGTGGATGAGGGTGTGTGGCCACCCCCCAACAATCTCCTGAGTCAGTCCCCAAAGAAGGTGACGGCAGAGACTGACTTCAACAAGAGCGTAGACTTCGAAATGGCACCCCCCAGCCCCCCGCTGAACCTGCACGAGCTGAGCGGACCAGCTGAAGGAGCCTCTCTTACCCCTAAGGGGAGCAACCCCACCAAAGGCTTGGACACTCCTGGCAAGAGAAGTGTGGACAAGGCTGTGTCTGTCGAGGTGCTGGGGCCAGGGATTGTGGATGGGGCCGTGAGCCAGGTTCACACATTCTTATGACCATCCTTCCTAAGGTGGGAAATGCCAGTCATGTAGGTCTTTTTCCTTGGGGGAGGAGGGCCAGTGCCCTAATGGAACTCTAAGAAGCCTAATGAGGGTGACATTAGCTCTCCTAGACAGAAAGCATATTATGAAGCTACAATAATCAAAGCATTATGATGTTTGCCCAAGAATAGACTATGTAGTCAGTGAAATAATTGAATGCCCAGAAATAGATCTAAGTTTATCATGAATGCAGTATATAATGAGGGTGGCATTCCTACCCATGGGGATGCCATGTCATACCCACGAGAAGTCAAAGAGTCTTCCTGGAGGTGGGATCAAATATGAGGCTTCCTTTTCTATTCCTTGCCTCTGTGGCTTGGGGGAGGAGGCTGAGGCCCCAGAGTTCCTGGAGCGGGAGAGCTACCTTGGTCCTGACCCCTGGCTCCCTCTTAAGGCTGCAGAGCGAGACTGGGAGGAGAAGCGGGCAGCCCTGACCCAGTATAGTGCCAAGGACATCAACCGGCTGCTGGAAGAGACACAGGCAGAGCTGCTCAAGGCCATCCCTGACCTGGACTGTGCCAGCAAGGCCCATCCAGGCCCGGCTCCCACTCCAGACCACAAGCCCCCCAAGGCCCCCCACGGCCAGAAGGCAGCCCCCCGAACGGAGCCCAGCGGGAGGAGGGGCTCAGGTATGGGGAGTAGTAGGGCTGATGAGGAGCCCAGCATCGGGGAGTGCCCTCCTCGGGAGCTCAGGCTGATGGGGGAGGCACTGGGGACTCAAGATCATTGTGGCCGGGCTGCCAGACAAAGGAGGCCCTGGGACATCAGCCGCCACTAAAGGGAGACTGGGACCCAGAAGGACAGGGCCAGCTGGATTCCATCCCGGCTTTTCCCACTGTCCTGGGAAGGGAGCCGCTGAGAGGACCAGGCAGGGAGGACAAGCAAGTCCAGGCAGTCATCCGCCTCCACAACTTGGCTGGGTGCATGCCACAAGCCAGGCTGTGTTGAGGGTGGGTTCCAACGCCGATACTGACACAGTTCCCATGGTCCCCAGCCTGAGTCACGGTCCCGGGGTAGGCAGAAATCCAGACCAGAAGTGGCAGTCATCATTCCTTCATTTTATTCATTCCTGCAATGCATATTTGTTAAGCACCTACTGTGTGCTAGGTGCTGGAGATATGGAAATAAGACAGGGCTTGCTTTCAAAGAGCTCAAAATTTAGTGGGGGAAATAACACTGACATTTGTGTGTATCAAGCGCTTGCTCTGTGATAAGAACTGTTCCATTGCTTTTAGTGTATTCATCCTTACAGTTTTATAACAAGCCCAGGAGGCAGGTACGGTAGTTATTCCCATTTTACAGAGGAGGACATAGGCTCAAAATGATTAAGTAATCTGTGCCGGGTCATGCCTAGTATGTAAACCAGAAATAGAATGCAGATGTTAAATGTAGTAGCAGAGGTGAATGCCGGTACTGTGCAGTCCTGGTGGAGGCCCTAGGAGGGGGCAGGAAGGCTTCCCTGAAGAGGTGACTTTTCACTGAAGTCTTGCAAATGAGTGGGCACTTCCCTAGCCAGTGAGAGAGGGTGCTCCAGGGTGAGGGAACAGTGTGTGCAAACGCCTGGAGGTGTGTGTGTGTGTGGTGTGGCCTCAACAGGGTCCAACCTGGGAAGCAGCAGGCAGAGCTGAGGCTGAAAGCCTGGTGGGTGCAGAGGTGCTGGCCTAAGGAGCTTGGACATCGTTTGGGGTGGTGGGGAGCCACTGCAAGATCAAAGGCAGGGGAATGTCATGGTTAGAGTGACCTCTCTGCAGGTTACCCTGGAAACAGGGCTGGAGGACTAACTGGGGGAAAGGAGAGCCCAGTGGGAGGGGCCAGGATCCCTGGAGGAGAGATGGAGAGCTGAGCCAGGGCAAGGGTGCGTGGCAATGGGAAGGAGGTGGTTAGAGCAGCGCCTCTCTAACTTGAATGTGCGTCCGTCACCACAGGATCTGTTCAACCAGATCCTGATTTAGCAGCCCAGGAATGGGGCCTGAGCTGCAGTTCTGACAAGCTTCGAGGAGCTGCCAGTACTGCTGGTCCACAGACCACACTTGGAGTAGCAAGAGTGCTGTCAGGAGAGGGACAGGGCTTGGAGCTGGCGTGCAGGAGGAGATAAAAGAAGGAGGGGGCCGTGTGTTCTTGCCCCCAGGCTTTCCTCTCACTTCCTACTGGTCCTCCCTGGAGGAGGAAGCAAGGTTTATCCCCTTCAAGTTAAATGTAGTGCACTGACTCCAGGGTTGCAGGCCCGCTGACCCCCAGCCCCTTGGTGCCTGCAGATGAGTTGACAGTGCCCCGATACCGCACAGAGAAGCCCTCCAAGTCACCCCCGCCGCCCCCTCCCCGCCGGAGCTTCCCCTCCTCCCACGGCCTGACCACCACACGCACTGGAGAGGTGGTGGTCACCAGCAAGAAGGACTCGGCCTTCATCAAGGTACCACTCCCACCTCAGACAGAGGGCTGGGGGACTGAGTTAGAATGAATCCTCAGATGACTTCTGGAGACCCTCTGGGGTGGGAAAGAGACCCCTTTCTCAGAGAACATGGAAGGAAGGAGGGGGTGGCTGGTGGCAACTTTGTCCTGCTAGTTTGGGGTTCTGGGTACGTGTATTTGCCTTAATTCCATGCTAGGCCCCTGTCCGTTGAGGGACACCATGGGGCCTGGGAGGTGAGCTGGTGCTGAAGCTGGGCAGAGCCTGGCCTTGACAGGGGTCCCGGGCCTTGCAGAAGGCCGAGTCCGAGGAGTTGGAGGTGCAGAAGCCCCAGGTGAAGCTGCGCCGGGCCGTGTCGGAGGTGGCCCGCCCAGCCTCCACACCACCCATCATGGCCTCGGCCATCAAGGACGAGGATGACGAGGATCGCATCATTGCAGAGCTAGAGGTAGGTCAGGGCACATCTGGCCCCCAGGGTCTCAGCCAGGCCCCCTTCTCTGCCAGGCTGCCCCCAGGCCGGGTGACAGGATGAGACAGAAGATGGGCTCTTGGGCTCCCTGTGGAGCACTGGCTGTTCAGACCTCAGCCTTTTGCCTCCATTTCTTCTCCACTGTGAAATGAGGGGTGGGGCTCTAAAGTCTTCTCTCCTTGCAGATTTGAGTTTTTTAATTGTAGTCTCTGAGTCCCCCCAAGTATCCCCAGACCTCCTGCACTCTGAAAACCCCATATTCTAAGATTCGGAGATCACTGAGTTCGGAGACCCCCATCCCCGAGTGTTCCGAGATCAGCTCATGCTTGAGACCCCATACTTGAGTATTCTGAGGACAGAACTCTGAGACTCTCGTGCCCCATGCCTCGACTCTCCCAGCGGTGTCAGTCACCACACTCAAGCGTTCTCAGCCACCCCCAGCCCCAGTGCGGGGCCTCTGGAGGTGACCAGATGAGGGCAGAGAGGGCTGGCGGCCATGGCAAGGGACCAAGCGGTGAGGCTGGGGGCCGATGCCATCCCAGGCCACCCTCCCCAAGGATGCCGGGGCCACAGGCCAGCACCCCCTCCTCCCTGATGTCCCCTCCTCCAAACCTGCCCCCACCTTCTGCTCCCCAGGTGTTTGAGAGAAGCTCAGTGTCTTCCCTCCCCCCCACGCCCCGCCGCCAGCTGATCCCCACCTTGCTGTCCCCCCAGGACCTGGGGCCCCCCGGGGGCTCAGCCCCAGACCCTACACGGAAGGTAACGGGGCTGCTCCCACTTCTCCCAGCTTTCTCTCTGCCTGTGCCCCCACAGCTTCCTCTCCTCACCTCCCACGCTAACCCGCTAAAATGCCAGTCACCGTCCCGAGTCCCGCCACCGCCACAGCCACTGCCACAGCGTTACACGTGGACTCACCCCTCCCCCACTCCAAGGACAGGCGCATAACCCTTCCTCTCTGCTGCCTGCTGGGGGGCTCCCCGAGACTCCAGCAGGCTGGGTGTCTGGTGGCCCCTTGTGTCTGCATTTTCTCACGGGCTTGCTGATGGAGGCCTGAGTATTTTGTTCTGGTTCGCAGTCTGAGCTTAGGTCTGGCCCGAAGGCTGAGTGTGGTCTTGGGCCAAGACTGGAGTTTGGATCTTGCTCACAGGATGACTTTGGGTCCAGCTCAAAATCTGACCTTGTCCTGAGCCCTTGCCTAGCCCCCACCTCCATCTTCGCTGCTCTGCTGCCTGTGCCGGGGAGGACTCTGTTTTTCCCACTAGAATCTATGCCTTGCGCTGGGGCCAGGACGCCACAGGGGTGGGCTCTTCTACGGCCTCACCGGCCCATGGCCCATGTTGCTCTCTTGGACAGAGAGCCTGGGATGGAAGAAAGCCATGCCATTCCTTGGCTGCTGGTTCTTTTGGCATTGGGAAGTTCTTCCTTCTCTCTAACTTCAGTCCTTGCTGCTGTCCTGCTGCACTTATTTCCTCTTTATTCTTTCCTGGGAATTTGGGGATGAACCTGCTGTCTGCACCCCACCCCTGGGGACTGTGTTTGGGGAGGAGGGGAGGGGGAAGGTCTGGGAATCTCTCTCTCTGCCAGGTCAGGTTAAGGCCGGGGCCCTCCGCTCTGGGGAAGGAGAGCCTCCCATGTGCACACATTCCCTGTCTGGGGCTCCCTGGCCCACAGCAGGCTCTGTGCTGATGGCCACCTGATTTCTGGCCTGGCTGGAGGCCTGCTTCCCTGCTGCCTTCCTCCTTTGGTTTCCTGGTAGGGGAAGAGCAGAGGGGCATCAGATAGTGGACAGTGCCTTCTGCTGGGCAGGGGATGGGCACAGAGCGGTGTGAGGAACCTCTAGGACGAGCTCTATGGAAGGGGCACCTCCTGGACTGGCCGTGCCCTTGGCACTTTGGCCCCTCCCATCCAAGCCCTGCCCCTTTCTGGCTCTGGGAGCCCATCCTGAGGGGCCCAGTGGACAAGGCCTTTTGCCCCTGGCTGACCCTCTGCATCCTGCGGCAGCATCGGGCTGTGGAGCCGGGCGAGTATGAGGTCGCCCTCTCTGCCTCCCCAGTCAGCACCCCCCGCTTCCAGGTAAGCAGGTGGCAAGGCTGGGTGGGTTCCTTTGGGAGGGGGTGGTTGGGGGTCCCTGCTGCCCCCCCCATCTCCCCACGGCTCCCTTTAGTGGAAGGAGCACTGGCCTTGGAGTCAGACTTTCTGGGTTCAAATCCAGGCTCTACCACTAACTAGCTGCGGGTGGGTGGCCTTGGGTGAAGCATGTAACGTCCCTCACCCTGGTGAGACCAGCAGTCACTTCACCGGTTAAGGTAGGCACTGAAGGTGAGGAAGGATGTGACGGCACCTGGCACAAGCCTGGTGCTCAGAGTTAGACCAGGATTCACTCATGTCGGGGAGTGGTACTTGGGGCTTCCCTCTGTGCCCTCACCGAGGCCAGGGCCAGGGATGCTGGCGCCGGAGCAGGTGCCCAAGGGAGCTTTGCCCGAGTGTGTGTGCAGCAGAGGATGTGGCAAGGGGCAAGCCCCACCCCTTCCAGCTGTGAAGCTCTTGGGGAGAGCACACAAAGCTGGGGTTGGCCAGAAGTCTCTGGTTTGAGATGCCAGAGGCTGACATGTGGTCTCCGCCCACACGGGGCCAAAGGTTTCCATCATTCCATTCATTTCAACAAATAACTAATATTTATGAAGCACTCACAACATGCCCAGAGAGCTCACTTCATCCTCCACTGGCCCCACCTTGGTGTTGAGTCATTGCACAGATGGGCACACTCACGGGAGCAACCCTGAGACCGGCTCCCGGAGGCTCACATGGGTGGTGTGAAGTAAACGTGTGCCTGCCCTGGCCAAACCGGCACCTTTACTGGAAAGTAGGAGGCCGTGGGGTATGGTGGGAAAGACCTGAATTCTGGTCCCAATTTTGCCTCCAACTTACTGGGTAGCCTCTGTCAGGACCCTCCCTGCCTCAGTTTCCCCATCTGTAAAAGAAAGTGGCTAGGCTCACCTAACTGTAACCCCCATTTTAGCTTGGGGTTTGGTTGTAGGAGTCATACTCTTCCTCATCTTCCTTCTCCCCGCAGGCTGCCCCAGGTCCCAGGGCCTTCTGCGTCCCAAAGATCATCTTGACAGAGTGTGCCCCCAGCCCTCCTAGCCCACCAGAGGCCAGACTTGAGGAACTGGGACCCAGGACAGCTCCCACCCCAAGACCACGGACCCTGGCTGACAGCGGGAGGGGCTGGGATGGCCCACAGGCCCCGCCAGGGGTAGTGGGAGAGACTCCTGGGCCGAGGAGCAGCTTCGTGCCCTGGAAGGAGGGGGCAGCTCTGAAGAGACTGGGCAGAGGAGGCTGCAGCCTAGAGGATGGAGAAGCCAGGGTACCCTGTCCTCAGGGACCAGCCCAGGATGGGACTCTGGAGACCTCTACTGCTGACACCTACCCAGAGGAGATCCTCAAGGACTCTGGACACGATGCCCAAATCTGCAGTAGGGAGCACCAGGGCCAGGCTGCTGCCAACTCAGGCTGTGCCACATGGGGCACCACTGCCCAGCGGATGGACAGCCTGGAGGAGACACTCCGGGAGCTGGAAGCCACCCTGAGCAACATGGGCACAGGCCCTGCCGTGGGGTCCCCTGGCAGCCCCCCACCCCTACCCCTCAGCCCCCAGGTGGCTGCCGCCTCTTCATCCTTCCCTGCTGCCTTCCTCCTCCATTTCCAGAGTCGGACGGAGTAGGGGGCGGCAGGAATGCCAGGCCAGCCCCCTCCTCCCACCAGCCTTCTCTCAGCTCTTATCACTCTCCTGGGAGCCTGGTGTCAAAGCAGGGTTTGCAGGCAGAGTCCGAGGGAGGCTGGGAAGCCCGCCTACCCAGGGGTCGGCCAATCCCCAGCCTTGGCAAGAACCAGGGCCTCTCCCCTTCTGCTCTGTATCTGTAAACCAACAAATAAAGTTCTCTCCCCACCTTCCCTCTCCATGCTCCCCTCCCCCTCCTGTCTCTGACTCTGTCTCTGTCATCTCTCTGCTTGCGCCTCTGGATCCCCAGTGCCCCGTGGGCAGGCCTGGTACTTGGGGAGGTTCATGGGAGCCAAGCTTGCCCATCCCTAGGGAGACCTCACCTCTATCCTCCCCTTAGGAGTAGAATGTGGGCCTGGGGCTGCCTCTCTGCTCTGTGTGCCATTATAGAGAGCCCTCGCTGGCATGTGCACTCAGGTCCAGATGGTGCCCCTTGCCGCGAGTGGGGTTGCTGTTGGGGACCCTCACTTTAGCAGAGGCTCCCCAAGGAGGGCATCAGCTGCCTCTGGGCTACTCAGGGAAGCCACTGAAGAGCTCTTCTCCCTCAAGAGCTGTTGGGAACCTGGCTGGGGCCCCATCCCTCTCCTGCAGGGAGACCATAAATGGGGACTCAGAGAGTAGACCTGGGTTCTGGACTGGGATGTGGAGCCAGAGAGGGGTCTTCAGGTCTCAAAAGGTCCCACTGGGGAGGTCCTAGCCCCGAAACCCCACCCAGTGCTAGGGTTCCTGTGTGATTCACCCCACGTGCACCCGGCAACTGCAACCCTGTTCCTCTTCTTGCAGAGTGGCGGAGGCAGCGTACCGCCCATGAAGGTGGTGACTCCGGGGGCCTCTCGGCTGAAGGCGGCCCAGGGCCAGGTGGGCAGCCCTGACAAAAGCAAACATGGCAAGCAGAGGGCCGAGTACATGCGGATCCAGGCCCAGCAGCAGGTGAGGGCAGGGACTGTGGGGGCCACCCAGGCCCGCTCTGCTGCATGCCGCACCCCTGCCCAGCTGGGCATCTCCTGCCCCTGCTCCCGTGACCAGCTTTCCCAACCTCTGCCCAGACAGACCTTCCCTGCCAGGACTGCCCCACCCACCCCCTGAGCCATCTTCTCTCTCCTCCTCCCGATCTCAGAGCTTTGGATCTGGGTTGGCACATAAGTTCTCAACCAGGCACCTCCCTTCTCAGGAGTTCCCTTACTCAGACACAGAGAAGACTCATCTCCAGCTGCCACTGCTGGCTCCTGGAGGAGGGAGCGGGTTTGTGGCTCCAGCAGCCCCAACGTCTGGGTCCCTGGCCTACCCTGGGGTGCAGAAGGGGGATTTTGCGGCCCTCTGCTTCCTGCCATTCTGTTTCTCTCTCCGCTTTCCTCTCCCTCTTCCCAGGGCTCCGCCTGCTATTCAGGGCCCCGCTCTCACCTCAGCCTCCCTCTTAGCTCTTAGGCCACCCCTAGTCAAG
>NW_012118488.1:1075820-1077700 GCF_000951035.1 Colobus angolensis palliatus
CCTGGGCACCTTGGGTCCCTGCCTCCCTACTGGCTCCCAGGAGAATCTCTCAAAAAGCATCCCTCCGGCCCCTCGCAGCCTATCCACAGCTCCCCCAACTGCCTCCTCATGGCCCCCAGACATTCTGCGAGCCTCATCTCCCGTTCTTTTTCCTGCCACTGCCAAGGATGAGTTCTCCTTGTCCTGTCCAGGCTGGACCCTCCTGGGTGCCCAGCAGAGCAGCTGACATTGACAGAGCTTTCACTGGGGCCAGGCACACGCATTATCTCATCTCACACTCACCACACTGAGGAAGGTCTATTACCCCCCTATGGCAGGTGGGGAAACTGAGACTTAACCCAAGGCCACATGGCTGGCAAGTTGGGGGCAGCACACAGTCCAGACTGCCTCCCTCCCTACCACAAAGTGCTTCAGCCTCTCCAGCAGTCCCTTCCCTTGGCTCTAATTATGCTCCACTGTTTCCCACCCTAGTTCCTCGCTGCCCGGTGTCCAGCTCCTCGGCTGTGGTGTCAGCCTCATGCCTTTATGGCCCAGCCTCCACCCTATCTCCGGGCTTGCCTGGGTCTCCAGTGACATCTAGATGGGCTCTTTGCACCCCGCTCCCTCACTGCTCTGCAGCCTGTGGCCTTGTAGACCCCCCACACCTGCATAGGGCTGTGCAGACCTTCTGCTCCACAGAATCCTCTCTCCAGCCTCCACCCCGAGCTTCCGGGCTCCTTTCTGAGCAATTCCCTCTTTTTTTGAGACGGAGTCTTGCTCTGTCACCCAGGCTGGAGTCCAATGGTGTGATCTCTGCTCACTGCAGCCTCCGCCTCCTGGGAGAGTCAAGCACCCTTCCACCTCAGCCTTCCGAGTAGCTGGGATTACAGGCATCCACCACCATGCCCAGCTAAATTTTTCTATTTTTAGTAGAGATGGGGTTTCACTATGTTGGCCAGGCTGGTCTCAAATTCCTGACCTCGTGATCCGCCCGCCTCAGCCTTCCAAACTGCTGGGATTACAGGTGTGAGCCGCTGCGCCCGGCCTCCCTGTGGAAATTTTCAACAGTGAAGTATAGAGAACCAGGGGAAAACCATCGCTATCTCATTACCAACATGCATGGTCTTCTAAGAGCTCCTTGTGACTTCTGTCACCTCTAACTGATTTCCCAAGACCTGGGAGTGGGGAGGGAACTTTGTAAAATGCAGATTTGATAGTCTCTGTGTGTGTGTGTATGTCTCTCTCTCACACACACACACACACACACACACCCCTTCCAGCTTAAAATCCCTGCCCCAGTCCCTGGTGGATGATAAACCCAAATCCTTCACGTACTACCCAGGGCCCTTCACAGCAGCCTCAGCTCACCCTGCCCCTCCACCCCACACCCTCGGTGTGCTCCAGCCACGCGGGTCACTGGCGGGACATGCTTCACAGCAGTTCAGCCTGTAGGCTTGGTCAAAGCCCTCTGTCCTCTCAGGCCTTTCTTTCACCTGTACAATGGGGACAGAAATACCCAGCCTGGTCCTGAGTTCACATAATGCCAGGTACAGGTGAGAGCTTGGAAAATCACAGTGAGCTTTACGGCGGTGGGCGGGGGGAGGGAGGGGGCAGCGCTCAAGGCCTTTCCTTCATCCCATGAGTCTAAGCTGTCTTTGACAATGTTGAGGTAGAGTAGACTAGAAGTGCCGGGATCAGGGACACAGAAATTGGGAGTAAGAAAGTTCTAAGATGGAGGTGCATTGCAGCAGGGCATGACCCCACAGAGTAGTCAGAGGAAGTGACTGAGGAGAAGCCCGTGAATGTTGTGCTTAGGATCCCAGGGAGGGACAGGAGCCAGGTTCCCAGGCATGCAAGGATCAAGGGCTTGGTGTAGACCTGAAGCTATGGACGCCCCCTCT
>NW_012118488.1:1083360-1089505 GCF_000951035.1 Colobus angolensis palliatus
AATCTCCGCTTCCTGGATTCAAGCAGTTCTCCTGCCTCAGTCTCCCGAGTAGCTGGGATTACTGGTGCCTACCACTGCACCTGGCTAATTTTTGTATTTTTAGTAAAGATGGGGCTTCACCATGTTGGCCAGGCTGATCTTGAACTCCCGACCTTGTGATCCACACGCCTCAGCTTCCCGAAGTGCTGGGATTACAGGCATGAACCACCGTGCTTGGCCTTATTTTATTATTATTATTTTTGAGACAGTTACTCTGTCACCCAGGCTGGAGTGCAGTGACATGATCTCTGCTCGCTGCAACCTTGACCTCCCCAGGCTCAATCGGTCCTCCCGTCTCAGCCTTCCAAGTAGCTGGACGGCAGGTGGCACCACCACGCCTCACTAATTTTCTGTATTTTTGGTACAGATGGGGTTTCGTCACATTGCCCAGGCTGGTCTCAAACTCCTGACCTCAGGTGGTCCACCCACCTAAGCTTCCCAAAGTGCTGGCATGAGCCACCACGCCCGGCTTCACACAGGTGTTTTTTTTTATTTATTTATTTAAAAAAATTTTTTGAGATAGAGTCACCCAGGCTGGAGTGCAGTGGTGTGATCTCAACTCACTGCAACCTCCACCTCTGTGGTTCAAGCCATCCTCCTGCCTCAGCCTCCCAAGTAGCTGGGACTAAAGATGTGTGCCACCATGCCTGGTTAATTTTCGTATTTTTTGGGAGAGTTGGGGTTTCACTGTATTGGCCAGGCTGGTCTCAAACTCCTGATCTCAAGTGATCTGCCCGCCTAGGCCTCCCAAAGTGCTGGGATTACAGGCCTGAGCCTGGCCTCACACAGCTGTTTTTAGAAGCTGGAGAATCTTTCCCAGAAGCCCCCAACAGACCACACCTCTTATCTCACTGCCCATTCCTAAATCAGTCACTGGCAAGGAGAAAGGAATTTCTCCAATTGCCATAGATTTTGTCATGATCCCCACACCCCCTACTTTGGGCTGGGGAAAGCCCAGCTTCTCCTGATCCACGCAGGGCTTAGCAAGGAAGGAGGGCCTGGGGGCTAGGGAGGGTGGCCCTGGGAATGGCCCTGGAGGTGGAGCCAGCAAGGTCTGTAGAGTCAAGAGGTTCCACACTTGTCTTGACATCCGGGCTTCTGAGTGTGAAGGGCCTGGGGAGCATGGACCCAGCGAGAGCAGGCGGCCGGCTCTGATCCCCAGGCAAGAGGGAGGTGTGCAGGGTGCTGCCCTCTGGGACCAGCTCAGTGCTCCGTGCCTCCCCCAGCTGAAAACTGGACATGTGTGAGGTTTCTGCCTTGCCACAAAGGTGACAAAGTTCTGCTTCTCTGGACACAATTGGAACCAGCAGGGGAGGATGATGGGTGAAAGGAAATGACAGGAATCTTCAGAGATAGCAGCTGTGTCACCTGAGAAGGGTTAGCGGCACAGGCTGGGGTCACGCGGCACAGGCTGGGGTCACCAGGCACAGCTGGATGTGCTCCCTCAACTTCAGGAGAGTGGATTGTGGACGGTGTGGCCAGAGTCTCCTGGGAGGGAAGATGGTCCGAGAGGATTTTAGAAAGCACGTGCTTGCAGAAGTGGTCTCCATGAAGAAGCGGGACAGGGATGAGGCATCCCCGTAAACTGGTGAAGCTGGATGTCTAAAGGTCTTGCACTGGCTGTTGTGGGGAGAAGAGGGACCTCGACTGGGTGAGGGCACGTCACCTGCCTGAATATAGGAGCCAGGTGGTGGTGCTGGAAGACAAGTGTTCCAAAGACCAAAGCTTGAAATAGAACGAGGCTCTTGAAAAATGTTGAAGGGGCAGGAGCAGAAAAAGCAGCTTTTACCTAGAAGATCAGTTCAGAGGGAAAAGGACAGCCGGGGAGAATCAGCACCTTGCCAGGGGACATAGTGAGGTGTGAAGAGGTATCAGGGGAAACTGGGCAGTGCTCCTCTCCCATCTGGCTTTGGGGGAAAGAACTTTAAATGGGAAAGGCTAGAGCAGAGGAGAGGCAGGACTGAGCCCAAGGTAAGTGACACAACGGTCAGAGAGCCTCTGGTTCCCTTTAGATGAATTTGTCTCCAGGCCCAGGTACTGGGGGCACAGAGAGGGCAGGGGCTATGCCTGACACATCTGAGGACTGCGTGAGTCTGATGACCCTGTGGCTGGGCCCTCCCTGGACCCCCTAGAACTCCCTTGAGTAATGGATGAGCAGAGGAGAGGGGTTAGAAAACCCAAACAGGGCTGGGCGTGGTGGCTCATGCCTATAGTCCCAACCCTTTGGGAGGCCGAGGTGGGCGGATCACCTAAGGTTGGGAGGTCGAAACCAGCCTGACCAACATGGAGAAACCTCATCTTACTAAAAATACAAAATTAGCCAGGCATGGTGGCACATGCCTGTAATTTCAGCTACTCGGGAGGCTGAGGCAGGAGAATTGCTTGAACCCGGGAGGCAGAAGTTGCAGTGAGCCAAGATAGAGCCATTGCACTCCAGCCTGGGCAACAAGAGCAAAAATCTGTCTCAAAAAAAAAAAAAAAAACAAGGAAGAAAAGAAAAAGAAAACCCAAATGGGGGAACTTCCGTTTTAACTTAAATAAATAGATAAATAACAAAACTGAAAAAAAAAACAAGGCCTCAGGCTGGAGTGCAGTGGTGCAATCACGGCTCACTGCCACTTCCACCTCCTGGGCTCAGGCCATCCTCCCACCTCAGCCTCCACAGGCACACAACATCACACTCAGCTATTAAAATTTCATTTTTATTTGTATTTTTAGTAGAGATGAGGTCTCGCCACGTTGCCCGGGCCAGTCTTGACTTCCTGGGCTCAAGCAATCCTCCTGCCTCAGCCTCCTAAAGTGCTGGGATTACAGGTGTGAGCCACCACACCCGGCCCTGGTTTTGATTCTCATAAAAGGGAAATGTAGATAACAGACTACACTGTGGTGAGCAAAACCCAGGTGTATCGCAGAACCAACCATCTGTGCACCTGTAAAGGAGAAATGGTGAGTTCAGCCAGCACTGGTTCTTCACTGTGAGCCAGGCAGGCTGCTGGAGACAGGGCTTGCTTTAGACTCTAGCTTCTCCAGCTTCTCCGCTGCAAGGCATCTGAGAAAATCCCCCAGCAGCAGGGAAGTACAGGGAAGTGAACGACCCTGCCCAGACCTAACCTCAGGGTGGTCTCTGGTGACTTGCCACAGCACCCTGTCTTATCTTTTGGATCTTTTTTTAAATCTGGGTGATTCAGTTCTCACACTAGTAGCTAAGCAAGGCCAGGAGGGACAGTGATTACAATTACAGAGAGAAACCTGGGTCTGTGTAGCCTTAACCCAGTGGATCTCAAAGGTAAGTGTGCAGCAGAGGCGCCTGGGGCGCCTGCTTAAAATGCACATGCATGAGCCCACACAAGAGATGGATTCTGGAGGGGAGCCCAGGAATCTGCATTCACGATGCATGCCTGGAAGTGATGAGGTAATGCATGTAACTCTCAAACTGCACTTTGAGAGGACAAGCCTCCAGGACCGGTGGAGACACGGTAGTTCACCAAAGGTGGGAGGAGGATGAGGGGTCAGTTCTACTGACCAGTGAGGGCAGGACGAGTCATGAGGAAGTAGCCTCCTGTTACCAACTGGGGTGACAAGTGCTTGCAGGATGCACAGTGGGGCTTCCTGCACTGGGCGGGAGCCTGGTGCAGTAGCACCTTCTTCCCAGATTTCCAGGTGGTGGTGGTGGAGGTGGGCATGCTTGAAGTGTTTATTCCCCACTGGGAGGATAAGCACCCTCCTCTGTTGCCACCAGGATGAGGCTGGAAGGGGCTCTGGCTGTACGACAGGCCAGTTGGGACTAGGAGCCTTTCCCCACCCTGCCCCCGCTCCCCCGCAGGGCATGTGCCCCTGTCCCAGCTAACGTTTCACTTCTTCTTCCTCCCCTCCCCTACCCTTCCCCATCCCCACCTCCCTGTCTGCCCGTCCTGGGCGCGGCCTCTCCTGTGCTTCTCTGGTCACTCTCTGCTTCTCTCTCTGCTCTCAGTAACTGTGGGCCTGCCCTCCTGCTCTGACCACCTAGGCCCTTTGTCCAACCTCGTGCCCCCTCCCTGCCTTTTCTGCCCCCGCCCCTCCCCATTCAAGGGACCTCTCTCTCCAGATGCCCCTCTGGCTTCTTCATTTCGCAGTTAATTTCCTTGGATTTGTGGAGGTTTTCCACTTTTAAAACTTCAGCTGGGGGCCAGCATGGAGGTGCTCCCTTCTGCTCTCTGACCCCTGACCCCTGTTTTTGTTCCAGGCCACTAAACCATCTAAAGAGATGAGCGGGTCGAATGAGACCTCGAGCCCAGTCTCAGAAAAGCCCTCGGCTTCCAGAACCTCTATCCCTGTATTGACTTCCTTTGGGGCAAGGAATTCTTCCATCTCCTTCTAGAAGCCCCTCACCCCGCTGCCCCGCCTGTCCCCCTCCCTCACTCCTGCCATTTCTCCCCTCTCTTCCCTTCATCTCCACCCCACCCTACTCTCCAGACCCCCTGAGGGGTGCGCCCTGCAGAGGAGGGTGTGGCCCTCAGCTCCCTCTACCCATCCTCTGTTGGTGTTTTTGGTTTTTTTTTTAACGATTCACTTTTAATTATCTTTTTTTTAAACAGTAAAACTAAAAACCAAACACACCACCTTCCTTGATCTGTTCCCAGCTGGCCTCTCACTGGCCGCACCTGTCACGTCTCTCCCTCTTCTCTTTCACCACTCTTTCCCCTCGTCCATCCTGAAGCTCCTGCACCCCCTTCCCGCCTTCCCTTCACTTCCCAAGAATACTCCAAACAAACTCTGAGCCACGGAGACTTGGAGCAGTGGGAGACCCCTCTCCCGTTTCTCGGTACTTTCCTGGAGGAAAGCGGGGACATCGGACCAACCCATACATCAGGCCGGAGAGCGGGGTGCAGGGAGACTGGCCTTGGAGACGCCCCACTCCCTGTCCAAGCTCGGACAAGACTGCGACCTCCTCTGTGGCTGCTCTGCCTCCTCCCACTCACACCCCAGTGGGCCTGGAGTAGAGATGGACAGGCTGGAGACTAGGCCGGAGCTTGAGAGGCCTCAGGGTGGGTGTGAGGCCATGGAGTGGAGGACAGAGGCCCTTTGGTCTGCTGGCTGTGGAGGGTGGGTTGCATGGACAGCCGGACATCGGGGACACTGCCTTGGGAGAGGGCAGCCCGGACGGGTATTTGTTACTTTTAGTTTCCTGATTTAGCACTTTAAATGGCATTAACTTATTTAATGGGGGTGGGGTGGGCAAGAATGAGGGGCCTAGAAAACCAGGTTTTGTGGCCTGCAGTTGGGGGAAGGGTCTGGTTTGAGGGAAATGGGAGGGTCGAGAGGGGCTTGATGGAGAGCAGTGAAGACACCTGGGACCCCGAGGTGGGGTGACTTGACCTTCAGTCATCCTCTTGGTGATTTGAGGGTTTTCCGGGAAAGGATGAGATGTAGTTTTTCAATGGGGCTCTGGTGACCCTGGTGAGATGTCTGAAGGTCCCTGAGGCCTGACCGTCCAGCCAGCGCCCCTGGCCTGTGGACGCCCTGCCTGCCCTGCAGAGGCGGTTGGCAGTGCCACCTTGCTTTTGGCCGGGTCCTGGGGAGGCAGAGAGAGGCCAATTTTGGTTCTCACTCCTGGCCGCCCAGAGGGCACAGTGAGGAGCCAGTAGGGAGAGGATGGGAGAAGAGGAGGAGGAGGAGTGGGGTCCCACTTGGAGCACAAAGTGAAGCAAGCACAGGGGAGGGGGACTCGAATCAGTCCCCCCAGCAAGCACAGAAAGGAGGAGCTGCGCAAGAGGCAGAGTCCCCCAACCCCTGGGGCCTGGCTGGGGAAAGCCCGCACTTGGGGAGCGCCGGAGCTGCTGAAGGTTTGGGGGGAGGGGACACTGGGTTTGTGTTTCTCCATTTCTTTTTTCGTTTTTGCCTTTGTTGGTTCATCCTTGTTTTCTAGCTTTGGATCATTTTTGTACCAAGGCGAGCAAGCCTTTTTGAAAAATAACAAAAGAGGAAAAAAAAAAATCCCTCCTGAAAAAAAAAAAAAAACCCTGGAAAATAGAAAAAAAAAAAAGGACCTCATAAATGATGCAATTACTTTTAATTGCAGGCAACTCTTTACATTTAAGTGAAGTGTCTTAACATTTTATATTGTTTT
>NW_012118488.1:1090331-1090748 GCF_000951035.1 Colobus angolensis palliatus
TGTGTGCAGACATGCCTAGTGCCAGAGACTTGTGTGTGGGCCGTGTACATGTGGACAGAGACACATACATGGAGGTGCATGTGATCTGTGTCTGCGAGTGTGCGTGTGCACGTGTGTGTGCTGGTGCAGACCCAGGTGTGTGGGTGTGCCTCTGTGTGCGTGTGTTCCATCCTCCCTGCACCACTGGCTCCGGCTCCCTTCCCAAGCCCCCGTCCCCACCGGCCCTCTCACAGCCCGCAGCACGTCAGTGCCCCCAGCTGCATGCGCCTCGCTGCTCTGTCCATCAGTGTGTGCTTGACCAAGAGAAAACTAAGACGTCTCGGGGGACCCCTGTACCTGGTCCTCTCAGCCCCCGCCCACTGTGCTGTGTTACTCGCATGGGGGGTTTCTCTCCTGCCCCTTCCACAATATGCTGTT
>NW_012118488.1:1092385-1094288 GCF_000951035.1 Colobus angolensis palliatus
TTTCACTGTGTTAGCCAGGATGGTCTTGATCTCCTGGCGTCATGATCTGCCCGTCTCGGACTCCCAAAGTGCTGGGATTACAGGCTTGAGCGAACGCACCTGGCCTTCTTTTCTTTCTTTTCTTTCTTTCTTTTTTTTTTTAGACAGGGTCTCCCTCTGTCACTCAGGCTGGAGTGCATGATTACAGCTCACTATAGCCTCAACTTCCCTGGGCTCAGGTAATCCTCCCACCTCAACCTCCCAAGTAGCTGGAACTACAGGTGCCTGCCACCACATCTGGCTACATTTTTTGTATTTTTTGTAGAGACGAGGTTTCACCATGTTGCCCAGGCTGGTCTCAAACTCCTGAGCTCAAGTGATCTGCCCACTTTGGCCTGCCAAAGTGCTGGGATTACAGGCGTGAGCCACCGAGCCCGACCACACCTATCTTTTCTAGATGCTGCAGCTTTCAAACCTGTAAAGCAGTAACAATACAAAATGCATTTGACATCTCTGTGCTTTAGGTATGTACACACATATGCACAAACAGCCACAGCAAAGCAGCACCTGCTTCACAGAGCACCATGGAGTGGGCCATGGGTCCTGATTGGGTTTTACAGGCTTTCCCGGAATTCTGAAGGCTATGCCACTGTTCCAGCATGTTCTAAGAGTCCCCGAGGCTGCCCCTCCAGCTGTTCTGTGTGGCTGAGGGCTGGCATGTTACTGAATCTCTTCTCCCCACTCAGCATCACTTCATTTCCATCCCTGAAGGTAATGACCGAGTCCTGGAGCCACAATCTTCTAGTTATTGCAGGGACCCCAGTTGCGCTTTCTTCTCCTAAAGACCTCTTTGGAGACAGAGGGCAGCAACCTGCCTTCTGTCTGCAGGGAATGCCCCTCCATGAGTCACCCACCCACCAAAGCCCAGCAACCCTTGAGACTCACAGAAAGCCAGTCCCCAGCCTGCCCGTAGCCCCTCCCTATGTCCTTTTTAGAATGTCAGCAGATCTCGCCTTCTCTCTGCCATTCTATTCCCCAAAAACTGGGAGAGGAGCCAAAAACCCCCCCTCCCAGAACCACTGCACTCATGACAGTTCAAGATCAAGTAACAAATGGAACCATCCGCTGCACGCCTGGAAGGAGGCTGGCACTCATTCACCCACCAGATATCTGTCCAGGATGCACTCCTTGTGAGGCACTGCTCATCCACTCCTTGGGGCTGGGGCTCTGTCTGGCAGGGGAGCCACCACGACAGCCAGCAGCCAGAACACAGACACCTGAGCTCAACCAAGGCAGGCGCTGGGAGCGCACAGGAAAGAGGCCTGCAACAGGTGTGGCAGGGAGTAGCAGGGTCGGTCACATTTGAGGGGAGACCTTGTGGGTGAGGAGTGGGCTTTGGGGGCGCTGGTGGCTGAGGGTCCCAGGCTCAAGGCTCTGGGTGGGACATAACCAGTGGGTTCTGGAAAATGAAGGAAATCCAAGAAGAGTGAAGAGGGGAAAGTGCAGCGTGGTGGGCAGAAGCCTCCTCATGTGAGGCCTTATGGGCTGCGGTAAGGAAGGTGCCATGGAAAACAATAGGAGGGTTTAAAGTAAGAAAGTGTCATGAACTGACATGTTGTTTCAGAAGTGGTCTCAGAGTGGGCCAGGCACGATGGCTCACGCCTGTAATCCCAGCACTTTGGGAGCCTGAGGCGGGCAGATCACAAGGTCAGGAGCTCGAGACCAGCCTGGCCAACATGGTGAAACCCCGTGTCTACTAAAAATACAAAAATTAGCTGGGCATGGTGGCGGGCACCTGTAATCCCAGCTACTGGGGAAGCTGAGGCAGGAGAATCACTTGAACCCGGGGGGCAGAGGTTGCAGTGAGCCGAGATCATGGCATTGCACTCCAACCTGGGCGACAAGAATGAGACTCTGTCTCAAA